>NW_028261381.1:43710234-44066067 GCF_051295495.1 Thamnophis sirtalis | reverse complement strand
CATCTAACATAGCAGTAAAAGCAAAACAATGTGTTTAACCCTCTAAGGAGTTCAATGATATCAGAGTTGATCAAGAAAGGGATCTTGATTTCATGTTAAATAACTCAATTCAAATATAATCCCACTGTGACAGTTGTGTAAAAACAAATGGTAAGAAAAATTGTCAGTATCGCAATAAAATTATAATACAGCTGTAGTTCGTGTTCTGACCATCACACTTCAAAATTATATTATCAAAATGAAATCAATGCAGAAAATGGAAAAAGAATTGGCTTTTTTCTTTAAAGAAAATAGAAAGGAAGATACATCGATGCAGAACCTTTGGGATACAATGAAGGCTTATACTAGAGGCTTGATAATAGATTATATAAGAAAGAGAAATATAAAGAAAAGACAATTTCTTAAAGGCTTAGAGAATGATTACAAGGCCCTTGAAAAAGAGTTACAGAATTTGCCACAAAGAAAGAATATCAAAATAAAAATGGACATAAATAAACATAAAATGGACTTACTAGAAAAAGAGGAACCAGCACAAAAAATCAGAGGAGCCAAACAGAACTATTTTGAAAATGCTAATAAACCAGGTAGATGGTTGCCGTATAAATTGAAAAAAGAAAGAGAATAAAAGAAAATATTGCAATTAAAAAACAATCAAGGGCAAATTTGCTATGGAATGGTAGAGAAGAAGAAAATTATACAAGATTACTATGGTAAGCTGTATGAACAAGAGAATTTAGAAGAGGGAAGAGTTAAACAATACTTACAAAAAACCAATCTTCCCCAGGTATCTAAAGAAATGGAAACAATACTAGAAAGTAGAATAACTATGATGAAATTAACTGAAGCACTTAAAAAACAAAATAACGGCAAGGCTCCAGGCCCCGCTGGGCTACCTGCAGAATTCTACAAGACTTTTCAAGACTTGTTGTCCATCCCACTACTGGAAGTTATGAACGAGGCAATGTCAGAGAGTAGGATACCCAAATCATGGTCAGAGGCATATATTACGCTCCTACCCAAAGAGGAGGCTGATTTATCACACATTAAAAACTATAGACGCATCTCCTTGCTGAATTCAGACTATAAGTTATTTGCTTCGATACTAGCAGAAAGACTTAAACAATATTTAAATGATTTTATTCACCCTGACCAAAATGGGTTCTTACCAAAAAGACAAATTAAAGATAATATGAGAATAATTTTGAATACATTGGAGTATTATGAGGCATACCCTGAAAAACAAATAGCTTTGATTTTCTTAGATGCCCAGAAAGTATTTGACAACATGAATTGGCGATTTATGTTCTCACAATTGGAACAGATGAATTTTGGTAAGAATTTCACACAAGCCATTCAAACCATATACCATAAACAAACAGCAAACATAATGATAAATGGAGAATTGACAGACTCCATTGAAATAAAAAAAGGTACAAGACAGGGTTGCCCATTATCACCTTTACTCTTTGTCTTAACATTAGAAGTATTAAATAGAAAGATCAGAGAAGAAAAAGAAATAAAAAGAATGAAGATCAAAAAAGAAGAATATAAACAAGCATTTGCAGATGACTTGGTTTTTATTCTCGAGGATCCACTTGAAATGGCACCTAAATTGATTGAGAGAATAGAGGAATATGGGAATGTAGCTGGTTTGAAAATAAAGACAAAACGAAAATTTTGACAAAGAATATAACACTGAGACAAAAAGAAGAATTGGCTGAAGCACTGGCGATCCAAGTTACAAACAAGATTCAATATTTAGGGATATATTTAACTGCAAGATGTAGTACTCTTAAAGAGAATAACTATTATAAACTGAAGCAACAGATTGCGTCTGATTTAATGAAATGGGGAAATTTACAACTATCAATGATAGGGAGAATTTCTACAATCAAAATGAACATTTTACCTAGAATTTTACATCTGTTCCAGACAATTCCAATTAGACTAGAGATTTTTTTTTTATGAATTAAACAAAATAGTATTGAAGTTCATTTGGCATGGGGGGAAAGCAAGAATAAAATTAAAGTCATTACAGGATGCTAGATCAAGAGGACGCATGAGCCTACCCAATTGGGAATTATATCACCAGGCAACTAGCTTGATGTGGGTTAAGGAGTGGATAACACTAAGGAATTCTAGATTATTGACTCTAGAAGGACATGACTTATTGTTGGGATGGCATGCTTTTTATGGTATAAAAGTACTAAAACACAGGGTTATTTCAGAAGACATTATTTAAGGGAAGCTTTGTTATTGAATTGGGAGAAGATTAAAAAACAATATTATTTAAAAATACCAGTCTGGCTATCAACTATTGAAGCTTTTTCATATCAAATAATATACAAGAAGGAACAAACAGTTAGATATGGTGAAATTTTGAATGCAGAGGGTAAGCTCAAATCTATGCAAGAGCTGAAACAGGAAGGAATAGAAATGAATTGGTTTTCATATGTGCAAATACAATCTAGATATGACAAAGACTGCAAAATGGAAGGTTTTTATGATTAAAAAAACTGAGATGAAATTTTGACAGGTACTGATGAAAAAGTAATTAAAAACTATATGGACATTTACTAGAGGTTAAGTTAAAAGAAGAACAAGTTAAAGAACCTATGATATCTTGGGGGGGGGGAATTATGAACATGGGATTGAACTAGAGAACTAGAGAAATGGGAGAAATTATGGTCCCAAAATTATAAAATGACAATGTCAACAGCTTATAAGGAAAATTTGTATAAGATGTTCTACAGGTGGCACCTATCCCCAACGGGAATAACAAGAATGTCGAAAAACAAATCGGAAAAATGTTGGAAATGTCATCAGACACCGGGATCATACTACCACATGTGATGGACTTGCACAGAAGCTAAAAGGTATTGGACTAAAATTTACACGTGGTTGGAAAAAATGACACAGAAACGCATAGACTTTAAATCAGAGACTCTTTTATTGGGTATTATACCAGATACATACAATAAAGACTTGAAATACTTGATCGTGAAAAAGAAGGTGGGGCTTAGCAGTGAGAAAACGGAGTTTCAGGCCATTCCTGAAATTCCCCTATTCCGGAAGAAATGGACGGGTCGTTTACGATCCTAGCTGTCCTGGAGAGACAGTGAAGGTTTGGGGAGATCCAGTGACCTCAGAGACGTTCGCAGGTCTCGGGGGGGCTCAGATTTCAACTCCTTTTGCCATCCCTTTCTGGATTCGCTGTATGCTAACCGAAACTGCAGGCAGCCCCTAAGAATGGTAGAAGTGTTCTCAACTGGTAAGCTGATTTTATTACTCAAAGAGAGAGACGGTCCGTACTAAAATTTAAGCTAATTGAAACCAAAGAACAGAAGAATCTAGTGGCAAATTGGTTTTTTTTTAATGGATTTATGGCTGGTGGTTACCCTATTTCTTAAATGTTTTGAATGCTGTTTACGTGGATAAAGGAAAGTTTACTTTACTTCAACACTCCCTCACGGCTCTCCTTAAGTGGGCTGTAAACCAATTTACTATAATTTGGCTTCTTATAACCTGACACTTTTATTGCTTGGCTGTGTTGGTCTAAGATCAGATAAGACTGCATAGCTCCCAGCGTGTCCCTACTTGCAAATTTCATCTGCATCACATCATGGCGTCTATACTTGCTTCAAGTGATTCATTTCAAAAGATTTTTTCCGCTTTTCAGAAGTTGTTTGATATTTATGAAAAATCTGAAAAAAAATCTGAAAAAAACCTGGACTATTTGTTGTTTTTAACATTAAAATATGAAGGAAAGAGTCAGAACGTTGAATGTTTGAGTGCTCCTGAAATCCAAATGAAGAATGTCAGAAAGGAAGTCTCTCAACTTGCTGACACGCCGGGCGTCTGTTCTACTTCGGAGGCAGAAAGAGAAAGAGATGTAACGTTTGAAAGAAGGGGAGCCATACAGAAAATTTATCTCAAAAGACAGATTCCAGGAGGAATGAGAAGCATTAAAGAATCTATACTTTATGAAACATTATTTGCAGAATTTTCGACACCACCCTTGAAAGTCAAAGACAAATTGAGTGGAACAAGCCAAGGACGTTATTACATCAGAGGCACCCTAAGCAAAAAGGTGCGAAGATATTTCTGTTTGGACTTGCTTATAAAAACGTTTGGGGAATTTGTTTTAGGAATGGTAAGAGGACTAAGGAAGTTTTGCTATTGGAGAGACATAGGCTGATAGACTGAAGAATACAATGGAAAATTAGCTAAATCTAATTACTCTTATTTGTAATAGATATAGCTGAATAATAATTGATATTGATAGTAATGTATATAATGTGGAGTTGATATGATAAATAATAATTGGATATGAGAAAGGAAGGTTGGAAATATTTTTGGATTATATATAAAGGGTATTAATCACAATAATTATCACTATTAAAAAACTAAATAAAATATATAGTTAAATGTTAATTAATATGGGGAAAATGTTATGATATATGATATAACTAAATATTATGGATGTTCAGCTAAAATAGGATATGAGGATTTGATGTTAATAGAGGATTTTACAAACAAGTAAATGAAATGTCAGCATGTGTTATGGATTAATTCTTTGGCACAGTTAAGGATGAAGAAGGATGTTTAAATAACTATAGTTAACTAAAAGTGGAGGTATAATGATGTTAATATGGTAAACATATGAGTTAAGATATTTGAATTAATATGAATTAATGGAAGAGATGCACCAAAACATGTTGTAACCAGCTGATATACTTTTTTTTTATAATATATACCTGTGTTTCTTTTTTTCCCCTTTTTTTTTTGTTTTCTGTTTTTTTTTCCCTGCCTTGTCTTTTGTCCTTTTTGTCTTTTTTGTGTTTTTTTTTCTTTTTGATATTTTCTTTTCCCACTGGTGTGGGCATGTATTGTTTAAGATTATTACTTTTACTAATATTTTTAAATAATAATTACAGTCAAATGAAAATGGATATATGACGATGGTGATATGTATGAATATCTGAGTTAAAATGCTTGAGTTAACATGAGTTATGTTTGTTGACTGTGGAGGAGATGTACCAAAGTTTATTTGTGATCAACTGATACACTTTCTATAGATGTAAAGAAAGATGTTGTACTTGTTTCAAATTAAAATTAAAAAAAAAATTTAATAAAAGAAATACTTGATCATAAATATTTTAAAGGCAGCCAGAATTGTATTTGCAAAAAATTAGAAAAATGAGAAAATACCAACGCAGGAAGAAGTTATTCAAAAAACAATGGAATGTGCTGAAATGAGTAAATTGACATTTGAAATCAGAGAACAAGAGGATGAACAATTTTATAAGATTTGGGACTTGTTTTATTAATGGAAACAATTACCATAATCGTGAATTGTAATAATAGAATGTGACAGGAAATATTATAAAGACATGTTACTTTTATATAGATTTTATAGATTTATAACAATGTAATGGAATATTGGTATATATATGAATTGAAGATGTATTTATATACATTTGATAGACATTTTATGATTTTACATATAATTGAAAGTAATGATATACAAATATATGTTGGTGAATCCTTTTTTTATATATAAACTACAAGAAATATTAAGATAGATGATACCATTAAGATATGTTACTATTTAATAGATTTACAATAATGTGACAGATAGTTAGCATATATCTAAATTTAATCCTTAGAATACATGTTCAAGAGGAAGAAATTATAAGAGTAAATTGAATATATGATTTACAATGATAATCAATGTACTAATGTATATTAGGCTGATAACTACTGATTCTATATATAATTAAAAGTGGTGATGCACAAATGTTTGTGACCAAACGACATGCTAAATAGATATGTAACTGATTATATTTTAATGTATATTTTTGTTTGTTTTTAAAATAAAATAAAAACTTTTTAAAAATGAAATCAGTGTATTGGTATATATACAGGTATGGTAGTCCTCGACTTACAACAGTTCATTTAGTGATCATTCAAAGTTACAGACACACTGAAATACTTATGGCCATTTTCCACACTTACAATCTTTGTAGCATCCCCATGATCATGTGTGATCAAAATTCAGATACTTGGTAACTGGTTCATATTTATGACTGTTGCAGTGTCCCAAGGTCATGTGATCATCTTTTGCAACCTTTTGACAAGCAAAATCAATGGGGAAGCCAGATTCCCTTAACAATCGTGTTACTAACTTATCAACTGCAGTGGCTCACTTAATAACTCTGGCAATAAAGGTCATAAAATGGAGCAACACTCACTTAACAAATGTTTCACTTAACCACAGAAATTTGGAGCTCAATTGTGGTTGTAAGTTGAGGACTACCTGTAGTAGATGGAAGAATAGAACTGAAAATTCTACAGTAATGAACAATTATATAGGCTTTACTATCGTTCAATATATATATTCAATATATGTATATTAACAATATATAAATCAAAATATAAAATGTAACTGAAAATAAATGTGATAGGGAAGTGGGGGAGGGAAAGAAAGAAAAGAGAATTCTGGGGTGAAGGGGGGAAAAAGGAAAAAAGCATTAACTTCCAATTCTTTTTAGCACAGTAGAATAAAGGTAATAAAATTATAGCCTCAACTCTTTACTCTTGCATACTTGGCATATACTAGCCATTTCTGTAACAACAAACACAGGCTTTACTATCACCATTTGTTTAGTAACCTTAACAACTCTGCAATTTATATAAGTGTATATTGTGCAACATTTCTCTTTGGTCTACCTAAATAACTATGCATTGCTGATATAATTCAGGTTTTGAAAAACAACACTACCTAATCACCTCCTAATTTTTCAGCAAGTGAAATGTAGTGACAACAATATGTCTAACTGGGGATATAATAAAGCCCTCGGTAATTACTACTCTTGACTCAATCTGTTCTAAGAGCAATAAAGGTGTGGCAACAGAATTAAGGATTAAGAAAAAACCAGTGATGCACGCAAAAAACAATCTATGCAAATGGTTTCACTTGAACGTGACAATACATAGAGATCATGTTGCCTTCGTGTTATCCACTGTATTTTTGCAATATGTGTTTTGCAAGGAATTGAAACCAATTTTAGCAGCTCTCTGCAAACTTAATTAGAACATTCACTGAACTGTGATGACACTACGCTGAATAGAACAAGATCATCAATATCAGTCATATAACTAGCAGGTGGGCTTGTTAGCTTGTGGTTATCTTACAGTCTGACAGAGCTGTCAGAAATTCAAATCTTGTTATATTTATTTAATATAAGAAGTTTTTAAAAAGAAAAGGGAAACCAGTTATTTAATTTTGATTAAATGAACTAAAAATAGTGCATTTTACATTCCAAATGACATCAATAGAACTTCAAAAATCTTCATCCTTTTGCATAGAGTATGCTTGTACATTTCTAAATTCATTAGGAAACAGTGACCATAGTGTTTTTAGGCATAACTGTATACTTTTGTCAGAAATTCTCCACCTATGCACATAATTTCAGATATACAGATAAGATCTGACCCATAGGATATTTTGACAAGGTTTGAAATGCATAACAAAATCTTATTGATTGCTGTTGTGCTTTTTTAATTTGGGGAATAGCTATTTCTGCTGGGCTAATTAAGGCATAAATTAGCTATAGTAAAGCCTGTGTATATTAGGTGATAGGTCTCAGAACAAGGATAATTAGCTCAACAAAGATCCACATAGTATTCAAGTAGGAAATTTAATAGGTATTAAAGTTCAATAAAGATTGACAATTTCCTTTACATATAAATAGCAGGAGGGAAGTAGTCATACACATTTACAAAAGACAACTGAATTGAATTGAATTGAATTTATTATATTTCTATGCCGCCCTTTTCCCAGAAGGGACTCAGGGCGGCTCACAACCCAAGTCAGGGGCGGGGGGATAGGGGATACAAATAGGGGGGGAAAAGACATGGACAAACAATACCACAATTTAAAAACAACTCAACAGGCACACCATTCGAGCGGGGACAGGAACTCATCAGCCCCAGGCCTGTCGGAACAGCCAGGTTTTAAGGGCTTTGCGGAAAGCCTGGAGGGTGGTGAGGGTCTGAATCTCCACGGGGAGCTCGTTCCAGAGGGCCGGAGCAGCCACAGAGAAGGCCTTCCTCCGGGTGGTCGCCAGACGGCATTGGCCAGTGGATGGAATTCAGAGGAGGCCTAATCTGTGGGATCTAATCGGTCTATTGGAGGAAGCTAGAACACACACACAGGCTTAACATATAGACTAGCATGCTTATTCTACTTATTCTAACTTAAGGAAAGAAAATGTGGAGAGAAAAGAAACAGCATTGAAAGAATACAAGGAAAAGGATGGTTATATAGAGCATCTAGAAAATATAAATTAATAAGGGAAGAACAAGTAAAGTAACTGCTAAGCAGAATTATCAGTTCCAGACTGGATAGTTTGAGGACAGTTGATGTCTCCGTCTACATAGGTTAGACTTTGCAATCTATAAAATAGAGCCAATATATGCAAGATCAAATGCCTCTTATGTTTGTGGTACCCACAACATCTTCTGGACACAGAGTCTGCCTGAAATGAAGAGAAGACTAAACAGAGGCTAAATTCATTATTAGGGTAATTGGGCACCCAAGCCTACTCAACAATAATACTAGTTAACATTGCTTTTTATACCAATTTACTCATCATAGGTTCTTTCACCACTGAAATAAGTAACTAATCAGCAAGAGAAATGTACTTGCTTCCTTGACTCTGACATTCTCAATATATTTGTACTTAAACTATAATATTCCTCAGGCAGCATAGCCTTTGTGGAGGAACCTGGAAGAAGATATCTAGATGTTGTCCAGGCGGGGTCTATATGCTGTATCTCAGGAACTTCATGAAATAGGGATAAGAATGATTAGGAATAGAGGTAGTCCTTGACTTACCATCATTCATTTAGTGACCATTCAAACTTACAACCACATTGAAAAAAGGAACATATGATTGTTTCTCACATTTATGACCATTGCAGGGCCATTGCTTATGCGAACAAAATTCAGACAGTTGGCAACTGGCATTTATTTATGACTGTTGCAATGTCCCGGGATCATGTGATCACCTTTTGTGACCTTCTGACAAGCAAAGTCAAAGCAGAAGCCAGATTCACTTGACAATCATATTACTAACTTTACAACTGCAGTGACTCACTTAACAACTGTGGCAAGAAAAATGGTAAAACACGGCAAAATTTACTTAACAAATGTGCCACTTAGCAACAACAATTCTGGGCTCAATTGTGATCGTAAGTCGACCGGAACCTGTGCGTCAAACACAGAATCAGGCTGGGGATTCAGCAAGGCAAAAGTCACTTAAAAGCAAATTCTTACGCATCAAAACTATTAAGGAAAGAAGTAGCATTTCTGTTTCTAAGAAGGGAGCTTAGCTGAGAGAATGAAGAGTTCAGAATGATGCAAGGGTCAATAAGGAATAAAAGGAAGATATAATTTTTTACAGCCAGGTCATAATGTTGATGGCCAGGCAGAGCAAACAGAATCGCTCAATATGTTTACAAAGTTATTTATAGGACTCTTGATGCAAGTGACAAGAGCTTTGGCTCTAATACTATAGAGCACTTCATTATATCTGTTTCTGAAATATAAATGACAGCTTTTTATTCTAACATAAACAAACTGTTTTTATAATTCCAAATGCAAAATTTTAAAAGCACTATTCCTGAAATACTACATTAGTATATTTAACATGATAAATTGTATTCATATACATGACTTTAACAGGTTTTTTCGTGGCACGTCTTTTCTGATTTTAGGTAGCCTTTGAGACGGAAATTGATCTCTGAAATGCTGAGTTTGTACAATACAAGAACAAAACAAGAATTTTGAACTTTAGCCTCTTTTGTTTTTAGGTCTTAAAATATACATAAATTATTTATATATTAAAAATATCACAAGGCTTACTACCAATGCAACATTTAACAACAAATTTGCTTTACCTAGCAAATTTAAAATAAAAGTATCATTCACCTACCAATTCTATAATACAAACTGAGAAACATACAAGAAAATATCAAAGCACTATGATCAGAATTATTCATGCTTATCCTAGTGATTCATGTTTATTCTAATTTACAATATATTTACTTAGCTATTGAATATGAAACAGTGAAGCGCAATGTGATTATATCTATCTAATGATTCCAAGTAATTTCACAGAACATTATTTACTTCGTATTTTTTTTCTGTCCTAAATGTTGCAGTAGGTTTGCAGTGGCAAAATGAATTACAGCTAAATCCTTTTTTCCTATCCAGAGGGCCTTGTTTCTGTTATTTTCAAAATAATGAGCAATACAAATGGTAAATATATACTGCATAATTGTTTAGTCATGCTTGACTTCTAATACCACTTTTCTGATCAAACTTACTCAACTATAGGCTAGGAAGTCAAGATCAGTACTCGTACCCTGATATCCTACAACTAGACTAGGTGAAATTATGATAAATAAAATCATGGCATATTACATATAGTACTCAGTTCTTTCCCCCATTTTTATTGAGGTTACAAGGTTCTTCAAATGATACCCCATAGAATTCATTTGCTCATGCCAGTTTCTAAGATTTGCTAGACAGGTATACATGAGAGTTTTAACAATTATTTTAACCTCTGATCTTTTCTTACTGGTACTTTCCCTCTATAAGTAACTTCCTACGGTACTGTTTCATTACATAAAACATGGAAGTGTTTGTTTTTCTTGCATACATGCGCAAAATCACATTCAGAAGCAGGCATGTTTTCTACATCTCCTATATTCCCAACATTCACAGTTGCACTCGGTTTACTTTTCTTTCCAATCACTCCCTCTTGTAGAGAACTCTCGTTTTATTCGTAATGAATAAAAAAGTCACTAAGAGGATAAAATCTGTGTCTTTCCTGCCCCAAACAAATAATCTGATTAGCATGAGGTGACACCCTAACCAATTGCAACCTCAGCAGGATGAATGGATAGAAACCATGAATTTTCTATATAGCTACATACCTGGTAACTATACACCTAAAACAAGTAACTACCTTCACCCATTTTTTGTAGAGAAACACTAAAAGTCAAATAGCAGTTTGCTGAAAGGTTTATTAAAGGAAAACGGTCCACAGGGAAAAGAAAGCACCAGCTTTTGAAGATGATTACCATTATACTTTGAATCTAATATGATAGATTACATTCTGTCAGTGGAATAAGATAAAATCAAAATAATGAGTTACTGCTGCACCTTTACACAAATTATGCTTTGATAGACTGCCTGCTTTGAGATCACCCACTGTGCAACTTAATGCAGCAGGACAGCCTGTTCAATGTGAATTTCAAGCTGCAGGTACCAATGTATGCATCCTCCACTGAAGGATGGATCCAAGGTTTTCATCAACCGCTGTTCAAAGGCGCTATATTACATATGGTGCTTTCCTGTGGTGCTGTGAAAAGATTTTTAGTATGGTGCCACGAGGAGGTTTCCAGAAATCATGAGGGCAGAAAAAAATAATTGGCCCAGTGGAAATAAAGTATTAATGAAAGCTTCAGCAGAGATAAAAATAGCTTTAAGTACTCACATATATTCTCTGTGTGCCGAATGAACTGCTGCTGCATTGCTGTAACGCCACAGAACTATCACTGAAGACAACACATCCAAAGTGGCATCAAACTGGAAAAGATAATAAACAATTTAATTGGAGCAACTAAAGCAAAAGATGTTGCAATGAAAGATTGCTAAGGGTGATGCAATGCTATATATATAGATGCAGCATTAATCATTGGAATAAAAAGTAAGGAACATTAAAAATTGACTTTTTATTTTAAAAGAAACAAAAGACAAGGAGTAATAATATTTTAAACCCCATCAATCGTACAGTGTAACCTCTTTTCTGCTGCAAAACACATACATATTTAAAAACAAGACTCTTCTATAAGGGCAGAAAGATCGAACTTAAGGCAAAGTAATGAACCTTACTGTCAAATAATAAAAACTAGAGCACAGGTTGTTACTGAATTTTTTAAATTAGCAAATTATAGCACCAACTTCATATCTGATGGATTCACACAAACAATACTGCCAGAATTATTTGTTTTCTTAGACACCTAAATGACAACAGTCACTAGTTAAAATCCAATCTTACAATCCAATCTTATTAGATACATATGATGATGATCTAAGGAACAAACATTTTTAAAAAGTTCTTAATGAATATATGAACATGAAGAGAACTACCAAAAGAGGATTTCTTCATTAACTGCTTGGTGTATTTATTGGGTAGATCTCCCAACTTTCCTCCAGCTCAAGAGGCAGACATAAGTCCCTCCTTCCTTATTTTCTCAAAATAACACTATTTAATAGATTGGGCTGAGACAGTATCAAAATCACCCACTGAACTTCTGTGGATAAGGATGGCCTTAAACTCCCAGTCCAGCCCTAGACCTGAACCACTGTATAATGTCAGGTCTCTATGCCATTACGATAACATGGAAGTGGAATATAATCATCTAATTTTGGGGTTGGAAGAGGAGGATTGTTTATTTGAAATATGCCCTTAGTATTAGAACTTTTTAATGCTATATAAATAGTAAACTACCGTAAAATGTCTACCTACTCCATACTCCCAGAACTTGCAAATCAGCATGAGGCTGATTAATCTCCTGATACTGAGACTTAATCTGAGGGTATACACAGAGAATTAAGTTAGCTCTTGCTTAACACTATTGATAAAACAAGCCTCCACAAATTGTCTAAGCCTCTGTTGAAACGTGCTTCAGTTATGTTGCTAATACAGGAAACAGTGGACAATGCTGGGAATATGCTTTAGACCCATTTCTAATTCTTCTGTGAAATTCAAATAAGAAATCCTACCTAAAATCCAATTAGACTTCTGGTCTGATTGTTTAACTTTTACTCATGGTTCCTCTCTTTCTTAAATTTCTTTGTGTGAATTAATAGTATTTGTGACAACTGTGGATGAAACTAATGAGTGGATTCGATCAGAAAAAGCAAATGTACATTTCAGTTATGAGAATACTTACTGCAAATCCAAATGATGAAGCACTGTACCTCATTACAGAGAGAGCTAAAAGGAAAAAGAAATTTTAAAATCTACATTCATTGAAATTGCATGCTTGATTAGTCAGTCAGTCACTCTGAATAAATGATACTACTGTAGTACAATAACCTCAAAATGAATATATCAGAATTGTTATTCAGAAACTAGAGAAAGGCTGAAAAATATGAAAGCATATTTGAAAAGGAAATGTGCATCACATGCTGAATATATAAATTCACTATTTCATCATAAATATTTATAAACAATAAATTTTAGAATTAATTTTAAATTTTAATGGAATACAATCTATGAAAACATAAAGATTCTCTCTATGCAGTTATAAAGCTCTGATTTTTATATGGCAGGACAAGAGATGCTTCTTCCTATTATTTGCAGTTCTTTGAATCCTTTCAGTTCCCTGAATGCTGTGTTTTGATTTCTGCTCACAAGAATTTTCTGTAGTTATTGTTACTCAAATAAAGAATACTGTTATCAGAATCATTTTTAAGAAATAAAATTTTCATACTTTTTTTCACTAGTTGTTCAGATCAACACTAGCCAATACCAATTGTTCATTTTTGTGCCGTTATGGTTCAAGCTGTGGAAATGTTGAAATACAAATTTCAGGTGCACTCAACATCCTAAGAGAGTGCTTCTTAAGCTTGGGCACTTTAAGACAGGTGGACTTCAACTCCCAGAATTCCACAGCCAGCTTTGCTGCACTACAGTTACAGCATAAAGGGACTTGAACATATAAATCATCATCAAATTTTAATTTTTTATCATTTAAAATATCCATTACTAAACCTTCTCTTTCTTATTTTATGTAAAAATAAGAAGAGAGAAAAAGGAAACAAAAATGTATAGTTTTTTTAAACTATTGAAAATGGGCATATTTAGTCATGTAATGTAATTGTTAACACCCAATCAATCTACTTAGCAAGGGAACAAAAATTTAAACTTGTAAATTAAAATAAATTGAGCTGTGTACACGCTCACATTTGCAAACCGGTAGGGAAGGTAAGTGAATACCACCTCTGAACAGGACCTCAACAAACCCAACTGTTTGTCCAACCTGTGTAGAAACAAGGACTCAGTGGGCTCCATTTATCATATAAGATACAAAATGAAAAGGGGGAAATGTTTTTTTTTCAAAATGCCCTTCCACATTGGAGATTAGAAACAACAAATAGGCACAGGTGCATACACACACACATACACTCACACAAGCACAATCATTTATAGGAATAGTCTATAAAGTTGTATCTCTATTTCTACATTGTAGAGAGCAGAAAGCACATACAGCTTAAAAAACTAATTGAAATATTTGTTAAATGATAGATTTATTTTACTTTATCATTGTGTATTCCAAATATTTCTGATAAATGGTTGGATATGCAGCTGATTCCTGTTTCAATGCTAGGAGCCCAAACCTAATTATATTTTATCTTTGATAACTGATTCTAAAGATGAATGTGTATGTATTTCAAAATGTGATGAAAGAGGATCTTTTTTTAGCATAGTCTATGTAGTATTTGTGCTTAAGAGGGAGAAAATATGTATTTCCTCCTTCTGTTCTGTGTCTGCATCCTTAAATCACCTGTTTAAACTTCACAGATTTTAGCTGTACGCAAGTACTGAAAACAGAAATCCTACATCTTCTCTAGCTTTCTCCATATGGTTTACTGAAATAGAACACATGCATTCTTCAACAAGATGTTAACAAGAAACCGGAAATAAGTGGATTGGTTGCTTTGACTCCAGCTGTGCAGTTATTCTAACTATTTAATTCCATAAGAAAATATAGATTAATGAGATATCCCTTTGTGCTTGGTTTAAGTATTATATTATGGACAAGGAACTATTAACCTGAAGGTAAATTACAACCTCTGAATAAGGAGGAGCCTGGTAGCATTCTTTCAGAATAACATATTTTATTAAAAGGCATGTATTTTTTCATCACTGCACATAGGCCTTCTAATAAAATATGTCAGTTTGAAAAAGTGTAACCAGTTCCTTCTACTTAATCTACTTGGAATTGTATGCATAGAGTAACTGATAGTCACAAAGCACATTTCAAAAGAGGGATTGTTTACAAAATAAATAAATAAATAAATACGATAAAATGTTCCTTCTTTATAATGTTCCTTCTTTTTATGGCATTTCTAACATTTATTGTTATATGATTTGGTAATTATCAACAGTTATAGATTAACTGAAAAAACACTATATTAATTAAATAATTCCTTAAAATTAAAGGAATAGTAATTTGTAGTAGGTTTTATTTATTTTTTTCCATAGCTCTTTCCATTGTTGTACTGTAATAATTTATTTGAAGCTTTACACCCACTTTATCATACTTTTTAAAACTTGTTTCATCCCTGTGCCATATTTGAATTACACACACACACCCCTCCTAATATGTGACCTTGATAAGTGTTTTAAATTCTGTCACCTATAAGAAAGTCCCTCCTTTCTTATTTAAAAGCAAGAAAGCATTATTGAGGCTGATTAAAATGCATTTTAAAAATGCATTTCTTTTGTTGTACCTTCACCTTTCACATTGTAATTAAATATATACATTGCTTTTAAATTAGTTTCAAAGTTATTCAAGTTTAAATACTTAGCAAACAAATACTGATTAAAACGAGATAAGCAATGACTTTTAAAGTAGAATGCTGTGAAATTCATAGTAGAGACCAGCTATTATTAGGCAAAGAATATTCTAACATGGACAAAACTCAATGATACTGATCCCTCTAAGGAATTTATTTACGTTTTATTTAAAAAAAATAAATCACCCTTTAAATAGATTGTACTTTTGAAAATCTGACAGAGTTATGTGCATATATAAAGAACAATAAAAAGAATAGTTGGAGACATAAAACAATACAATACAATAGCAGAGTTGGAAGGGACCTTGAAGATCTTCTAGTCCAACCCTCTGCCTAGGCAGGAAACCCTATCCCATTTCAGACAAATGGCTATCCAACATCTCCTTAAAGACTTCCAGTTTTGGGGCATTCACAACTTCTGGAGGCAAGCTGTTCCACTGATTAATTGTTCTGTCAGGAATTTGTCCTCAGTTCTAAGTTGCTTCCCTCCTTGATTAGTTTCCACCCATCGCTTCTTGTTCTACCTTCAGGTGCCTTGGAGAATAGTTTGACTCCCTCTTCTTTGTGGCAACCTCTGAGATATTGGAACACTGCTACCATGTCTGCTCTAGTCCTTCTTTTCATTAACCTAGACATACCCAGTTCCTGCAACCGTTCTTCATGTTTTAGTCTCCAGTCCCCTAATCCTCTTTGTTGCTTTTCTCTGCACTCTTTTCTATATCGTGGCGACAAAAACTGAATGCAGTATTCCAAGTGTGGCCTTACCAAGGCATTCTAAAGTGGTATTAACACTTCACGTGATCTTGATTCTATCCCTGTGTTTATGTAGCCTAGAACTATGTTGGATTTTTTGCAGCTGCTGCGCACTGCTGGCTCATATTTAAATGGTTGTCCACTAGGACTCCAAGATCCCACAGTTAGTACTATTGAGCAAGGTACCACCTATACTGTACCTGTGCATTTCGTTTTTCTTGTGTAAATGTAGAACATTACTTTTTTCACCATTGAATTTCAATTTATTAGATAGTGCCATATGTTCAAGTTTGTCAAGATCCTTCTGTATCTTAAGCCTGTCTTCTAGAGTGTTGGCTAGTCCTGCCAGCTTGGTGTCATTTGCAAATTTGATGAGTTCCACATTTATTCCCTCATCCAAATCATTGAAGATGTTGAAGAGTGCTGGGCTTAAAACAGAGCCTTGGTGTACTCCTCTCTGCATACGTCCCTTCAAGTAGATGCAGTCCCATTGAGGACTACATATTGAGTGCGGTTGGTCAGCCAGTTATGAATCCATCTGGTAGTGATGCTGTCCAATCCACATTCTTCTATTTTATCTAGTAGTAGGTTATGATCTACCTTATCAAATGCCTTACTGAAATCCAAGTAAACTATATCGACAGCATTCCTCTGGTCCACTAATTTTGTCACTTTGTCAAAGAATGCAATAAGATTAGTCTGGCATGATCTGTTTTTGACAAACCCATGTTGGCTTTTGGCTATTACTTTGTTTACTTCTAGGTGTTCGCTAATTTGTTGCTTAATTATCTTTTCCAGAATCTTTCCTGGTATTGTGGTCAGGCTGATAGGTCTATAGTTTCCTGGATATATATATTTTTTCCTTTTTTGAAGATGGGAACTACATTAGCTCTTTTCCAGTCCTCTGTTCCCCGGTGCTCCAGGATCTCTGAAAGATATAGTTCAGTGGTTCTGAGATCTCATCTGCCAGTTCCTTCAGAACCCTGGAGTGTAATCCGTCTGGTCCTGGTGATTTGAACTCATCTAGAGTAGACAGGTGCTCACTTACCATTTTCTTCCCTATTTCAATTTGTGTTCCTAATCTGATTTTTCTGGTGCTGTTTTTTATAGGTTGGACTGTTTTATCCCTTTGTGTAAAGACAGATGCAAAACATGAGTTACATAGTTCTGCTTTCTCCCTGTTGCTTGTCACCTTCTTGCCACTTTCTCCCAGCAATGAATGGACCAATTGTTTCCTTAACCCTTTTCTTGTTTTTAACATGTTGGAAGAAGCTTTTTTTGTTATTTTTTACTTTTGTGGCAAGCCTTTCTTCGTTGTGAGCCTTAGCTTTCCTTACTTCATCTTTACAGGCTTGGGCTATAAACAGAAGCAAATAATTCTAAATTTAAAAATCTGATATAACAAATGAACAATTATACTAACAGATCTGTCTATCATCTAAATTCATTATATCCACCCACACCAGTATAGTTTATTACAATGTAACAGAAGCACTGATAAATTAATATCCTATTGAAATTCCCCAGAGATTTCATAAGAGCATCTCTTCAGTCATGCCCCCCAGATTCAAATGCACCTGATACAAATAGCATCTTGAAAAGCAATTTCACGTACTGTATTTTTTGTCTAATTATTAAAGTTGGCCATACACATGTAACAGCCCTACTTTAATAAGGAGCCAATGCTTTGCATGTAATCTGTCATCTTAAAAACAGACAGCCAGATATTATAGCAATTAATTCAAACAATGCATCTTACTACTATCTTCACATGATACCTTACACAGAAATCCACATGAAATTTTCATAGATAATGTAAAATTTATATAATTTACATTATATGTATGAACATTGTCTGGACTAAATTGTATTTGGAAAAGCAATTTGAATCCAGATGTTGTCCAATGCATTCAGTCCACTGAAGGGGGTGTATAAAATCAAGATTTTACTTATGAATTACATTAGTTATGAATTCACTTATAAATAGGAATATTTCCAGAACTGCAATTTCCTTTCCTTTTCTTCTTCTCTCCTTACACCACCAAATCAGCTATGAAAAATCTGTAGATGTCATACTTTTGCTTGTTTCATGCAAAAAAAAACCTTTTTTTTTAACTGGGCCATACAGTGAATGCCCCAAAGTAAATTATGTCCAGTTTGGATCAATCTGATCCTATTGCTGTGATGCCCTTGACACATCTGCGCTTCACACCCAGGGCCCTCTTATGTTCCAGGCACACAGAAGTACATGTCCTGAACATCCTCACCAATACGACATGCTTAACTGAACAATCTTATCTATTAAAAATCCATTTAACAGACTTAAGCTACCTTATTCCCCACCTTTGGGAAATATACATTTGCATTTTACAAACTAAGAAGAAACAGAGGAAATTGGCAAGCTGTTTTCTCAAGGTAAAGAATAGAGTAGGTGGTAATATTCTGGAGCTATATTTCATTTTTACAGACATACTAACTCTAGCTGCGATAATGAATTTAAGGCAGCCTTGTAGAGTAGCTTTTTTCTTACAACAGCCGCTATCAGGGTGATTACCTAATATGGGAATGCATTTGAGCACTAGACATCCTAACATAGGGGAAGGTAACCATTTTTACTCCAGGAATTATACTTTTTCAAAATCCCTTTGAGTTGGTGGCCTAAACATGTTTAGGATTTTTTTTCTGGTTTTCCAGGAGGGTTGCATACATCCTTGATGTTTTCACTCTAAGTGCCATAGAGAAAAAGAAGTAAAATACAAGACCGAACAACAAAAACGTTTTGTTGCTAAATCTCAGAAATCTTTAGAAACTGCCAAAGAGAGCCTGGGGGCCACATTCAACCATGGATTGCTCACCCATTTAAGTCAATAATGGAGTACAACCCATAACATTAAAAACAGCACAGTGTAAACATAAAAACATTAAAAACAGCACAGCAAGGGGTAAAAGGATTTCACAAATTAGGCCTGATCACTTCAGAAATATCTATCTAACCTTAGTCAAGTCCAATGTTGAAACTTACTATTTTATGTACAAAACAAATCTGAAAGATTGGAACAAGGCAGTGATTTAGTGAAGGGATATTTGATTTTATCAATCAATGAATTCAAAAAGATTCACAATGTTGTCCAGATCTGGAAAAAAGAATATGGTTCGCGAATGTGTCCTATAGATGACCCAAAGATACAGGGTAGGGGTAGAATAGTATATTTTAAATTTCTGCACTTAAAAAGAAAGGCAGAAATTAGTTTCAGGACCACATGTTAAAGCTACATGTATAATTATCAACTTACTGTCACAACCTTTTTTAAAAAATTCTAAAAATTGTTTCTATTATTTTAAATAAAGAAGGAAACAAGCAAAGCTAGTAAATAAATATATTACATATACAATTCATTACAAAGTGAGTGATGCTCCAAAAACTGTAGTCCAAACAGTGTTGTGTTCTAGATGAGTTAAGGACTGTCCCTGAACAAAATATATTCATTGTATAGATTGTATAGATTTCCAGTAGCACAAGGCCTTGTCATGATTCAAAGTGACAGTCACCATAAATATTAATTCAATGTTCCACTTAATACCTCCCAGCTTTGCCAACCAAGCTTCAAAATTCCTTCCACCCTCCCTAGAGAAACCCACGTAGACCATTACACAAACAATATTAGTTTACTGGCTATTATTTAACCTTTGGGGCAGTTTTCCCTATTGTGGGCCTTTTCAGATATCCTGAACTTTATATTCCAGAATCACAAGTCAGTATAACCACCCTGATTAGAAATTTTGTGGATAAGATCAAGGTATTTGCTTCACTTAAAAGATATGTTTGAACAACTGCATTCACCCTTTCATACATGACACATACTTGTTTAGGGAATACAAACACGCCAAGCAGCAATTTGATGAAAATAAATTATTTAACTTTTCCCCAGTTCTCACCACCCAGCTTAGATGGAATAAAATAAGCTAAATAAGTTTCTCACCACCATAGTATAAGTACAACTTAAATACAATTACGTGGGGGTAAGAACTACTGAATTTTAGAGGTTTTTTTTTTAAAGTATAAATAAGTAATAAGACTGAAGTGAAATGACTATGCTTTATATTATAACTTGAGAATGAAGACAGAGGCTCTTATTCAGTAACACTGTAACCAATTTTAATGTAGCAGTAACTTGAGTGAAAGTAACAGTAACTTGCAACAAAGTAACACTAGTAGACCGGTCTGTGTGCGCGGCTAAATGAATGTAACAAGAAGGCAACAAAGTAACTCTAGCAGACCGGGCTGTGTGCGCGGCTAAATGAATGTAACAAGAAGTAGACCGGGTAGTCTGTGGAGAAGAGGCAGCGAAGCAGTTCCGAGTAGACCGGGTTGTTCGGCTGCTCTGGTAGACCGGGGTGGCGGTTGGAGAGAGTCTGCTCTTTTATATTCCAGCAGACTCGCGCTTGACAGCTCGGCAACTGACAGGCGCGTCTGATTGGCTAAGACGCGCCTGGCTGCTGTCAAGCTGTCATTCGTAACAGCGAGGACTAACTTTTACTATACAACACTTTATTTTGCAAAATTTTGCCAAACTTTCTACAGGACCTAGGACTTGTTTTCTCCAATACAATTTACCCCAAGATTTAGCAAGCTGTGACATATCCACTGGCATGCAGTAATCAAAGCCTAAAGAGGCTTTTACAGAATATTTATTTGTATTTTTTATATTACATCTAGGAAATATGAAACAACTTTGAATCAATACAGAATGTTTTGTCTGGGCAACCTGGCACTAACCTATAGCAACCTGTAGTAATCATCGATTAATTTCTTTATTAAAAGTCCAAATTAAAATATTTTATTTATTTATATCCTGGTTTTTATTATTTTACAAATAACTCAAAGCAACAAATATATCCAAATTCGTCCTTTTTACAACAATAACCCAGTGAAATAGGTTGGGCTAAAAGAGAGTGACTGGCTAAAAGTCATCCAACTGGCTTTCATGCCTAAGGCTGGACAAAAACTTAAAATCTCTTTTTTTCTAGCTCGGTGACTTAACCACTAGACCAAACTGGCTCTCTATAGCAGTGCTTCTTAAAGTGTGGTCCTAGGATCCCTAGCAATCTCCCTAACATCTTCTCATAGGTCATCAAAATCAAAATTATTTTGCTAAATATTTAACACATTTGCAAAAAATTAAAACAAGGACACTCTTCACATTGTTTTATTAATATTTTATGTTAATATCCAATGGGATGTTGCTATTTTATGTGATTCAATAAATATTTCATGAATGCATCAATTTTAATTTTTAATGTTATACATTGATAAATATAACCCATACAAAAAGACTGTTTTTTTTTAAGTTAATTATAATTTTTTAAAGTAGAAAGGACTCCTGGCGGCAAAAAAATTAAGAAACACTCCTCTATGATACAGCTCTAATACAATGGTAAATCTGTTTCCTTTGAAATTTTTGAATACAGTCTATTTTCACACTTGCAAAAAACTTCTCTCTCACTCAGATCCTCAATTTTAGATGCTTTAACTGGCCTTTCAAAGAGGAAGATAGTTTGACAGTTATACACAGGGACGTGCAGTCACTGGAGGCAGGGCCTCACCAGTCTCATGAGGAAAATGATTTTTTTAAAAAAATAATTAAAAAGGCCAAGGTAGTTGCTGCCAGACTCCAAGTCACAGTGACTCTGAGTCTGCTTAGTGCTAACTGTAGGGGGAGGCAAGAGAACTATGGGCCTCCTTTGCATAAGGAATTTTTCGCCTTTTAAGAGTTAAGCAAGGGTTAAAAAGCAAAAAAATCCTTATGCAAATGAGGCACGTGATTCTCTCGCCTCCTCCTGCAGAGGGCACTTTGTTTAGAGGCTTTTTAAAAACATTTAAGCAGAGTCATCCACATGGTGACTCTAGCAGAAACTATCCTAGCCAGCCTGACCCTGGCTAGACCAAATCTTGCATTTTTGACACAGCTGGAAGGAAAGTGGGTCAGAGGGAGGGGACAGAGGGGAGGAATTCAAAATTATGTGTAATGTAAGTAATTGTAATTTGTTTTTATTGTGTGTGGGGGGGGTTAAGCGCCTCTGCTGGTGCGCGGGCTGGCACAGTTATTTTTATTTTTTATTTTTCATTTTTCGGCCCGCCATAGAGCAAAACATGTCCTGGTTTGTGGCCGGGAGGCACGCTGGCACTTTAAAGTGCATGCCGTTGCCCCGCTGTATGGCCGGGGGGGCGCATGCACTTTAAAATGCCAGCGTGCCTCCCGGCCACAAACCAGGACATGTTTCGTTCTGTGGCGGGCCGAGGCGGCATGCACTTTAAAGTGCATGCCTTCCGGGCCGGCCATTCAGTGGGACATGCTTGATGTGCTCCATCGGGCGGAGAGGGTGAGGGAGGACTGGAGGCGACAGGCAGGCGGCGAAGCGAGGCTGCTCGGGTGGCTAAGCCAGCCTGGGGGACGAGGGGTGGTCACAGGCTCCAGAAGCTGAGGGGCCTCAGAAAATCTACTTAGCACGGGCGCAGGGATGGTAGCAGGAGCTTACACGGCACAGCAGGTCTCCTAGGACCTCCTAGGCGCTCATTACCAACAGTCGGCCCGTGTTCAGCAAAGCAAGCGCGGGGAAGTCCTTTGCAGGCGGCTAAGACTGGCCGCCCACAAAGGATCTCCCCAGACTAGTTTTGATTAGTGTGGGGCGACTGATGGTAGTTTGCGCCGGCTGTGTCCACTCAAACTAACCTCAAACTAGCCTCAGTCGCCCCGTGTTCAGCAAAGCAAGCCCAGGGAGGTCCTTTCTGGGCGGCCAGTCTTAGCCGCTTGCGCCCGGCACTGCTGCTGAAGTGAAGCCCCGAAGCCCCCGCTGCCACCGGAATATCTGCTGCCACCTCCT
The DNA here is from genome assembly GCF_051295495.1 of Thamnophis sirtalis. Classification (NCBI taxonomy): domain Eukaryota; kingdom Metazoa; phylum Chordata; class Lepidosauria; order Squamata; family Natricidae; genus Thamnophis; species Thamnophis sirtalis. Next base: position 44,042,768 of record NW_028261381.1, on the reverse strand, counting down.
CCTCCTCCTCTAACAGCACTGCCGGATTTGCCGCCCGACGCTGCGACTGAGGTGAAGCTGGCAAAGGTCCCACCGGCGCCCCCGCCCGTGGCAGCGGCGTCTCCCCCTTTGCTCGGAGCACCTGAGCTAGGCTCCGCATTACCCCTGCCCCCTCCTCCTCCGCCGTGCTTTTGAGGAGCCATGAGTCTGCGGGAGGGAGCAGGAGCAGGTAAAAAGGCCGCAGCGGCGGGCAGCAAATGTGGTGGTGCTGTTGGAGGAGGAGGCAGCAGCAGTAATTCTGGTGACGGCGGGGGCTCGTCAGCATCTTCAGCGGCAGCCCTCCCCTCCCCCCCGTGAATAAGTGGAGCAGAGCCATGCAGATGATGTCATCACAACATGACTGGAGAAGCAATTCTGGGAGTTGAAGTCCACAAATCTTAAAGCTCTTAAAAAGAGCCAAGGTGGCGCAGTGGTTAGGGTGCAGTACTGCAGGCCACTTCAACTGACTGTTATCTGCAGTTCAGTGGTTCTAATCTCACTGGCTCAAGGTTGACTCAGCCTTCCATCCTTCTGAGGTGGGTGAAATGAGGACCCAGATTGTGGCGGTGATATGCTGACTCTGTAAACCGCTTAGAGAGGGCTGAAAGCCCTATGAAGCAGTATATAAGTCTAACTGCTATTGCTATTGCTATTGCTATTGCTAAAGCTGTGCTGGGGCTTCAGAGGGGCTTTCGCGCTTGCCTCACCAGCCATGAAGCTCACCGCACGTCACTGGTTATACAGCATTTCTTCATAGGAATTCTGATTTTATTTTTGATTCAAATATATTGAGCATAAAATAAAGTCGCAGATGAGAGAAGAAGGAAAGCATTTTGTTTTCCTTTTACATGGAATATTGGTGTGGAGATTTTTGTCATACCAGAATCTGCAGTTATTTAGGGCAAGATAGTATCTACTGTATTTTTCAGAGTATGACGCACCGGAGTATAAGACGCACCAAGAGGCAATTTTTTAAAAAAGTAGGTAGGTAGGTAGAGGGATGGAGAGAGAGAGAAATACAGTAGGTAGGTAAGGAGAGAGAGAGATTAGGTAGGTAGATGTTTCCAGGTGTATTTATCCATGTGCTGGAGAAGGAAATTGCTGAAAATCTGCAGCACCTAAGACTTTCTTTCTGCTGGCACAGCACTTGATCAATGTAATTCTCATCAATCAGTTAAACAGCTTTCCAAAAGGGGAAAAAAAGTTTCTGAGTTGCGATAGCAGAAATTTGGAAGAGCCTTAGATTGCCTTGCTGAATATTTTATTGATATTATTTTATTGAACTTCTTGTCCCCTTCTATACCATTGATTTCTAAAGTACTATATCAGTGGTGGGATATGACCAGTATGCCCTGGTATGAGGGTAGCAGTGCCTGCTGGGAGTACTAGGTACCATTCCGGTATGGTGCTCCAGGAGGCAATAAAGCTTTGCATGTACGTGATGGAAAATCAGGAGCCAGAGCATCCGGATCCTGTTTGTACCAGCATCTCATGGCCAGGCAGCCTGAGAAATATGCGGATTACCTCCAAACATCTGAGAGTTTTCAAAACATTTTTGTGAGCTCTGGTTGGCTGGAAATAGGCTGGTCAAGGGAGGGAGAAGTGGGCTGTGGGCAAATCTACATCTTTTTTGTATCTAGCGAGGGTGTGAGATTTCAGAGCTGGCTTGACATTACTGCAACCCACTCCTTTAGTAAAAGAACCCTTCGCTTTAACCATGGAGTCAAGGGCCTTTCTTTCCTAAGGAATTGGATTGGGGACACCAGCAAATAACCAATAACCGAGTCTTTTTTTCCCAAACTTGCTATGGGTTCCTTCTCCAGTTTAGTAATAGAACTTAGACTTATATACCGCTTCACAGTGCTTTTATAGCCCCAAGCGGTTTACAGAGTCAGCATATTGCCCCCAACAATCTGGGTCCTCATTTTACCACCTCAGAAGGATGGAAGGCTGAGTCAATCTTGAGCCGGTGAGATTTGAACTGCCAAACTGCAGCTAGCAGTCAGCTGAAGTAGCCTTCATTACTGCACTCTAATCACTGGGCCATCTCAGCTCTTCTTTCTTTCAATTCTTTTTGTTTGTTTTTCATATTTCTGTACTGCCCATCTCCCTCAAAGAGGGACTCTCCAATGCAAAGAAGCACTTGGAATATAGAGATTCAGATATATCTTTTGCTTTTAATCCTCATCCATCTCCATGCTGTTGACTAGGATCCAGCAATAAATAGATCTTGTATCTAGTTTGGCTTGATAATGACAAAAACATGAGAAAAACAGTAAAAACCCAAAGAGATAGATGTTTCTATATGCATTTTAAGAATTTATACAAGAGTACCCAACAAAATACATGCACAATGTCACACTTTCTGTCACATCTGAGGCAATTTTATTGCTGTGTTTTTTCTATTGATTTTACACAGACACTAATTGCTAAACTGTCACGCTATCAACTGATTGAAGACTTACAACGCTGATTTCTCAAAGGACCATTATGTGACCGGGGCATGATTTATACATGAATAATTTAAGTTCTCTGTCTGGAAATTTTATAGAGCTGTGCAAATGTTGCTGCATTAAACATGTTTAAAACACCTATTTTAAATGCTACACCATTTTTCTATACCGAATTAATGTTACCTGCAGAGGCTATACTGGAAGCTTAGATACAGTAGTAGAAAACCAACATGATTGTCTTTTTTTTTTTAAGTAGTATTTGAATGTAGTTATGCAATGTCTGTATTTTTGGTAATTATTTCATATAGGAGCCATGATAAAAATTACAGTCAGATTTCAGAAAAATTCTGTTTGAAAGCCCAGCACTATATGAAATAGTGACTAACAAGCATACTCAACATAAAAGTATATTTAAAAAAATTATGAAACCTGATTTTGTATCATTTTGATGCAAAAGCTACAACATTAGCTTGAAAAAAACTAATGGCGACTGTAAGTTAATATTAATTAAATATGTTCCATAAATACTTGTATACAAGAGTTTTTTTCAATGGTGCATTCACTGATATTGTAATCAAGTGCATCCACCTTATTGCTGGTTGTCCTTTTTCTTTCATCTTTTTTAGCATTATGGAAGTCACAAGGGAGTTGTACCTATGCACAATGTGTCCAAAATATGAGTTTGAGCCTGAACATTTGTCCCTTGAGCCAGGGTTCTGGATTGATTTCTTTCACTATCCATTTGTTTTAGTTTCCTGACTATCTATGGTATTTTCAGGAATAATAATATATTAAATCTCCTTTCCGTGTTTCCCTGAAAATAAGGCAGGGTCTTATTTTCTTTGGTACCCTGAAATAAGTGCTTGGCCTTATTTTCGGGGACGTATTTTTATTTTTGAAGAGCAGGAGGCAGCAAGCGTGTAATATTTTCGTGGAGGGCTTATTTTGGGGGGAGGACTTATTTTAGCTCATGCACTCAAAAGCCCAATTGGGCTTATTTTCCAGGGAGGTCTGATTTTTGGGGAAACAGGGTATTAATGTGTAGGCTGACTTTTTTCAGTCTGTTGGCCATTGTGTTATCTGCTGATTGGTGGGCATAGTTTGGCTATGCCTATTATATATTGTCAGTGTTTCTAGGCCATTTATTCCATAATTAAGATTTCTAAATGAAGATTTAAAAACAGATATCTAACTGGCATTTATTATTTATTTTATTTATTAATTTTTAATGCACTCATTTCCTCTAAAAGGTGACTCTGGGCGGCTTACATTGCATTGCAGCCAGAAAGAATAATCAGATTATCCGATATCAATAGCGTTTTATGTCTGTAATATATCAGCTTCAAATTCTAGTAAGCCTTGCTTTCCTACAAGAAATTGTTGCCTAATTGCTGTCTAACTGTAATTTAAACTAGTTTAAGTCCCCACGTGAGACTGCATGCTACCCAGACAACCTCAAATATGTGGTGCTTTCTGCATAAAATCTTGCTGTGACAGCAATATCATCTGAAGCCTCTTTCAGCTTTAGCAATCAAGTATTAATCATGAAAATCTATATATAGTATGTATGCAATGTGGTACTAAAAAGAGTTCAATTGTTGTTTTTAACTTAACTCTAACTCTGAGTGTGAGACTATGAGCAAGTAGTTTTAATTATGAAATAACCACTATTAAAGTTGGCAGTGTGTACAAACTCTTTCATTACTCCCTAGGTAAAAGAGGGGTTTATAAGGTGCTCAGGGAGGAGTAGCATCTTTGGTGGAAGGGCCTGCAATGTTCTTCTTAAGACTGCTCATTCTCCTTTGATCTCCACCTGGTGTTCAGCTTTCACCTGTGGCAATTACAAGTAGCTGCAGCAGACACCCATCAGAAAGCATCTTAGCCCCTTTATACTGTAAGCAAGCAAGGACTGCCAGAAAGTCATTCAACCTTGGCAGCCTACAAGCTCCAAACCAAGTCCAACATTTCCAACATGTATCTAATCAAAAACTCTCCAGCAAGTTACCGCTCTCAGGAACCTAATCTGAAAAGTGGGTGCAATTTAAATGATTGTACATGCTGTAACAACAGTACCTGAACAAGAACAAGGCCTACACAGACTGTCAGAACAACCCATCATCTATCTCAATGAAAAGCAAGTTTAATAGCAATAGCACTTAGTCCTATGTACTGCTCCACAATGCTTTACAGCCCTTTCTAAGCATTTTACAGAGTCAGCATATTGCCCCCAACAATTGCTTTAGCAATCCTCAATTTACCGACCTCAGAAAGATTGAAGGCTGAGTCAATCATGAGCCAGTCAGGATCAAACTCCTGGCAGTGGGAATGCAGAGTTAGCCTGCAATACTGCATTCTAACTACTGCTCCACCTGTAGTCCATAGTTCAGACAGAACTGCAGGAAATGCAGGACAAGCGGTAGCAAAGAAAGGCTGAGCAGGTGAACCGCTATGCCAGAATGCCTGCTACCAGAACTCTTCAGTGCCATTAAGTCAATTTATAGTCCTTCTAAATCAGTATGTTTCCCCTTATGGGTTGAACCTAATCAAAGGCTAGGAAAAACTAAAAAAACTAGTGGGCGGAACATTACCAACTTACTCTCAATAGCCACAGGTGATCATAATGTCTTCCAGAAGATTTCTCAGCGGCCAGTCTTAGATACCCTAGACCCGTGATGGTGCCACAGGTAGCACGCGGAGCCATTTGTCAGAGCATGTGAGGCGTTGCCCTGTCAGCTTTTTTTGAGGCCATTTTTCGCCCTCCCCAGGCTCCAGAGCTTTGCTTGTAAGGTCGTTTTTCATCCTCCGGAGCCTTCAGGGAAGCCTCCTCAAGCTCCCTGAAGGCCTGACTAAAAACGGCCCTACGGACAAACTGGAAGTGACTTCTGGTTTGCCCATAGAGTTGTTTTTTTCCCTCCAGAGCCTTCAGGGAAGCCTCTGGAAGGCCCCTGAAGGCTCCGGAGGGATAAAACCAACCCTACGGGCAAACCAGAAGTCCGTTTCTGAACCGTAGGGCTGATGTTTTGCACTCCGGAGGCTTCAGGGAAGCTCCTGAAACCTCCAGAGGGCCTTTGGGGTGTCTGTGAGGGAGGCTGTTTTTGCCTCCCCAGGCTCCTATAAAGCCTCTGGAGCCTGGGGAGGGCAAAAAAAGCATGCAAAAAATGGGGGGGAGTGCTGGTCATGCGCGCTGGGGGTCGTACATTGCATTATAGGTGTGGCACGCCCATGCGTGAGCCCCCTGCGCTTCCCCTCCTTTTGGCACACGAGCTAAAAAAGGTTCGCCATCACTGTCCTAGTCCAAGTCTTTTTCAATTTGGTCTTAACTTGCAGGTTGTCACGCGCAAGAGTTGTCTAAGCCTGATTTCAGTAGCTAGGTTTAAACATTACAGGTTGTTTCAACCCAAGCGTTATATGAATCCATCCAATGTAATCAGTAGGTCGCAACATTATTCCTAAACTGAACTAATCTAAAATAATCTTCTTTTAATCACATGTCAAACAAGTCAAAGTAGCCTAGTCCACACATAATATTAAACCATAAGTTATAGCTTATAAATACAGATAGTCCTCAACTTACTACAATTGAGCCCAAAATTTCTGCTGTTGAGTGAGACATTTTTTAAATGAACTTTGCCCCATTTTACATCTTTTATTGCCACAGTTGTTAAATGAATCACTGCAGTTGAAAAGTTAGTAACCTGGTTAAGTGAATCCGGCATCCCCATTGACTTTGCTTGTCAGAAGGTTGCAAAAGGAGATCATATGACTCCAGGACACTGCAACCATCATAAGTATGAACCAATTGCCAAGCAGCTGAATTTTGATCAAGGGGAGGCTACAAGTTTGTAACTGTGAAAAATGGTCATAAGTAACTTTTTCAGTGCTGTTGTAACTTTGGTCACTAAATGAACTGTTGTAAATTGAGGACTATCTGTAATGGCGGATTTTTATAAATCATGTCAATCCATTACAAAATTAAGTGATACAAGAAACCTGTGCCTGCCTTTTCTCTCCCTACCAGAAACAGTAAGTGAGTTTAGTTTAAATATAAGTAGTTCAGGCAACAACTGAGTATTAAGCAAAATGAATCTAAGGCTTTAGGCAATAATTCTACCCAAGATCAATGCATCAGCCATTTGGTGTGTTTTTTTAAGCTGTTCTCACAAACAAATTCAGGTGAAACCAAATCTCAAATTATTACATTATCCCGAATCAACAGAATCAAGAATGAAGAAAAGATGATTAGGAGACTGGAGACTAAAACATATGAAGAACAGTTGCAGGAACTGGGTATGTCTAGGTTAATGAAAAGAAGGACTAGGGGAGACATGATAGCAGTGTTCCAATATCTCAGGGGTTGCCACAAAGGGAGTATTCTCTATACTATTCTCCAAGGCACCTGAGGGTAGAACAAGAAGCAATAGGTGGAAACTAATCAAGGAGAGAAGCAACTTACAACTGAGGAGAAATTTCTTGACAGTTAGAACAATTAATCAGTGGAACAGCTTGCCTCCAGAAGTTGTGAATGCCCCAACACTGGAAGTCTTTAAGAAGATGTTGGATAGCCATTTGTCTGAAACGGTATAGGGTTTCCTGCCTAGGCCGGGGGTTGGACTAGAAGACCTCCAAGGTCCCTTCCAACTCTGCTATTGTATTGTATTGAACATGTAACTAATTCCAGCAATTGCTGATTTATGAGAAACATAACGATAAATATCATCCCACTGTAGAGAAGACATTTCATTGGAGAATTTATTAAACAAAGAGGAGAACAGAAGAAAGGATATAAGAAACTGTAAGCATTTCCTGCAGAAGTCCTCAAGCCACATAGAGGGAAAAGAACGCGCTAGCTGACCTAGGATGTATTCCCCCATGAAGAGCCTATTATGTCAACATTTCATGAAAGCCAAATATGGATGGGGAGGTTCAGTAAAAAACTGAGGTTATAAGAGTCTTGAAATGGAACACAGATGATGTTATGAACCTTAATTTTAATTTATCTAGTCCTTGTTTATGTGTATGTGTGTGTGTAAATCAATCAATCAATCAATCAGGGATGGCCAAGGTACAATGCCAAAAAAGGAGGCTGTTTTCCCAATTTTAGAAATATAAAATGTAGTATGTTCATTACTTTTTTTTTAGATTTTCTAAATGACATTCAACAGAAACAAAGCAGAATATAGCCAGACAACTAGCAGAAGAAATAAAGCAAAGCAGCAATAAAGCCAAAATAAAGCAGCAGCAAATAAAAGCATTGCAAAAATTCAAAGAGCCCTAAAGCTGTCATTAAAATACCTATGAGAACCACCAGTTTTAATGAAGAAAGATGACTCTGTAGGTTTGTGGCAAATCCATCCAGATTGGGAACTCCTCAGAGGGCCTCCCATAAATGGTTCAGAAACCTTGTCATTCTTGTTTTTGCCCATCTTGCTTCACTTGGGCAGGCAAACTGGAGGAGGGGCAAGAATGATGACTGCAGAAAACAGAGTAAGGAAATAGCATTCCCTGGTTTAAGATGCAATTTTTTTCTTCCTGCCCGTAACCATGCTAGAATTTTAAAATTCCATGAGAAAATCTCCGGACCTTCCACTTGCATTGTTCAGATCACTATGATGCACATTAGAAACGAAAAGCTTATCTAAGCGTAGTGCAATAATCCAATAAGAAAGTCAACTGACTGCCAAGCCAGTTCATTTAATGTTTTATGTATCACATAACACAAGAGTTAACAGATTCCTTTTTTGTTTTGCAATATATTTTTTCTGTAAGTCACTGCCATAAGACATAAGCTGCTTAGAAAGATGGTTTTAATGGAGGACAGGATCACATGGCTTGAGGTCCTGGGGGAAAAGGTGATCCCGTGTTTCCAGGTGTTGGGTGAAGAAGGAGGAGGGTCAAGGGAGGTGCTTGCAGGGATTTTTATAATCTATTCAGCCCCACCTATCTGTTTCCTGTTCATGTGTAAGAAATGTATTCTGATTGGTTGTCACACTCACATGGGGCCATGCAGGGGCAACTCTCTAGACTGAGTCCAGTTTGGTTGAATTCTCAGATGCTATGTGATCAGTGGATAAAGGCTAGTCATGCCTTAATCCCATCTCCCTGGAGCTGAAGGGGAGAACTCTTTATTATGTAAAGGAACTAGCTCAGGCTTTAATGGCTCATGGACAAAAGGGGGACAGGAAACTGCAGAGAGAGTTACTTTGTCTTTTTGAAACATGTTTCTTCCTTTTCACATCCAGAGAAACATAATATTCTGCCTTTTCAATATTTCCTAGGATATTTAATTTTAGGGCTGGGTGATAACTTCCTACACAAGATTGAAGGTATCGTTTCCTGAAAACAAGCAAGTAACTTATTTAAACCACCAATAGAGGCATGCCTACTTCCAAAAGCATATATTTTAAAAATTATATGAAATATTCTAGACTTTATCAGCATAGTGACCAATTATGAACAAGCTTATTAGTTAAGGTGACCAGACTTTCATATTAGTAAAGAGGGACACCTTTGACCGGGGGGCAGGGGGCTTGATTAAAAAATTTATACGGAGCAACAAAAATTTTCATACAAGGCAAAAATAGTATTGTATTTTTTTTTATTTCAACATAACTACAATTTACAAATATAAATTGTAACTGTTGTCAAACATCAAAATTTTGATCACGTGACCATGAGGATACTGCAACGGTTGATAAGTGTGAAAATGGTCGCTAAGTGTGAAAATGGTCGCTAAGTGTGAAAAATGGTCATCAGTCACTTTTTTCAATGCCATTGTAACTTTGGTCACTAAGCCCATTATACCACCTTTCTTGCCACAGTTCTTAAGTGAATAACTGCAGCTGGTATTTTGTATTTTGAATAGAATCTTTTTTTAAATAGTCTAAGACAATTTAAAAAAAGAATCCACACAGAATAAAAGTATTTTAAAAAATCCTATGCACAATAAATAAAATATTATTTTAAAATACATTAAAAAAATAAAAGAAAAAAACCCAGCTCACTTACCAGCAGGCAAGCACATATAATGTTCAGACTGTAAAACTACTAGGAATATTTTTTTTAACCTGAAATATTGCTTCACACAGACCTACCAGAATTATCTAATTACCTAATTCTGGCAGGTTGACCAAAAGATCTTATCTATAATCAGTAGATTAGAATAAGGATATAGTAAGCATCAGAAAAAATGCCCCCCCCCCACTGCTGATTTCCCCTTCTGCACCATTTTTTTTGTAAGCGCCAAATTTCCAAAATTAGGTTTGATTCATGACCAAATCAGTTTGTGACCAAAGTTATGGAACGAATTATGGTTGTGACCAGAGGTTCTACTGTATTCATGCCTTTACATACTCTATATCACCTCTAAATGTTGCACAGCCTTCATAAGTTTCTAATACAGATAAAATTAAATACAACATCAAAACCATAAAAAAGTAAAATTAACCTGACTGGAAAATCCTATGCCTGTCTTGCTGTTATTACTGACACACTTGCTGCAGTATTTGATGGCTAAAAGAAAAAAATATATTGTTAAAGTGTGTATTATGTTCACTCCCATGTCTTGTCTGCTGCGTTGATTTTGAATTCATTAAAAGAGCTTATTTTACATCAAATCCCTCTCATATTATTCTCCTATGTTCAATAAGCCCTAAGAGACAGCATACTATACATGAAATTCCTGTAACTGTATATTTAGTAAATTGTGGAGCTGAGTTTATCCAATTAACTCAGTTTTTGGACTTGAGTAATCACATACAATAAAGGAAATAAAACTATTTAGAATGAAGTGTAGTTGGGTATTTGTGATTAAGGGTGTCATGCAGAAACAATTATAGTTTTGATCAGGAAAATACCCTAAAAAAACCCTTTTGTTCTTTCAGAGTTTTTTTTTAACCTTGCTTTGGGAACAAAAACCATTCTTGCTACTACAGATATTTGCAAATATCAATTCAATGATTTTTCCATGGCACATCATAGTGTTACACATATTGTTTTGAATAAAAAAACAGCAGCTGCACATTTTAAAAAACCTATATTATTTTAAAATACATTAAAAAAAATAAAAGAAAAAATCCCAGCTCACTTACCAGCAGGCAAGTCAATCCAGAATGATATAGATGTTAATACAAAGAACTGAGCAAATTAAAATGGTGAAATAGTCCCAGGGAAATATTTTTCAAAGAAAAATGAGGAGCGGGTGGCATACAAATTCTAATAAACTTGAATAAACACCATTTTTTCCCCACACGAGCCGACCTCCAACCTCCGTGCCCCTCCGGAAAATCCAGGAAGTAACACTCGCGACCTCTCTAGCCAAGTGTTTCCCACAGCTCTATGGTACTTGGTCATTTTTTCTTTTAAAATGAGGTAAAAGGGGCGCGGGGGGTGGTCCGTTTTATTGCTTTAACATTTTAATATCTTCAGTGAAAGTACTGAGACAGAGAGAGGGATTAGACAGGGTGTCTTTTGTCTTGCCCCGGTTAGGATTTCTTAAGCAAATCCACTGGGCTTTCAACATGAAGCCAGAAAATCGGGAGTTTTTTAAAACGGCCCGGGACACGGGACAAATTGTTATAAAGCATGATTGTCCCGCTGAAATCGGGACGTCTGGTCACCTTATTATTAGTGTACCAGGTTTCAGGAAACTGATATAGAACTAGAACTTAACATCTATTCCCAAATCAAGGCATATGATTGTATCTCTAGCAATTCTGACAATTTTGCAGAGGTAGAATGACTGTGACATCTTTCAACAAGGCCAGCTGACAATAAAATAATCCAAACTACAAATTTCTGAGAACTTCCCCATTCTGAGGATAGTTAAATTAATTACCAGCAAAAGAAAGGAACATTATACACCTGCTGCATGATGAATTATTCTATTTATTCATGCATGAGACAGACTAGAAAATGACAATAAATCAAATAGCTGTATCTGTACTGATACATAACTGATACAATTTACCACATAAGGAAACATAAAGGAAAAAATACTGAATTTTTATTAAATCAAAATATTCTAACTACTTTGCTGAACACTTAAGTTAACCCGAATGAACTAAAGTGGCAGATCTTTAGTAATTACTAGAAAGTAACTACCAGCATTACTTTTTAAATAAAATACTCTGAAAATAAATCAGTGATTCATTATGAAAATTGACATCTATGCCTCCTTCTTCATAACAGCTAAACTAATTTAATTATCCTAGAAATTTCTAAGGCAAGCTTTATAATCAAGTTCATATTGTTACATATTAAAGATTGGGATTAATATTTTTGCATATCCTTCAATCATATTTCAAAGACAATTTAATTTTATACAGTAAAATATGTTAAATGACAATCACCAATCACCTCCTGCCAATTACCTCCTTGCGACCTATTAGATTGCACAGATTAGGCCTCCTCCGAGTTCCATCCGCCAGTCAGTGTCGACTGGCAACTACACAGAGGAGAGCCTTTTAAGTAGTAGCTCCGACCCTTTGGAACGATCTCCCCGTGGAGATTCGTACCCTCACCACCGTCCAGACCTTCCGCACAGCCCTCAAGACCTGGCTATCCTGTCAGGCCTGGGGATAAAGATCGTAATCCGTCCCCACCCGAATGATGAATGTTGTGTACTATTTTTACTATGTATTGTTTTATGTCTTACTGTCTTGTACTCCCCTCCCTATATATTGTAAGCCGCCCTGAGTCCCCTCAGGGAAAAGGGCGGCCTATAAATAATAAAACCATAAACCATAAACCATAAACCAATGAAGCATTAAAATAAATGCAAGACAGATTTCAAAGCAATATGAAATCAACTAAAACAAAGTAGGTTCAAAATTTAGGAGAAACAAAAAGATGTTTTTGTGATGCTAAACAAAAAAGTCTCCCTGGAAAAAGCTTCGATAAAGAGACATCGTCACTAAATAGAGCATCTTCTCAATATCAAAGTCATCTAATTTTTTTGTTCCATTTAATCTTACTTGATTCTTGAAGACTGCCTTGACAAGTCACTGCTGTTTTCTTGGCATGTTTTCTCAAAATTGGTATGCCATTGCCTACTTCCTGGGGCTGAAAGACAGTGATTGGCCCAGCTAGCCCAAGCTAGCTTTGTGCCAAAACAGGACTCACATTCTCCTAATTTATAGCCTGATACCCTAGCCATTGCCTCAAACTCTTATAATGCCATCTACCATAGATCTTAATGGAAACAAAGAAGGCACTTATGATGACAAGTGGTCAAGATCAAGGGAGGAGTCATTATTTGGTTTCCAATACCCTAATTTTGGTAGTTATTGTGCTGTTAGAAATCATCTCTACCTGCAAATTCTTATTTCAAAAATATCATTTTAATTTCTCTTTTTTCCGCTATCATGCTGGTTAATATTCACCTGAATTTCTCATTTTCCATTTTTTCTTCCCCTGCAACATTTTGTTCAATTAAAACAGCAATATGTGAACAGGGACAGACTAAGAGCCAAGGTGGCGCAGTGGTTAAATGCAGCACTGCAGGCTACTGCTAGATCAGCAGGTCAGCGGTTCAAATCTCACCGGCTCAGGGTTGACTCAGCCTTCCATCCTTCCGAGGTGGGTAAAATGAGGACCCAGATTGTTGGGGGCAATATGCTGACTCTCTGTAAACCGCTTAGAGAGGCCTGAAAGGCCTATGAAGCGGTATATAAGTCTACTGCTATTGCTATTGCTATTGCTGTGAAACTGCTCATGTGCAAATCCCAGGTTAAACTAAAGCAGAAATGAAAAACCAATCATTTTCCGCCATATGACCTTATGTATATACCCATCATTTTCAAGAACATCAGGAATCATTTTGAAGTCTTGAACCTCACTGAACCAGAACCAGAGGGACTGTGGAATAAAATCAAAGATGTAGTTAAGGATGACTATGAAAAGAGACTGCCGAGATCAAGAGGCAAAAGAAAGCAAACTAAATACCAGGCCAAATGGTAGAAATTGCCAAGGGAATAGGTGCCAAGTCAAGAAAGTCAAACAAACACAAAGATCTCAGGAAGGAACTTAAGAATTTCAGATAGCTGTTAGAAGAAGCAATAGTGCAACAGTATTACTAAGTAAAATTAGTGAAAATGGAGAGACAGACATGAAAAAAACAGTCTTCCAACCATCTCTGTATTCATCAGGTTCTGAGGTTCCAACCTCAAAGTGGTGTGCTAAAGAACACCAATGCAAAGATAGTAACCGATACAAAGGAGATTAAACAAAAATGGAAAAATGTAGCAAAATTCTATAGAATAATATTATTCAACTCAGGTTAGTTGGATGCCGGATAGTTAGTTAGACTTTGTTACTGTTGCATGTTAGATATTTGAAAAAGTCGAAGAGTGACAAATAGAAGGAAGTCTGTGTTTCATTGATTACAGAAAAGCCTTCAATTGTGTCAATATGTCAGTCTTGGATGTATTTAGAAAAATGAAAATCTCAATCTTTTATTGACCCTCCCCCCACAAAACCTATATGTAAGTCAGGAAAAATAGTGAAACAGACCAGCTCCAGAATGACAAAGGAATAAGACAAAGTTGTATACTCTCTTATTTATTCAATGTTCGTGCAGAATATATATTGATGGGAAGAGGGTTGGCATAGTTTTAAAACTGGAGGAAGAAAAATCAATAATCTCTCCCAAGCTAATGACACTATTCTGATAAATACATATACAAAAATATTTTGCAAGCTCAAATAATGAAAATCAAGGCACATTATGGAAAAAAAATAGAAGTAGGATTAAATAAAAAAGTCAAACTAATGACAATAGATACAGCAACCAGTCTTAGGAATGACAATGAATATATTGAAGTAGTGGATAAGTTTTGCCTTTTGGGATTGACTATCAAATGTAATGAAGCAGCCATCAAGAAATATACCATAAATTAGCATTTGCTAGGATAGCAATGGGGGCTTTAGAAAAATATATTCAGATGCTGGGATATGGTTATACTTAGGAAGCTGAAAATTGTGCAGACAATGCTTTTACCTGTGAAACTCTATGAATGCAAAAGCTGGACTTCAAAGAAGCAGGATAAAAAGTATTGACATTTTTGAAACATGGGTGTTGGAGAAGATTATTGAGAATACCATGGATAGCCAAACAAAATAAAAGAACAAATGGATCTTTGAACAAATTAACCTAGGTTGAAGCACAATAATTAGACTCAAATTATCCTACTTCAACACATTATACAAAGACCTACCATATTTTTTGGAGTATAAGACGCACCTTTTTCCCTCAGAAAAGAGGGTGAAAATTTGGGTGCAACTTATATACTGAATGCAGCATTTTTTGCCTCCTGAAACCCTGCCCCCTCACCAAAATGGCCATGTGTAGCTTGTAGGAGGCTTTCAGAGAGCTCCTGCGGGCTGGGGAGGGCAGAAATGTGCGAAAAATAGCCCATTTTTGCCCCCCCCAGCAGCATTCTATAAGCCTCCTAATGCCCCTTTTTTTGACAAAAAAGACACATTTTTGCAAAAAATGAGGCATTTTTTGCTCCTCCCTCCCCCCCCCCCCCCCGGAACACTCTACAAGCCTCCTAAGGGCTATTCATGCCCTTTTAAAAAAACAGGACTGTTTTTGCAAAAAGTTTTTTTAAAAAATTTGCCTCTTGGTGTGTCGTATACTCTGGTGCGTCTTGTACTCCAAAAAATACGGTAGCTCTTTGGAGAAGTCTGGAAAGGTGGAAGGAAAAAGAGGATGGCAAGAAAGTGGATGGACTCAATTACACTAGGTATACTGTTAGAAGACCTGAAGGACCAAATTGGGCAATCTTCCTGGAAAAAATCTACCTATATGACAACTAAGAGTCCTCAACAACTTGATAGCACATAAGAGTTTTGTAATTTTTATTGTCCTTCATTTATTAAAGTAATGATGTCTGTTTATTTGAAATGTTTCAGAAGTTTAAGTTTGATTACAACTACCATCTTTTCCAATCCAGTATTCTTAAAGCATAATTCTATCTATTTTTATATATTACTAAAACTCTTGTATCTCTAACCTATAATTGGGTGAAATGGTGCTTCATGGAGCAACACTTTTTCAACAAAGATATCTCCTCAAATTTTATAAAATTTTATTTTACAACATAAAAATTATCACAAAGCATTTTATGACAATATAAAATGCCATTAAAAAAATTCTGTGGTCAACTGTTGACATTTGACTGTGCTATACAATTCAACATGGACTACTTCCAGGACAGATACATCTCTGAATATTTTCCTGAATTTTTAAGAACTTTTCCATTACATTAGAACCTCAGCCATTGTTGAAAGTATTGAGGAATCTGGTAACAAAATATCTCTGAAATGATGACCCAACAGGTCACGAGTCGTGTCTAATATGAATTAAAACAGTACAATACAAGGATGATACAATATTTGTCTTCCTTCTTAGTTCTGAATATTATCCAGATCTGAACATACAGTAAAATTTGGCATGCAGATAGCACTTGATAAGTATTTCTTAAAGCAGCCACAACTTTTCCTGGATTCCTATGACTGTCCATCACAAGTGATATGCGATCTCATGTTTAAAGGTGTTCCCAAAAGGTACTGGATACTGGTAGTGGATCCTCTACGTGGCAACCATGTGACCATGAGCTGCTCTGTTGACCAGGACTCCAAGGACTGGGCATAAGTACCATTTATACCATTACAAGTTTAAACAGACACTGAACAAGTTGCCATTAACCAAGGACCACCTATATGTCTTTCTTAAAATTCTTTTTTTACATAGCTATTTATTATATTTGTTTAAATGTTTTAAAAAATAATTTATAAGAAAAAAAATCTCCAAAATAATTACCAAATAATTTAGTACATACCCATACATACATATTAACTCATCATAATCTTCCCTTTTGGTGCAATCTGTATTAATGAAAAGAAGAAATAGCAGGCAAAGAAATTAAAGGTATGAGATAACAACTAAATTTACTGTATCCCTTCATGCTATTCTATCTTTACAAGAAAATCTTGCTTCTACCACTTCCATTTTCTTTTTCATACACTTTCTCCTCTCTTTTTTCAGCGACTCCATGCAACTACAAGTTTCTTAACCTTATCCTTTCTCTCCATCCATTCAGTCTTCCTTCATAGATCTGTTTTGTGATGGACAATTGGTCCATATAACCAAGCCATCATAATGTGCTTCTTTCACACTGGTCACTTACTGTTGTATTCAGTCCACATTCATTTGACATGCATACATTCTTTACCCATGGTGGTGCAGTGGTTAGAGTGCAGTACTGCAGGCTACTTCTGCAGGCTAATTTGGCAGTTCAAATCTCACCAGCCTCAAGGTTGACTCAGTCTACCATCTTTCCGAGGTGGGAAAAATGAGGACCCAAATTGTTGGGGGCAATATGCTGACTCTGTAAAATGCTTAGAGAGGGCTGTAAAGCACTGTAAAGAGGAACATAAGTCTAAGGGCTATTGCTACCTTGTCTCTTATTTTACCATATACCGTGCTACCTTAGTACTCAACTGCTTTGAAACTCATCAAATTTGGTACCCAATGCACTTGATATGAAAATTTTATCCCGGTACTCATTGTTTGTTTGGCACTCAACACACAAGCTAGAACTTGTCAGAGTTGGCTGCCTTGTGACTCACTATATCATTCCTTATGGGGAAAATCATTTTTGTGCTCATCACTTTTGGTACTCATAGCACCTCCCGGAACCAATTAATAAGAGTGCCAAGGTACCATTGTATTGTTTTCCAGATAGACCAATCCTAGTGCATTCATTCTCAACATTTACTTCCATATAGCAAAGTAGATGGAACCATGCAGAAACATTTTCACTTCTTACAAAATACAGGAAGCTGGTCTCCATCATGAAATAATTTCATTTCCCAGATTTTGTTCACTATCATTTCTTATAGTAGGATCTGAACTAGGAACATTTAACAATCTAATCATATTTTTTTCATTCATTCTTGATCTTTTCCTTTGACAAGGAAACTGTAAATCCAGTCATGAGTTATACATACAGTTTTCATAGACACATCAGTGTCACTTCAGACACTCTCTATGTAAAGTTGTAAACAAAGCAGAGCCATATTTTAATAGTTCTTCACTCACACCGTTTTCATGGCAGACTTACCAATTTTAACATTCTCAGGGTATGTATGTACGTGAATGTGAATATAAATATAAATATAAACTCTACATTTATTTCAATTTCAGGCTTCCCAATAATAGTAGTTCTCAAACAAATCTCTAAAATATTATTTCAATATTCCTTCACTTAGGTTTCATCTTCAATCATTTAATCACTTGTATTTTTACTCAGCTATAGACTGCTTGCTCAGCCCTCTTCATCTACCTCCAAATCACTATTCATTTTCACCCAAATGGTATTTCCTCTTATTTTTATTTCTAACCATCCCTTGCTTTGTAGAACATCACAACAGTAATCAACCCTTATATTTCCCCATAAAATATACAGTCAAATTTTCTGGCTTAGTGAATTATCCTTTTGATATTATTCTGATCATGTCTTCTTGGCTTTCTGATACCTGCTTATTTCTTTTAGCATGTCTTTCTTATATTTATATCAACTCAGGGAAAATGCTGTTTGTATAGTTAGAGCAATAGTTTAATAATTTATACATTCATTTGCATCTCCCGTCTTTGATATAGGTATTTATGCACCAATCTTTTTTTAACCTGAGACTGCAATCAGGTTCACCGTGTGTTGATTTATTGCTATTTTCCTGCACTGCAGCTAAAATATCAAGTATTTATTGGATAATCACTAATTGTAACAAATATTGTGTTCTCATTTATTGAGTTACACTCAATCATATAATTAGTAACGCTCCTAATGCTGTAAATAGAATATCATACAATAATCTGAGTTAAAATACAGCATACTAAAAACAGTGTTAATTCACTTCCATAACCCTAGTACAATACCTAACAATAAATTAAGATTATTATAACTCAATGCTGGCAATTCTAAATGAACCCTGACACCATTTTGCAAAAGTGAAGCAATGAATACCAAAGCAGTAAAAAAAAATGTTTCTGATGTCTAAAATCCTTTAATGAGTATTATCTTTATTCCATAACAGAAAATAGACATCAGCATTTCAGGATGAAGTATTTTATATTCAGGTTCAAAATTATAGCATGTTCTCTATATACCTGCATAACCTTTCCTTCTTTCTTTAGGTTGACTGAAAAGAGGAAATACATATTAAAATATAAACTGCAATACCTAAAGAAAAGATTCAGCATAAATCTTGCTTTCTTCAGAATCAAATCCCTAACACTAAGATAATTGTTGGCAATTGTTAGAAATGCTAATAAATCAATAAACAAACAGATTTTAAAGTTTGGGAGATTGCAATCAAAACACATTGGAATATTGAAATAATAGGAAAGAATAGAAAGAATATCATTCCACTTTTTATGTTACGGAATAAAGCAATGGATAATCTATTTGCCAGATCTGTTTTATCCACCTAAGATCAGTATTTTTTTCTGTTCATTGCATAACAGATATTATGAAAACCTGCCCTTTAGATTTTTTAAAATCTTTAACTAAAATTTTATTTTACTTTTTTACACTTCATTATATCTGAAATACTATGCCTTGTTCATTAAAGTGATGAGTTGGTTTTTGCAGACCTCATATCTCACATGTCAAAGCCATGGAAGAGGCTCCTTTGGGTATTATTAGTTCCACACAGCTGGAAATGATGGGCTGATAAATGTTTACTGCCAAAGCAAAGCAAATCACAGAATAGTAGTTCTATTGTATCATGAAGTAAGGACTAAGTAATATTAAGGATTTATTTACTCAAAATATTAATGTCCCATATCCTACAAAGAGTCTCTTATCTACAGCACCTCTTAACCACTCTTTTTCAATTGATAAGAATTTGAACTTAATTTTAAAAACTTAGTTCATGCTGTTACACAATGGTTCGAGGAAATATGTTGCTACACTCCCCAGTAAATGGCTGAATGCACATTTTGAACGTAATTTTGTCTTCTGATATAATATATTTTACAAGCCCAGGAATAATTTACAATTAGAGTTATGCCCTAGATCAGGGATCCCCAATCCCCAGGCCACAGAGCAGTCAGGGCCTATTAGGAACCAG
The DNA here is from genome assembly GCF_051295495.1 of Thamnophis sirtalis. Lineage (NCBI taxonomy): Eukaryota > Metazoa > Chordata > Lepidosauria > Squamata > Natricidae > Thamnophis > Thamnophis sirtalis. The sequence goes on along the minus strand of NW_028261381.1, from coordinate 44,023,161 downwards.
GTTGCACAGCTGGAAGTGAGGAGAGGGCAAGTGACCCAAACTGAAACCATCCCTTCTCTCCAGTCCATGGAAAAACTGTCTTCCACAAAACCGGACCCTAGTGCCAAAAAGGTTGAGTACCACTGACCTAGATGATTATGAAGCCATTCAATTTTTATTGATGCAACAACTTTAGTGAAGCAAATCATGGCTTTGAATATTATAAACCCACAAATGTGATTTATACATATGAAACAATACATGAAAATATGATACAACTAATGTCAAATACCTCATTACCACTTTCTTCCCAGGATGTATCCCTCCACCATTTTGATTTTTATGTTATAAAATGTCGGATAGGAAACTGAGCCTAGGCAGAGGTCATATGATGTGTTCACTGCATATAATTTTAGGAATCATGCCTCTAAGCTTTCATTAGATTAGCACGGTTTGGTTTTGGTTTTGGTTTTGGTACATTGTGTAACCCAGCCAATTATTTATTCAATATACCACAGTTAAATCATTTGACATTTGAACTCAGAAACTGGATTAGTTTTTCAAATAATCAACAGATCCATGCAAATAGACACATATTTTAGCAGTTTTTGAGCCTTGAATTTAAGCCAGTAACTACAACCTTATGGTAACTTTGACATTCTAAGCAGAGAGTCATGCTAGCAAATCTAATTAGGAAGAGTATGATACACAGAATCATAAGACTTATTTTCCGATTTCAAAGCACTACATTTTCAAATAATAAATATTTGTTAATGAAATCTAAAAAATACACATTGCTATTGCCTTATTTTGTATCAAACAGCACTAGAGATGTGTGTGAAGTACCAAAGTAAAAAGAGAAACAAAGGGGATACCATGGAAGATACCGTACTGTAGTCCAAGGGTCAACCTCAACTTTAAGCCTGGTAGACTTCAACTCCTAGAATTCTGGGAGTTGAAGTCTGCCAGGCTTAAAGTTGCTACGGTCGGAGACCCCTGCTATAGACCACCTGAGCAGTCGGAACATACAGATGTAGCTTACCTGCATCAGATAATCAGTCTTTTTAAAAAAGCATACAATAATGATAAAGGAAGTTTCAATTATCCTGATATCTATTGGGAATCTAACTGTCAACAACCATATGACCAACCAATTCTTTTCTCCTCTTACTGAGAACTTCATTTTTCAGGTGGAAGAAAGAATAAGGAACAAACTATGCTGGACCTAATCCTTGCCAACATAGAGAAATTTGTTAAAGCAGTGAAGGTGAACAGCACTGGGGGGGAGGGGGGGAGACTGTATTATATTTGAATTTCTGAAATCCAGAGGAAAAGCAACTGAAACATAAATACTTGATATCAGAAGAGCAGATGAATTGCAAGTCAGAACTGGCTTAAATCCTTAAGAAGAAAGTGCAAAAAAAAAACCTCCCAAAAAAGGAAAAATAGGAGAAATTTAAAAAGAACAGAGTAGATGGACATCTGTAAAATACTGAAAAGAGAAGGAGACATATACAGGAAATGATAACTGTATAGAACTGTATAACTTCAGGAATTCTGTCAAAAATGCTAAAGCTCAGAATCAGCTAAGGCCTGTGCAAGATATTAAAAGAGATATCAAAGGTTTCTCTGGATATATTAGAAATAAAAGGTAAAGATGAGAAAGATCCTTTGTGAGGATAAAGTAATGAATACTAATGATTTCAATGCAGAGCTACCTAACTTCTATTTCGTATTGTCTTTTTTCAGCAAAGAATGGATCATTTGTTGCTCATTGTTATACCACTGGAAGAAAAGGTTTGCGCCTTAGAATAACTGGAGGAGAAGATAAAAGAGAACTTAGCTAATATAAATAAATTCAGGTCTCCAGCCTCAAATGCCTTATATCCCAGAGGATATAATGGAAGGAACTAAAGGAACTGGTAAGGATGATTGCAGAAATCTTTTTTGCTAATTTCTAAGAACTCCTGGGAGGATTAGTAAAGTCCTTAAACAATAAAGTACTGCAAATAGAATGCAATAGTGATCTTCAAAAAAGGGAAAGAAGATCTGAAAAGCTACAGATCAGTCAGGGTGATGTCTTTACTGGACAAAATCGTCAAATATTTTATAAAACAGCAACTTTTTGCAGCTTGGATAGGTATGCCACAATTAATAGGAACCAATGTAGATGTGTCACAAATTACTGTATATCAGATGAATGTAATCTGATAGAATTTCTATTTTAGTAAATTAAGGGACTGACATAATTTAATGTACCTGGACTTTAGCAAAGACTTCCACAAACTTAATAATAAAATTCACCTTATATTAGCCCTTCCAGGTAAATCAGATAAGAACCATGACTAGGAGAAATAATTCTATTTTATTATAAAGCAAAATTAACATTCTTACAAGTCTGAAAGTACAAACATCCCTCTGCCATTTTTAACTCCCTGGGCAATTAGGATTTTTTCCTAAATTTCTTTCTCTATTAACCTACTGAGGGCTTCTGCCTCTTTTGTCTGACTGTTTCCTAGGCAGCATCTCTTGCCCTCGTCACACAAGGCCATTCACACTTTCATTATTGTGATTCAAAAACTTTGCTTTGCTGGCATTAATTTTCAAGCATATGAATAGGCAATGATCATGATGTCAGAGAAGATGCCTGCGGCTTCTACATCATTATCTAAATATGTTTATCCTACATAAGAAGATGGGAAATCTGATAGCAGTCTTCAAATAGTCAACAACTATGTGAAAAGACTGTCAAACAGAAGACAGGGTTAGGAGCATAGGACTACAGTAGGGGTGTCAAACCTACAGGCCATGGGTCAGATGTGTCATGTGCTGGCCACGCTCATCCCCAATTTAGCAAAGTGGGGAAAAGTCATAATACGTCCCATGATGGCAACATGATACTGCAAGTTTGAAACCCCTGTACACGTGTGTGTTGACAATCATGAGGTTTCAGTTGAATTTACCTGGTCTGGCAAAGGAATGCTTATGAGCTCTCTGGCCCTAAAAAAGTTATCTTACTCTGTGGAAAATCTTTGTAAACAATAACCAGAGGTGCACCTAGAGATAACTGGGGCAATGGAAGCAGAATTAGATTCTCCCCCCCACACACACACACATACTTGCTTTTAATATTGTCTGTATTGCATTATTTTAACTGTGTTAAAGTTGGGCAGCCTCTAAATTTAATAAATAATCTACTTCTGTCCTCCAATGTGGACTTCTAGTTATATGAGTTCTGTTCCATTAGACTCTAATTCAATATTTATGTAGTATAGATATAATTCATTTATTGGAGTTCTGTTTCATGGCACTCTAACTCAATATTTATGTACTCTTGATACAGTTTTGTTTTCATATTGAAGTCATAATCATATTTTAAAATAGACATAGTGCTATTTGTTCCAAGATTGAAAACTTGGAGGCATACCACCAGCAAAATCAAACCATACACTGCAATATTTTTTATCACAAATATTGGCAGCGTTCAAGACAATGTAGCTTAATAAGACATGAACTAGCCTTTTTCCCTTCTGTAGATTAGATTCTATAGAATACCCATGAAAGGTAGACCTCCAGATCTCTCACATAATCCCACTGCATGGAACAGAATTTGAAAAACCCTGATATAGAATGCAGGTTTCTGTTTCTAGAGATACATCGACCATAATGCTTTCTAATTATTCAATTGAAGAGCAAAGTCTACATTGCTTGTCTTTTTTATCTTTATAAACACTCTCTTATCTTGTTTTTCTAGAGGCAACTGGACTTTCTGGTTTTTCTTTGAAGACATTTTGCTTCTCCTCCAAGAATCTTCTTCAGCTCTGACTGGATGGTCCACTTGGATGGGACTGGCTGGATGACAGCTCTGACTGGATAGTTTCTTGGATGAGAAGCAAACATCTTCAAAATAAACATCTTCAAAAGAAATACCAGAAAGTCCAGCTGCCTCTTGAAAAAGCATCTTTGGGGCAACCATGATCTGGATAACTAAGAATTTCCATAGACCCTCTTATCTTTTTTCTCTTTTCAAGCTATCATCTTTTCTTCTAACACCTGTGCTTGTAAATTCTTAGTTTTGTATGTTTTCCTTATAATGAACTGCCCACTTAACTCTTTATTTGCATTCTATTCATACACATAATCTCACCAATAATCACCCTCTGCAAACTCTTAAGAGCATACTTTATCTTAACACTCACTGTGCACTAAACCATAAACCATACCTTACAAACTACAGTGGCTGAATCCACAAAAACAAAATAAGCCAGAAGCAAGCAAATTATTTTATTTATTTATTTAAAGCATTTATGACAGGTTTCCTTCTTTCAACCAACTCTGGGCAGTTCCCAATCAAAACTTAAAAGACATGTAAAATCATTTCAGAAAGTATAAAACTCAACCAATTAAAACATGAAAAACAAACAAATTATATTATGTGACATGCCATGTTTCTATGCCAAAAGAAATGCAGTAAAGAAATAATGCTCTAAATTTTCTATTTATAATCAACATCAAAGAAAGCATAAATTTCTTCTTCCGTCAATACGTTCTTCATTACCAATTCTCACACCATAAGAAAAAAAGACACTGTATGAAATAGTAATCAAAGACTCATTCTGGTAGTTGAAATGATCTTGACAGAGAAGCTAAGATTTTTCTTTCTGGTCAAAATCAATGTACCATATTTTTCGAAATATAAGATGCACCTTTTTCCCTCAAAAAAGAGGCTGAAAATCTGGGTGCATCTTATACACTAACTACAGCATTTTATGCCTCCCGAAACCCCATCCCCTTCACCAAAATGGCCATGCAGAGCCTGTAGAAGGCTTTCAGAGAGCTTCTGTGGACTGGGGAAGGCAGAAATGAGTGAAAAATGAGCCATTTTTTGCTCAATTCCCCCCCCAGCCCCCAGGAGTACTCTATAAGCCCCCTAAAGGTGATTCGGGCATTTTGGAGGGGGAATGGGCCATTTTTGGGAGTTTTGCAGAGTACAAAAACTTTTTTAAAAATTTGCCTCTTTAAAACCTTGGTGCATCTTATATTGCAGTGTGTCTTATATTCTGAATAATACGGTATTAACTAAAACTAGATCTTGATATTTTTACTATATAAAAATAAGTTTTAATCTTATTCTTACTCCCTAAGATAAAAACACTCCTGGAGCCAATTGGTAAGTAACACCAATGACAAATTATCCCTTATTTGGTTTGTTAAGAATGTCTGATGAACTCATGTTAAATGTATAGTTTCAGCTTGACATGTCTAGGTAGGAACAAATAGTTCTCTTTACTACTGAAAATGCTCTATTTTTCAATCTAAAACTCAGGTTAAAAAGGAGCGAAGCGCTTATATTTTTAATCATAACATGAGAAATGTCTTTTGCAACTATAGATTAGTTCATATGCCTCATTATTCTCTGGTTTATCTATAGAAAAATGGTTGTACATTTCATGATAATTTAACCATGGTTCATTAAACAAGTCATAGTAGCTGGCTTGTACAACATATTGAGAAGAGCCCAACAAATCACATTATAATTTAACATTATGTGTCAATGGAGCGCAAAAAATAGTTGCAATCATGGACCACAAGATCCAACTTGCCTTTTGATTACTTTGCTATTGTGAACAGTTTGAATGAGAAGCAGTTTGACTAAACAGCAGTAGCTAAAGAATTGTGTGCTAGAAAACATGTGCCATAAATAGCAGGTGTCTAAAAGGATTCTCAGGCCAGCAAAAACCAATCACATCACACAGGTGACTATCAGCAAGCTGTCAACTAGCATTTGAATTGCCTAAACATGGAAACTGCTGGCAGTAGAAGGAAAATACAAAATAAAAGTACTCCAAGTTTCATTGAAAGGAACAATAAGGAATCCTAATCCTAACCTCCATGAATAATTTACGTTCTCACAACTTGTAAAGAATTGTTTCAGTGGTGCATATGGCTATCCATAGTCTTCGTTGGAGAAATTTCTTTGGACACAATTTAGGTCAGAAAAATACCTTATGTACTATGGAAGCAATGGCGAACTGAAGACAGCTCCACAAGAACAGAGCTGATGATCTTGTTGAAAAAATGATCCAGTGAATGAATCAGTTTTCCTGAACTCCTCACCAGATTAAGAGAGGGATCTGGGATTGTCCATAATGCTCCATACTGATGCTCCCCATGACAAGACTGAATAGGTAAAAACAGTGGTCTCCCGCAAATTTTAGAACTCTGGCAGTCAAAAATCAGCTTTGCTCAAACCATGGTTCAAAGCCTTTAAAAAGACACCGATTTTGCCCTTTTAATCACTTTTGCTTGAAATGGCTCATAAATTGCTTTTTGCATACAAAGATCCTTCAGAAGGGCACAGTTTATTACACTAGGTAATTTTTCCTTCAATCCTTAGTGAAAAAAGTTTCATGTGAGTTGAAGAATTTAAAGAAAAATATTTTATTTCAATATAAGCAGCAAAGGGATGATTAGAACGTTGATTTTAAAAAGTTTTAAATGTACTAAGGGGTCAGATTGACTAGAGTAAGATTCTGAAATAATTATAATACTTGTTGTGATTTGTTTTTTTAAAAATCCATTAAAATATATAGAGATCTTTAATTTCAGTGTAAGAAATCTTTTCTTGAGAAAATGTTCTGAATGAGAGAAAAACATGACAAGAGAAACCCTTAAAGGCTGGTAGCTAAAGGTGACCATAAAGATAATTCTAATCTTTATTAAAGATTAGAATTAAAGGAGAAAACCCCTAATTCAGAATGGAGGAAAGTATTTTATCTCTGGAAGAATATTTAGCAATAATGTACTCAGAACATTCTGTTAAGATTGTCTGTTTCTATAAAAATGAGATTAAAAGAGGAGATAGAAGATGATACAACTGTGAATCAGGCTGTTCTGGATATGATTCAAAGTTGACAGGATGCAAAAATGATATTGACAAAAATGAAGGAGTTCCTGAGAAAAGATAAAAAGAGAATGAAAAAAAATCTTTTGGGACACTACCTAAAAGAAATGAAAATCAAGACTTTTAAAAGTAAGAAGTGTTATAAAGTTGGCTTATTTGATCAAGGTTAAAATGTATATTTTTTGTAGTGAAATGGTTTTTTCTTGTCCAGAACTGAAAGGCTTTAAATATTTGTTGATAGATAAAATATTGGAATAGATTTTTTAGTTGCTGTATTTTTAGAGGAATTGAGAAGATGGTATTAAAAGCGAAGTAATAAACTTTTGAAGGGGTTTGAGAGAAAAATAAGACAAACAGTTAATTATTTGAAGAGATTAATCATCCATTTTTTAATTGTTTCTGTTAGTCTTAACGGATTTTTAAAAAGTAAATAAGACTTTAAAGATTTGTTTATAGCTATGAGATAAGAAATTGAAAGAGGGTTTTTTTATTGTATTTCGAAAGAAAATGGCAAATTATTGTAAAGTGGATATGAAACTGATATACTTGTTTAAGTTCTAAAAATTCTTAATGAACCATTACTGTTTAAGATTGAATGATGGAGCTTTATTTTTTCCTAATAGATAAAAGATAAAATTTGGTTGAAAACTTAGAGAAAATAAAGTTACTGAAATTGTATTTGTCTTGAAGAAGAACAATTTCTTCCTTTTTACTTTTTAAATATATTTTTCTTCCTTTCTACCTTTTATCTCTACACTTTTTTCTTAGTTTTCTTATTTGTATTAGTTTTTTTATCTTTGTATCTTAAACTTCAAAAAAAAAAAAAAGAGAAGTTCTTAAGAATGTTCACCGCTACTCATCGGTGCAGCATAATTACATGAGAAACTTCCTGTATCTTTTGTGGAACTCATGCATCCTTTAGTTTCTTCTATAGGTTTCCCAGTGCTCAGAATGATGTATTGCCAGGGAATTGTACAGTCAGTTTTTGATATATATCAGGCAAACAGAAGCATCATCAGGTAAATCACACAGCACACTGCCCCAGCTACTAAATTTAAATATCTTAACGTATACTTCTAAATCTATATACCTGTAGGTTTGTTTTTAAATAGTGCTGAAACTATCAGCCTTCGCAGTTAGAGCAGACTAACTGAAACAGGACAAGTTAATTCTACTTTATTGTAAGGAGTACATTAACAGAATCTTGCAAATCTGAAAGTTCAAATTCCCATCAGTCTCTTTTTACAGTCTGATAATTTAGGAAGGATGTTCCAAAGAGCTGAAGAAGCTTCTTGGATGAGAAGTGAAATGTCTTCAAAGAAAAAGTCCAATTGCCTCTTGAAAAAGCACCTTTGGGACAACCATGATGTGGATGATAGAGAATCTCCACGGATCTTTAGGAAAGATGCTTTCTGAGTTTCCTTCCCTGCATGTGCCATGCAGCTGCAGTTTCTATCACCCTCTCTCCTATTTGAGCATTCCCTAAATAGCATCTTTTACCTCAGACTCCCAAGGTCTTTCCTACATAACATTATAAAAACATAGGAAATTAATTCTGAAGGTCATTTGCCTTTTCCTGTATTAATAATTTTGAACAAGAAGTTTGCTTTTTATCCCACAAATATTGAAATATTTTTGCTTTGCACTTCTAATTTCCTAATGAAATTTTGAAACTATTCTATCTTATCTATCACTTTAAAACTTGTACACCCACCCACACAAAGGCCTTCAATATCAGCTATTTGGAACTTAACTTCCATTGAATACAATGGTGGTTACTTCTCAATAGAATCCCTAGGGCTGCACTGCATTACACTAATTCTGTTCATGTTGCTGGCTAAGAGAGATGTTGAGCTTCAGTTAAAAAATGAGATGTCTCTAAATGACGATAAAAAGTTGAAATGGACCAATTATCAAATTTGAAGAATTATGAAGTGTGAAGGACTACAACTTTGAAGAATTTAGCTAAGGATACAAGCAATATCTACCCGATCCATCAGAGCGGGGAGACAGGGAATTTTGCAGATCCCATCCCCTAGGAAGATAAACTTGATAGGACCCAGAAGAAGGGCTTTCTCCGTGGTGGCTCCCTCTCTCTGGAACATCATTCCCCCAGAGATTGAAATGGCCCACACTCTAACACTCTTCCAAAAGGTATGGTATGGTATTTATTGTTTTATTGTTTTAAATGAGGTTTTATATTCTGTAAGCCGTCTTGAGTCGCCATGTGTGAATAGACATCAATATAAATTCAATAAATAAATAATTAAATAACTAGAATTCTAAAAACCTTGGCTTTATCTTCTCAGTTCCCTAGATGAGGCACTTGTCTCCCACTTTCAATGTAAGCCCCTGTTACTCACATATTTCAATATAGTAATATCAAGTGATGCTTAGAAAGTTTTATCCCAAAGTTTTAATGCAAATTTGCACATTTGGTCAATGTTAAGAATTACACTCAAATGATTCCATCTGTACATACTTCAAGCAAATGCTACAACAGGATTATTAGCATATACAGAATAGACGCTGCTGTGTTACTGATACTACCTCTTGACAGATGAAAAGGGGAAAGATCTCTCTGAAGATTTTTTTTTCACTAATCCTTTTACCTAAAATGCCATAGACTGCTATCCTAGCCACAGCTCTGGTTTGAGAACTGACCCAATTTCTAGGTAGCAAATTTTATCAGTGACATAGAACAAATCTACAGAGGCTGTATTTTGATTTACAGATGAGTTCTGCATTTATATTTCTTCCTTCCTTCCTTCCTTTCAAAAATAGATACATCGGCGTGTGTTTTCCATACAAATTACTCCAAGTAATATATGCTAAATTCTGCAGAGCCCATTTGGCCAAAGTCTAATAACCCCCCTTGGGAGCTGACACCAACTTTCAGCAATAGCCCACTGCTGCAGATTAGCACTGGAACATATGCTGCAGAAGCATCCTGTCTGCCTTTCTCACATTAAGATTGTATTTTCACTATCTCACACAAATCCTTTGTCTTTTTCATTCTGTTTTTATAGTGAATAAATAAATAAAAATTCTGGCAATTCAAATAAAAATGCAATTGATTTTTGTAACCATTATCAAATTTTGCATCTCACACCACAAGCTCACTTTGTTGAATTCAAGATCATTTTGCATTATTCATGGGTTAGCTTCCCTACTAACAAGTGTGCAATGTTTTGTGCTGAGCTACTTAAGTTTCTTTTTAAATGAAATAACCTTCCTTCCTTCATTTGATTTTTTTTTAAAGCTACATTCAGTTTTGGAGTCCACATAGGCTAATTGACAAAAAATAATAATACATTCAATGGAATATTAACTTAAATAGCCCAAAGCAGAAAATCATATCCACATGGGCATCATTAAAGTTACCTCAAGGAAGATGTAATCCTATCAAAATGGTAGGCTGCAGTTCAAATATTAACTAGCGGTTATGTTGCAATAATTATTCTGTCTTTACATAGGTTATTGCATGCATTGTCTCTGCATCTCTGCAGAATACTTAAGTTATTCAATGAACTCCTTTTGTTTAAAAAAAGACAAACCATATAATATTTTCCCCACTAAAAATGCATACTCGTATCCATACAAGTTCAAAACATTTTCAACATCTAATCTTTCTTCTAAATTTCAGCAATGACGACTTTTTCAGGAAAACTGGAACAGGCAGCCTTTTCTATGTAATTTCAGCAGTATCATATTGTGCGTTGTATAGCATGCAGTTGCTGAAGACACAATCTAAATATGAGAAAGTGGTTCAATACTTACTGAAAGCAGCCACAGCCAGAGCCAGTGTAACAATAATGGAGGCCCACGAAACCCACAATGCTTTCTTTCTATAGTTTTGAGCTTCATGAGGTTTTAATTTTGTACTGCTTTCTAGCAAACCTGATGAGAAGAAACAAACATATGTCTGTTACTTTAGTCTGTTCCTTGCCACAAATTATAACTGGATTTGTATGGAATCTACCAAATACGCCCCTATGTGTATTTGTATCTTACAGTAGAAGCCAATCAATCATTTTATTGCAAATAAGATGTGTTGATTCAGTTCTGAACCTAGATTTCTATAAGGCTGAAGGAGCCTAATTACCGCCTGGAGCATACTGCAATCATACAGAAGGATGTGTATATATGAAGGTTTCCTTAGGCTCTGCACTTACACTTCAATTCTTAATTAGATATCAAAGCACAAAGGAACACTTCCTTGGGATGCTGGTCAGTCAAAAGCATAAACCTGCTTTTGTGGTTGGTGTGTGTGTGAGAGAGGGAGGGACGGAGGGAGAGCAAGAGAGAGAGTGCTGGCATATCTACAATAGATATAGGTGATAATAGAATTTATTTCCATTTTACTTTTTTTTTCCAATTCTAAGTTTATTATATCAGCAATTTTAACTTATCTATTTAACAACATTTGAAAACTGTTCTTGCCTCCCTCCTTTTTTTAAACATCATTTTAATTTTTGGATAAAAATCAAATTCCTACTTTGGTACTATTATCTTACATGGAAGCACAAATAGTCTTATCAAATCACTATCAGAGTCTAACTATCAGAGGATTAAACAAAGCCCTCTGAATTAGTGGATTCTAGGATAAAAAATACTATAGGGCTCCGTAGTCAAGGCCTTAACAAAGCCATTCATAATAAAATAAAATAAAATAAAATCCTAATTTCTGTAATAGGTGAAAGACATACAACCTTTCTTCCCATACCAATCTATATTTTCTAATTTAATATGCTTACTATTGCTACGTAATTAAAATCAATGCATTCTAATTGAAACTAAAATAACTAATCCTGTTAAATTAAACCACATAAAACAGATACTCTGTTCTTCCAGCTGAAAGTGATTTAGTAGTTATTTAGTTACAACTGTTAATTCTTTAAAGACCTATGTAATATATGACACATTTGCAATTATATACAAACATAATATTCCTACAAGCTATACAGAAAAATATTTTATCTGCATCATACTTCTGAGCCAGGTGCACAAAATCCCTCTATTATAACTGTTCAAAAATAAATTAAATTACAAAAGGCAATACAAAAATTGATAAAATACACATTACTTAAAGGCCAAAATTCCTGGATAAAATTATTCTCTTTTCAAATAATTATAAATGCTTTTATATAATAAAATTCTACTATACATTGTGATGTGATGGGTTTTATATCCATCTTTATTTAAAAATGAATGTTATAATTTATTTCTGCTCACAACGTAATGAAATTTGTGTTGCATAAAATATCATATTTTATATTTTCTGATTATTTCTTGTTCTGTTGATGGTATAAATTTCTCTGCTTTCTAACAAATGGGATAGAGAAAAAAATTATAAATAATATTCTGAGAGGCTGACTTTAAACTTTCCAAATGGGCTGCATCTAAAACCTCCATTTATTGGGGCCCAATGTAAAGCACCTGAAAACTACAGATAGTGCAATTAACAAACATTTAAGGATAAAAAATATTTCTAAGATTTCCCTGGGAATAATCAACCAGATTAGATGAGAAGAAATAAGGCAAATATAGAAATAAGCTTAGTGGATTCTTTGTCTCGACCATACATCTATGTCCCCAACACACAATTATTTTTCTTTTTTATCATTTCAGTTCCTCTCTATCATATCTGAGCAAAATCTCTGCAGGAGATTTAAAAGGTAACAGTGGGAGGAGTATCCTTGTTTAAATAAAGACCATGCTATTCCTGGCCCCAAACTCTTGAAATTGTACCTTACATATAGTTGACACATTCCTCTGAGTTGCAAAGTAACAACCAAGATATCTCCAGATTACTTTTAATTTAAAACACTGACACCACCACACCATTTCATTCACCTCCACCCAATTTTAGACAATGGAACTTACTGCCAGAACATTAGCTGGGGAACAGATCTAAAAAAAGCCACTGAAAAGAAGAATTAGAAACAATAACTGAAAGGAAAGAGCAAGGAGTAAGTTCAAAGGAATGTCTGAATTCAAAGGGAACTTCCTTGCCATTGTGGGAAACTAGAGACTGGGAGAGGGGGGCTGAAAAAAATGGGGGAAAATATGCAAAGGCCAATGAATAGGCACGTGCAGGGCAGGTGCCACCACTGGCAGGAGACAATAGACCGAGTGTCCCTTCATTGTAAGGAAGGGTGGAGATGGATATACAGCATCCTTTCTTTGCAATGAATGAGGCGGCCTGCTTGCAAGTCAGTGAATGCTTCTGGATTTGCATTTTGAATGCTAGCCTTCAAGCACACCCATTTTAAAAAGTGGGTGGCATGGGATGTTTTTATTTTTCTATCCTGGTAGATGCCTTTACTGCTTATTTTCAAATAAGGGGAGGGGGGAAGAATCAGGAGCACCAACTCCACCATTCATTTGCCAGGTGCCTAGATGGGAAAACGTACCCCCCCACACACACTATTTAGGAAGGAGAAGTCAACGGAGGTCCCCCTCAGATCGGTGTCAAAGGTGAATACGGCATGGAGTCTTACGGACTCGCGAAGCGATTTCTTGTCGCATAAACTTGCATTGACGCCAGCGCCTCAGGAACGACGGCCAGAGCAGGAGTGGGCTGAGGGAGGCTGGTGAGGAGAGGAGAGTTTGGGCCAGAGGAATGGAGGCTTTAAAAAAAAGCCATGGGATTTTTGAAGTAAAGGACGGGTGCGGACCCGAGCGATGTGAGGGGCTCCCGGGCCAGGCGGTCGTTAACCGAGGACGAGCCGCAGGAGGAAGGCAACGCTCGGGGTTGACCAAGTGACCTAGCAAAATGTAGCTCTGCGCAAAGGAGCGCGCGCCGGCCGTCGGCGGGAAGGAGTTGAGGTGGGCTGGTGGGCTTCGCTGAAGCGGCTTTGAAGCGCAGGCCGGGCAAAGGTGCCGACTACAGAAACTCAACTGGGAGAGGGGGGAAGGGAGAGGGGGCTCTTCTGTGGAGAAGCATCAATCAATCGATCAATCCAACGGGGCTCCCCCAGAAGTTGCAAGGGGGGGTGGCGACTGCGCCGCGCGCGAGGGCTTTGGAAAAAGTGGCAACTTAAGCAGGGCTCGAACCTGCCGGGAGAGCCAAGAGCAAAAGAAGCGGAGAAAGGCTGGGTAGGTAGGTAGGTGAGTGAGTGAGTGGCTAGGAGGGTGGGTGGGGCAACGGGCGCTGCAGGATTGGACCTGGGACGAGGCAGCGGTGACGACGGCGGCGGGCAGCGTCCCCGGACCGTAGGGCTCACCTCTGTCTTCCACCCCTTCGCTGAACTGGACGTCCTCCCCGACCCGCAGGTGCTCGCCTTGTTGCGACTCGAGAGCAGGATAAGCCGGCGCTGGAGCGGTCCCGGCAGGCTGCAAAATGGTGGGTTCCGGGGTGCTGCCCAGTTCGTCCCCGACTGGAAATGCCTCCATGGCTGGCTGAACGAGAAGATGGGAAGCGGGGCAGCGAAAGAAGGCGGCGGCTCCAGAAGGAGGAGGAGGAGAAAGAGTGGGGAGGGGGGAGAGAAAGACGTGAAACCACGCGGATGGACGGACGGAGAAGCGGCAAAATGCCCCTCGCCTCGCTTTTCCCTCGAGGTCCGCCGCTCTGCCTCGCCAATCAACCGCAGGTGGGACCCGCCAGCAATCCGCCTGGCCGCTGAGCTCCTCCTCCCCCCCTTTCGCGAGGCGGCAGCGGCGCGCGCCAACTCTTCCCTCGACGGAGGGGCGCGGGAGATTTGGGAGGCGGTGTGGTGTGGTGGAGAAAGAAAGGACGTCCTAACTCCAGAAGGGGCTCGATGCAGAGCTCTGCCAGGCGCACGCCGCTGCGCCCTCCCTCACACCTCCCAACCTGAAGCTGTTGGCCCATGCGCTCCAAGCCCCTTAAAAACTGGACCTTAAAGGGAACTGCCACGTGCCGCAGCCCCTCCCCCCTTTGAAAATGCGTGAGTTCAAGAGTTTTCCCCCTCAGCTTTTTAACTAGTAAGCTAAGGTTATCGTGCACCTGGGTCGGAAGAGATCCTCAGGATCCCATCCCATGAGTTGGGACCATGACAGAAGGAGATTTGTAGCTCCGGGTTGAAATGAGGGGGTCCATGGTGGTCCCTGAGCTTGGCTGCTTTCTTGCAGACGTTTCATTATCCAAACTTCTGCGTAATGAAACACCTGCAGAAGAACAAGCAAGCTCAGAGAGCATCAAGGACCCCCTCATTGGAACCAAAGTAAAACTAGTAGTTAACAGAGTTTTCCAACTCTGCTGTACCATCAATAAATTACATTTATATGCTGCTCCATTCCCAATAACTCTGGGCGTCTTCCCAGTTAAGGACAGCCCAAAGGATTTTTCTTCAGAAGCTCCAGGTGATCATGCTGGAATAAGTAATGAACTTCCAGTGCAAGCCTGCAAATGTTGAGGGCTCCCAATCTTTTAGTTTAACACACATACTATTACTCCCTGGTAGTTTCTAAATGTACTGTGTTTCCCTGAAAATGCGACATGTCCTGATAATAAGGCCATGCCACATTTTTTTGGGTGGGTAAAAATATAAGCCCTCTGCCACAAATAAGCCCTCTGGACAACCCCCCACCTCCAGCCAGGCAGAGCGCCACTCCTCAACCTAGCGGTTTCCCGAAGGTACCAAGCTGCGGGAACCAGGGGGGAAGCAAAGGTGATCGTGTTGCTTGGCACCTTCGGGATACTGCTAGGTTGGTGAGCAGCGCTGTGCCCAGCTGAAGAGGAGGGTTGCTGGGCGGCTGCTCTCTTGCAAGCGGGCTCCCAAAGAGTCGGGCACAGCCTCAGGGGCAAACAGTTGTGTTGCGCTGTCGCAGCAGCACAACACAACAGCCATGAAGCAACCACGCTCACGAGCAGCCACCCGGCAAACCCCCTTTCCAGCTGGGCACAGCACCATTCACTGATCTAGGGGTATTGCCAAGCGTGAGCGCCTGTTTGCTGCCACCTGGCTCCTATGGCTTGGTGCCTTCAAAATGCCAATGAATGGCACTCTGCATGGCTGGAGAGAGGGGTTGTGTGAGCAGCTGTTCTGCTCTCACTCACATGCCTCCCAGCCTCAAGATGCCCTGGCCCAGGTCTCCCTGCAGAGCCAGGGCACCTCAGCTGCCGCCACCACCACCACCACCATCCCAGCATGGCTTTTTCAGCGGCTTCCAAACTGAATCTTCCAGCAGTGGCCGCTCTGGGCGTACACTCTATGGTTGTGGGCCAGCTACCAGCTGACCCTTCTTCAGGGTCACAGTGAATGCAAAAGGGGTGCAGCTCAATGAAAAGATGTAAGTAATAAGACTAGAACAATTCCTATACCTTTGTAGGAAAAGGGTTAGAGTTAGGGTGCTTCAATCAGTGGTAATTGGAAGAATAAGAGTGATGGGTTCTCTTCTCCCAATCATTTATTTAGAACTATGCTGCTTTATTGGGTGCATTTGAAATACTACAACCCATTTTGATAACTCGCCATTAAGCCATAGTTTGCTGACTTGTAACTAACTGAATCAATATGAATTAGCTAGGTTCTCCCCACCACCACCACCACCACTATTCTGACCATACCATCCTACCGCCATTTATTTGGGAATGAGCTTTACTGAAATCATTGGACTTTAACAAAAATAGGTATGAATATAAACATGAACAAAGGAAGTAAATACAGATAAATGGGGACAGTAAGACTATCGGTAGGCACGCTGGTACACTTATTCACACCTCTTAGGAATGAGGTGAGGTCCACGGTAGACAGCTTGAGGTTGAAGCTGTGAGGGTTTGAGGCTCTAACCACAGGTAGAGCATTCCAGGCGTTGACCACTTTATTGCTGAAGTCGTATTTTCTGCAATTGAGTTTGGAGCGCTTTACCTTGAGTTTGTATCAATTGTTTGCCCGTGTATTATTGTGGTTGAAGATGAAGAAGTCGTTGACAGGTAAGGTGTTGTAGCAGACAATTTTGTGCACTATGCTTAGATCAGACCGCAGGTGGCACAGTATCAGATTGTCCAAGCCCAGAATTTCAAGCCTGGTGGCATAGGGAATTCTATTGTGAGTAGAGGAGTAGAGTACTTTTCTTGTGAAATACATCTTAACCCGCTCAATCGTGTTAATGTCCAATATGGAGTGTGGATTCCAGGCAGACGAGCTGTATTCAATAATTGGTCTGGCAAAGGTTTTGTATGCCCTAGTTAGCAATACAATGTTACCAGAGAAGAAGCTTCACAAATTCTTTCTGGCTTTCCAATCTAAGCCACACCCAAAGGCAGCTGAGAGCTATACTTCCAGGAAGAGGTATATCTAATGAATAGTTCTTCTTTTCTACTTGCAAAAGATAGCCATGATCCTTTGGGACAAAGTTCTAAAAATCTTAGAATAGTAGTAAAGCCCTGAGTGGAGAAAATGGAAGGAGATGGTTTTCATAAACTTGCATGGACTCTGTTTGCACAACAGGCTTACCTATAGTTGGTTGAATTATGGTTTCCTGAAATAATCCAATTGCTTGGATCTATAAGACACTGAACAATAAACATGAAATATTTTATTACATAGACACAATAAACGGGCTATATTCACATGACACAATGAACCAAAAAATAATCAGTTGGATTTTAGCTAGCACATTGCTGAAATCCATATAGTTGGATTATGGTTCAAAGTATCTTACGTTAATTGAGTTTATTTAAATTAACCATGTTGTTCATAGTCATTTTTCTCATAAGCAGTGTTATTTTCTCATCCTATGACTATTTTTACCTGACTTGTTTACCCATGGTTTTTTCATCCCTAGTTCCCTGGATTCCTATGATATTTTGAACTATGACCTAATTATATGGGATGGATTCATGCAGCACATTGGATGCAAGTCTTTTTGACTTCTTTGACTACATTATTATGGGAAGCTGATGCTGGTTTGCTGAAACATACTACTAGGTAAAGAAGAACAGGAGTGACACTTTCATCTCTTAGCAAGATTGAAAATCTGTCATCTGAAAATTTGTGTTTCTGAATAATTATTATCCATTAGTAGCAAATTTAAAAAATAAGGAGCTTAAAAATAAACTTGCTAGCTCAAACACATCTTCTTGTGCTTTTAGAACAAGGATGTAGTTGCTTGCTAAAGTCAGCATTTCCATTAATGAGAGCAAATTTGGCTTTTGTAGAAGTCATTTAGGAGTATTTGCACTGTGAGCCCTGCATATAACAACGTTTTGAATAGAGTTCTGAAACTAATACTCAAGGTGCATTCAGCTAAAATGTTAAACATAAATGTATTAAATGGAAAAATGTCATTATGCAAAAATATGTTTTAGTTAAACTAAAATTCAACTTATTTTAAGATTTCAGTATCATGTAAGGGTTAAAAGGGGCAGTCACTAGAGCAACATTAAGATCTGTGGACTTCAATTCCCAGAATTCCCGAGCAAGTCATGCAAATGAAGTGCACAGGTCTTAAAGTTGCCATAGTTGCCCTGTACTAGAGAATATATCATTCATTAAGCTGGGTTTCTACCGTTTGTTAAGCCTAGATATGGTCTGTTGGTTGTATAGATCCCTTGCACTTGAACATTTAAAAAGAAGAATTAATGTCTGAGAAAAAAGATTTCAGCAGAAGTAGCTCTCTAGCAAATTGCATGGGCTAAAATGCCCTTTTCATCTAATTGACCAGTCTCTATATTTTCCATCCTAAATTTGTATCTTTATTAGCTATACATTGATTGTAATGTTACATGTGTTACTGAGTTTTATCTGCTAGTTTTTCTTGTAATTTGTTTTTTAAAACCATGAACAGATATCATCTAGGTACTTGGAATGTTTAAGCTCTATCCTAAATATTTATCAAATAGTAAATACCACTGAATTCACTGACCTTCTAAATCAGATAGTAGCATTGAGGATTCCATACTCTACTATGTCTATGCGAATTATTCCTACAAAGTATGTACTATTTGGTGTACTCAGCTGACAGTTTCATACATGACAATTCCCCACCTCATATATGTATTTACATACTAATACTATTCTTTTCAAATATTTTCTTATTGTTTTGCAATAAACAATATGATGGTAGTCAAAACTGAGATTTGAAATAAAGGGTGCTCTGCTTACAAATTTTGCTATTAGCTCCATACCAAATAAAGAGGTCAAAACCTAAGAAAACAATAGAAATCATGAAGTAATTCTATGTACTGTATCTCAAAGTTTTTGACTTACTCAAGGATGGGAATATAGCCTCTGGAATTGGAAATATGTAAATACAGTTATGTTCTGACCCCCTCCTCTGTCCAGTAACGAATGCCGAGACAAGCTTAAATGAAAATGTCCTTTAATAACAAGTTCAGACTCTCGGTGGCTGAAAGCCAAGTAAACAGATAAGGACCTTGGCAGCAAGGTCGACAAACTTTGGCAGCAATTCAGACAAACTCTGGCAGCAATTCAGACAAACTCTGACGGCAATCCAGCCTGCCAAGTTTGTTTCTCTTTAGTCAAAGCGTTGACTTCTGCAAGAAGGATGTGGCACAAGCAGTCTCTTTTATAGTCTGGAGAGGAGCTAATGACCATCAGCTGAGCATAATTACCTCGTGTAATTACGTAGTTGTTCTTGACGCGGAGTAGCCCTTCAACGGCGTGCATCCCGGAACAACTCACAGTTGGTTTCTAGATCACTCTCCCTTGTCTCCTCCCCACTGATCCAAGGCTCAGGCACCACCTGGTGGCCAACCAGTCTTTCTGCACCCTGCTAGGAGTCGGAACCCTGTCCAGGGTCCTCCACATCCTCCAGGGCCGACTCATAGGGCCCCTCGCTGTCAGAGTCTGGTGGCAACTCCAACAGCTCCTGCTGGGCCACAACACAGTTATAAGTGTATAAAGAGGTTCACACATCACATTAAATCATAATGTGCCTGTTTATTTGTGCTTTTAGCATTTTGGGTGAAGCCAGCTATTCATTTTTAAACCTCATATTTGCTTGTTTGTGAAGTATGTATGTAAATTATGGTGCTTAACTACTTAAGGAGTCCATGAGTTAGCATAATTTGCAAACTTGGGTCCTAGAAGTTGTGTAATGTGACTTACTGATTTGTCATTTTAATTGTTTTATTGTGTGAATTGCAGTTTATTTTATGTTGCTATTTATGTTGACAGCTGTGAGAAACCTCTATGTGCAAAGATTGAAAGGTACACTAATTGCCACAAAGGAAGAATAGATGGTAAAGGCAGTAAGATTTGGCAAAATGGCAAAATTGACTGCTTTAATTAAAGAGAAGACTCTATCTTGTTTTGTTTTTACTTGGAAACTTCCCCTGGACTTTCAGCAGCAAACTGAAAAATATGAAACTTTGATTATCGGTTTTGATGACTAGATTACTTTGTCACTATACAAGTGGTTTGAAACCATTAGAGATGCTTGAGGCTGTAGCTTTTTTTCCATACTCTCCTGAAAAACAAACCTGGAAGTCACTACTTTTCCCCCCTTGTTTGCACCTCTCTTGCCTTTTCTGTGTTTTTTTTTCTATTTCTATTTTATCTCACAACATACATCAATAAAAATTTGAAACACAACTTACTTTATAAACCATCCTTAAATAAATTCCAGCTTAGCACAGTGCTTAAACTCTCTGGGTCTGTCAACATATTGTTTATCATGAGTGCAAATAATAGTTTCAGTACACTGGTGAAATGCAATCAACATAACAGATCATTCCTTCCTTCTCCCATACCTTCTGTGACCCCATATCACTTTTGGGGGGATAGAAACTTTATTTTAGGTCGAGAGGAAAAAGAAGAGTATCTTGTTCTGAAGATTACGTTTTGCTATAAGTTAATTTGCACCTAGAAAATGAATGCAGGCAATTCAAATGATTAAACTGAAATTAAGGGAATTGCTTGGTGTCAGTCGCTCTGACATTAAGCAGTTTTTAGCAACATCTAATCATTTCATATGTTGATGCTCAAGAGAAAGGAATAAAGGAGGTGCAAATTTATACTTGAAAAGCAAGCAGCAGTGGGATGCAGTCCACAAGTGCAGCATGGTAATTACACTACATCAGAGATGGGAAGCTACTGTATTTTTCAGAGTATAACACGCACCGGAGTATAAGAGGCACGTTAGTTTTTGGGGAGGAAAATAGGAGGAAGAAAATTCTGCCTACCCGGTAATTCATCTGGCTAATCCTTAGCCTGCTCAGCTTTGAATCGCCTGCTTCTAAAGCATAGCTGATTGTCAGAGGGAGCAGCAATTAGAAAAGGAGGCAAAGCACGGAACATAGCTTAGCTCGTGTTTGGGCTGAAAAACAGCTTCAAAAGCACAGCTGATCTTCGGAGGCAGCTCCAGTGACTAAAGCAGGCAAAGCAGGGAAGGGGTAAGAGAAGGCAGCAGCTGTTCCGGGTAGCCATTTTGGCCACAGCATGTTGAGCATTTGGAGGCTGAGAACGCAACACATGGAGCCCAAAAACACAAGCTATTGTCAGTGGCAATCTCTGCAGTCAGGAAGAGAACATGTGGAGGCCAAAGGGTAGGGGCCAGCGGGTGAGTGGGGCTATATTTTGGAGTATAAAACACACCCAAATTTTCAGCCTCTTTTAGAAGAGAAAAAAGTGTGTCTTATACTCTAAAAAATACAGTATGCCCCCTTTATGACTTGTGGGCTTCAATTCCCAGCAACAGCTGACTCAGGAATTATGGGGGTTGAAGTTCACAAGTCATAAAAGGGCCATAGTTCCCCACCTATGCACTTAATAGTCCTCTGTCCCATATATTGTGATTTAACAGTGTTTCCAGAAGATCCTTTTTTTGTGTGTGTGTAAAAGCGGGCTGAAAATACCCTCTTTTTGACATTTTTACAAAAACCATCAACTTTACACTCAATTTGTGAGCTATTGGAAAGCAGTAGGAGAATGAAATTTTATATTCAAAAACCTTAGGTTGCTAAGTTATTACGCACAAAGTTTCACGTTTATCATACCTTTCCTTCCAGAGGTATAAAAAGCCGAACATTAAGCTTTTTTCGAGCTGCAGTATTTTCGGCCAACTTTGCTCCAAATTATCTTGATGGAGATCACTAATGAGAATTTTTTTATTATTTTGTTTAATAGAGCACAAAAAGTTGTACAAGATGACCAAGCTTTGTTTCTTTCAACAAAATATTGCCAGAAATATTATGTTTTAAAGTTACTGAAACCTCAGAATCATACTGTAGAAGGCTGTGGTATGGGGTCAAACAAATGACTATATCTCTGCAAGTATTACATCAGCACATGTAACACTTTACCAATGTTCATTGGGGACATGTGTGCATGTCAGTGGTGGGTTCCAGATCCCATTGCAACCAGTACGGTGCAATGGGGCCGGGCGTCCACCACATGCACGCGCGCAGCACACATGCAACTCTGCAATGCCCCAGCTGCTCGGCAGAGCATCACGCAAGCGCCATACTCTTCGTGCGCATGCGCGGAAGCACCAATCGGCTAAAATACAGGTGAGGACGAGCGGGTGGATGGGTCCTCCAGAGCACCGTACCGGAACGGTACCTGGTGCTCCCAGCAGGCACTGGTACACCTGTACTGGGGCATACTGGTCATATCCCACCACTGGTGCATGTTCACACAAAATTTCATCGAAATCTGTGATGGTCGAGCAGGGACCCCAGACCACTTGACACGGAATGACTCATAATAATTCAAAATGGTTGACCCCACTTCTTGCTTCCCTGCTATTTCTTGCCATCTCCATGTATACATCCAAACTAGACTGTGTTGTTTCTCTGTGTCATATAATATAGGTAGATATATGCATAATTTTGTATTCATTTATTTATTCTGTCATGATTTTGTGGTGTATATTGGAAGTGATGCTGATTACATTAAAAGTGACAATAAAGTTATTGTGTTCTCTTCAATTGTGTTTATTTATATTGGTCACACTGCACAAATCACTGAGGATTGGGGCCTAGTCCTCATAGTGCCTACTTATTAAAAAGGAACCTGCCTGCTAATTCTAGGCCAATTAGCCTTTTAAATATAGCAAAGCAAGTTCTATGCCAAACACTTATATCACAAATTAGTTGACTGGATCTTACTTAAAGCAGGGGTCCTCAACCCCCGGTCCATGGCCTGCCAGAAACTGGTCTGTGGAAACAAGCAAAATCCCATCCATGGACTGCAGAAAGCACACAAAACCATGCCCTCTCCAGTCTGTGGAAAAACTATTCTCTACGGAACCAGTCCTGGTGTCCAAAAGGTTGGGGGCCGCTAACTTAAAGCATATATTGGCAGATGAACAAATGGGCTTTAGGAGTGGGCATTCTACCTATGGATATCCCTTAATTTTTCAACCACATAAAAGGAACAGGTATGTGAGAATTATGGACACAAACATTGGAATTCATGTCCTGTAATTGGTGATTGCTCTGTTGCTACCTTCTGGAGCTCCCAATTCAAAGTCCCCATGTGCTAGCACTTGCTAAATTTGGATGTGAATGGGATAGGTGCATTTGATAATATTGATCTGAATATATTATGAGCCTGATTCAAATTTCAGAATGCTTAGGTGCAAAAAGTCTTATGGTTCCTTTCATTCTTTCAAAATCCCAAGGTTTAATCTTTTACTCCTTATAAATTAGACACATATTTCTGCTTCAGAATGACACTTTTTCCTAGGGGATAGAAGCTAAAAATCCTAAGGGAATATATCTATATCTATATATATATATACACACACACACACACACACACACATACACATACACACACACACACACATATACATATATATATATATACATACACACACATATATACATACATATACATATATGTTGTGACTCAAAAGACGTCTTCTGTGAGTCTTTTCGGGATAGAAGATTAACAATGCAGCTGGGGCTCGTTAGTGGGGTTCTGGAGATAAAAGGACGGATGGTGCCACACCCTGGTTGCAGAAGTCAACGTTCCTTGGTTCGTTCAACATTGAGTGATCATCAGTCATGGTTTATGTAAGATACACTTGGAAAAGTGCTTTGTTTTCTGTAACCCTGATTCAAAAAGACACTTGGAGAAGTGCATTTCTTGTAAGAGTTTTTGTTTGGTATTCTGTTATCTGGTCAGAGACTGTATTTATGTTATTTTTGGGCTCGCAGCCAGTCTGAGCTGAGAACTGATAAAGAGAGTTCTTTTTAAGTTGTTTGCCTGTCGTTTGTTTAACGAGCGGAGAAGGGGAGACAGAACAGATTGACTCCTGCCTGACAAGCCTTCATTTCAGTAATTATGGAACAGTTGATGGCTGAAAATAGACAAATGGCACAACAAATCGTGATGTTGTCGGACCAAATTCAACAGTTGCAGAGAGCTGCAACCCACCCACCCCCAGCCAAGGAGGAAGTGCCCAGTAGCCATGCCAGAAAAATATGATGGGAGTCTGGCCATGTTTGCCACGTTTCTGGGACAATGCCAGCTGTTCCTGAGTTTGAGAGCGGAGGACTTTCCCACTGACCGGACGAAGGTGGGATTCATTATCAGTTTGCTCTCAGGCACAGCTGCCCGTTGGGCTACCCCCTTGTTAATTCAGCAGAGCCCTTTGTTGGATGACTTCCAGGGCTTTTGCCAATACTTCAAATGGATGTTTGAAGATCCAATCAAGGGGGAAACATCTGCTAGAAGTCTTAAGTCACTGCAGCAGGGAAGTGGTTCATTGCAGGACTATGTGACTGAATTCAGGCTGCGTAGCCAGGATTCCACGTGGAATGAACCAGCTCTAATGGACACATTCCAGGATGGATTGTCTGAGGCCTTGCAGGATGAACTGGCGAGGGTGGAGAGGCCACCGACATTCGACACGTTGGTCCACTTGTGCCTCTGGATAGATGCCTGGCTGCAGAGGCGAAGGCCTCGCCGTGCATTCCAGGAGACCACCAGCATGCCGGTTCAGCAAGGGACTGCAGTGGACTGGGAGGAGCCCATGGAGTTGGGTGCTGTCAGACCTCGAGTGTCACAGACAGAGATGGACAGACGACATCCGGAGGGATTGTGCTTCTACTGTGGGGATCTTGGACACCTGGCAGGGAGCTGCCCCAAGAAGAGCAGAAGGGTTGCGCGAACTGCAGCCATCCCTCAGCAATGCACTATCATGTTGGACAACCAGCACATTGGTGCGGCCGTGATACCCCGTTCGCACAAGATAGCGTGCGTTCGGGGGGTGTGGAGTCCCAGGGAGGATGCCCTGCCAAGTAAAGTAAGAACTCCGACCCTGTGAACTCGCTTCTACCTTGGACTGTTCTACCCGTTGCATCCTGCGCTGCCGTTTGTCATCCCGTGAGCATGCAGTCTCTGATACGGGATGCGCAGCGGGGTGACGACTGGGTGGAGCAACAAAAGGTGGAAGTGGGGCCGGCGTCCCCATGGACTTTGGAAGGGGATCTTTTGAAGTGTCAGGGCCAGCTCTATGTTCCCGCAGGGCACATCCGTCGACGGGTGCTCGCACAGATTCATTGCGCGTCTGCGTCAAGACATTGGGGGTTTGTTCAGACGTTGCGCCTGGCCTCCCGTCAATTT
The DNA here is from genome assembly GCF_051295495.1 of Thamnophis sirtalis. NCBI lineage: Eukaryota > Metazoa > Chordata > Lepidosauria > Squamata > Natricidae > Thamnophis > Thamnophis sirtalis. Next base: position 43,997,772 of record NW_028261381.1, on the reverse strand, counting down.
TGGTGGCCCCATCTGAAAAATGACGTGCAGAGGTGTGTGAAGTCATGTGCCCAGTGTCATTGGGCCAGGTCTACAAGGAGAACTCCGCCGAGATTCCAGCCTTTGTCAACTCCGGTCCCCGCAGCACTGGACTTTGTCTCTAGGTTCCCAGTGGGTTACCAGTGTCTTGGACCATGTTCTGGGGTGGCTGTCACCAACCCTTCTGGGCCGCACCCCGATCATCGAAAGTCCTTGCTTAATGAGCTCCTTGTTTAGTGACGGGCTAGGGGAAGGGCTCTGCAGGAGGGAATTGCGTGGTGGCTCGGCAGGAGTCGGTAGAGGTGCCATCAACCTCCGACGTTAGGGGGGCTGGTGGGTCGGCCTTGCAGAGGGTGGAGAACCCTGGACAGGGTGTTAAGGCTTGGCCGAAGCTGGTAGAGCTGCCAGCAACCTCCAACAGTAGGGGGGCTGGTGGGTCGGCCTTGCGGAGGGTGGATGACCCTGGATGGGATGTCGACGCGGTGAAGGGCAGAAGGAAACATGGTGGCCACCGGATACCTAAGGATGGTATCATGGTTCAAATACAGCACAGGTTCGAATCCCAGTAAGGGTATGGCTAGCTGATGAGAGCTAAATAGCTTGAAATAGATCTATACTAGTCTCCCTTTATTTATTTATCAGCACAAATACAACAAATGTAACAAAGGCAACAGTAAAAATATTGGGTTTCTGTTGTGATGGACTCTTGTGACGAGCTAATAGACTAATAGCTAATAGACAGATAATGGAAGCGTGTGTGTGTGTGTGTGTGTGTGTGTGTGTTATTTCTGACATGTGCTACATGATGGTAATACTAATCAAATACTAGTAGTCCTTGAAATAAGACCGGTCACTTAGCATTCATTCAAATTTTGATGGACCCCCTAAATGCTACTTACAATCTGGTTTTGAAGTTCCAGTGTGGACCCTCCCCAAGTTCAGGTGATTGCATTTTGGGCATTCAGCAACTAGTCTGCTGTTTGTGGCACCTGCAGTCACATGACTGTAATTGATGACTTTTGTCTGAAATCATTATTTCTGGGTTTCTAACCAAAACCTGGCCATAGTGAACAGTGGATTCACTTGATGACATAGTGTTTGCTTTACAACTTTGGCATTTTGTTAACAACCATTGCAAAACAGATTGTAAAATCAGGTTTGGACATTTGATTGCTTTAAGACTGTCGTGATTTACAACCATAATTAGTTATGGTCATAAGTCTATTACTACTTGTAATAGCTTTCTTATTTCAGAATGAAATGTTCTATCTATCAATAAGTTAAAATATCAGCTTCTTAATAATGGTGGTGCTTATTGAAGACTGGACTGATTGAAGAGACGTGGAACGGTTGAGGTAAAGTAGAACAGCTTTATTTAACAGAACCAGCTAACAGGTAACTATATTCAGAATTCAGCACCTCGCCCTGCTTGACAGCTATTTATACATGAGCTGACAAGCAGGGTGACCAATGGGAAGGGTGGAAACAGCCCGCGCTCAGCCAGCCATGCCTTAGCCAATCAGGAGTGGCTCAGCAGTTGCCGGCTGTCATTCGTAAGTCGAGGACCTAGGACCGTTTGCAAGTCGAGGACTCAACAGTGCTCTTTGAGTCAGTGGCTTTCTTGCAGATATTTTATCACCAAACATATTGTACATGATGATACAACAGTAGTGGGCCTTATTCAGGATGACAATGAGGGTGCTTACTGCAAGGAAGTAGAAGGTTTGGTGAACTGGTATAATAAAAACATGCTTGTTTTAAACAGGAAAAACTAAAGAGATCATTGTTGATTGCAGAAAAGGCAGGCACAGCCACACACCTCTTTGTATTAATGCTTCACCAGTGGAGGTGGTTAGCAACATCAAGTTTCTGGATGTGCAGCTAATGAATGGGCTGGCTTGGTCACTCAACAGTGAGACACTTGTGAAGCGGGCACAGCAGTGCCTGAATTTTCTGCATTGCATGAGAAAAACACATCTTCACCTGTCCTTGCCACTTTTTATACAGGGAGGATCAAAAGCATCCGGTCATATTGCACCTGGTTTGGAAGCATTACTGCTTCAGACTGGAAGGCAGTGCAAAGAATGGTGAGGATGGCAGAAAAGATTATAGGTTTTCACTTCCTTCTATCCAGGACATAGCATATAAGCAGGGTCCATAGGATTGTCTGGGATGTTACACATCCTTTTCATGACCTGTTTTCTTGTTACCTTCTGGGAGGAGGCTTCATGGGTATTTGAAGCAGAACATCCAGATTCAGTCACAGTTTTGTTCCAATGTGTATATATGTGTGATGTATGTGAATGGGTAGATATATACTTTTTTTTGTGAGCAGGCAACAGAATTTCCTTTTTAATGTGTGCCAATGTGCTCACAGTAAAAAATGACAATAAAGATTATCCCCCTCCCCGTGTGTGTGTGTGTGTGTGTGTGTGTGTGTGTGTGTTTGTTTGTTTGTTTATGTATGGCTCAAACATGATTTATTTGGATTGGCACAACGTATTTGTAAGCCTAGCTCTAAATGTAGCATATTGAAGAACACAATGGTAAGGCATTTCCCATCTTGTTGGCAAGGTGTATCCATAAAGTACAACTTGAAGGAAACTTTACTTTGTAAAATTGAATACAGTATTCCTCAGTGGCTGGATTCATATAGCAGTTTATATCAAAAGATATGATTTACAAACCATAGTAATCAGGTTTATGCAGCATATTGTAGTAAAGTTGAACTGCATAATGAATTAGCACAAGATAGGAAGCCAATGTCTGATCAAGTGGGTTTTTTTTCTCTTTAGATATATTTTTAATGGTGCACTAGGATCTCCTTGATTTAATGTCATTGGCTTTGAAAACAAAATTAGTATATCATCTGTTTTTGAATATGCAGCTTCCTTTCTAACTCATTACTCTCGATTCTGTATTTCTTGTTTTGTCAAGCTGCCTGTTCTTTCCTCTCTTCCTCTTGGCATCACACTTCTTCAGAGCTGAAAAGAATAACAGCAGAAGTGCCACAAACACGGATTGTGTGACTTGGGCAGACAACCTAATTTGCAAGAGATTAGCTAAGACCTAATTTGCATGTAATTTAATGTGAAAATATCATGTGATATGTACCTGTGAGAACATTTTTTAAATTAACAAGCTTTTTTTAAAGAAAATTAAACAAGCTGGCACAGGACAATATCTCAAGGATGAACTAAAATCAGGAATTAAGCAACTATTGGTAAATATGCTGTAGATGTTATTTATTTTAAATTAAACAAATACATTTATGTCTTGGATTTCATTTTCCCCCTCTTTTTATTACTGATGCCCCATATATATTTTAAATGAATGTAAAATTAATCCAGGGAGAAATCTGCAGCATCTGGATAATGCACTACTTGCCCTAAATTATTACACTTAATGAAGGCAGTGTATTTTTAAAAGTATCCAATTCTATAATTTATGTAGCAATTCTGTCTCCCATTTCAAAGCACTCAGACTTTATGGCTCAGAAACCACTGGTGCTCTCAGAGTTATTCCCACTTAGCAGGTGGAAATCAAGACAGAGATATGCTTGCATCACTCCACAAAAAAACCCCAAACCACTTTTCATTGCTCATGTTCCTATCACAGTGATAAAAAAATATTCAGACTACCCACAAGGTAGGAACATGATAGAATTCTAGAAAGGGTTAAAAACCTGTTGGATTACAAATCTGGCACCTCCTTTTCTTGGTCTAATCCACCCTCCCACTAATCTTCTTGGCAAAATGCTATTTCCAATGCCAGAAATAACAGTTCATGAAACTGGCAAGGAGATTGCAAACTAATACTATGTAATATTTACTTGGAACTATATCTCATGTCCTATTTTGTTCATTGGAACGAACTGCTTTTTATAGATTTCAGCCATAAAGAAAGAATAAACATGAAATAAATTCACTTAAGCCTAATATTCTACCCTCATGAATCTTACAAGGAAGAAAGGGGAAAAGATTATCATATGCAATAAAGGCAGTACTCGTTTTGCAACCACAATTGGGACTGGCATCTTGGTCAACAAGCAACACAATCATAAAATGAAATTGCAACTGCAAATTTACAGTTTCAACCTCGCCTTTGCTTTCAGACCTGCAAAGGTCACAAATGTGAAGATTTGTTGCAAAGTTGCTTTCGCATCACTGTTATAAGTGTGAATGGTCACTAAACAAGGAGCTCATTAAGCAAGGACTACCTGTGTGATGACACTTCACAACAGAAACTTCATTGAATGTTTATAAATGAAAGAACTACACATGGCATTTTTGGGGGAAATTATGCAACATTCTGAATGAATGAATGAAATCTAATGAAAAACATTATTATGTTTTATGAAGGAGAGAGATGGGAACAAGATGAGAAAGCACAAAAAGAAAAAAGAAATCGGGGCCTTTGGAGACCCAGAAATAAATTGGCAATAATATATGTCAAATGGATACATATAAAAGTGGGAATTATCTGATGGTTTATTATGAAAATGCAACAATCAGTGAAGGATGAAAGGGTGATGAAATATTCTGTATGTGTGACGAATCACTTTTTTATAATGTCAAGAATATATGGGGGGGGCATAGAAGAGAACAAAATAAGGAAATCAAACAAAAGGGAAAATAGAACAAGAAGGGAAAGCACACCATATGAACAAGTGTTAAGGCATACATTGAAAGAGGATGTAGAAGGAAAGAGGATCTGGAAACCATGGCACTTTAGGTTACAAAATACCATGGAAATGTGTGGAGTCACTCAAATGGGATGCTTGGTGGAATATCAAAGTAAAGGAGAAAAGAATTACAGTAATAAATGATATTGCTATCATTAAGAGAATTGCAGTAATGAAAGTGAAGATTAGAATTGTGCAAGCAATGGTGTTCCCTGTTCTACTGTACTCTATGGAAGCTTAAATTGAACTTTGAAAAAGTGGGATAGAGACAATATTGATGCTTTTGAACTTTGTGTTGTAAAAAAGTCCTGAAAATACTCTGGACATCTAAGAAAACAAACAAATGGATCATCAAAAAATCCATTCTTGGTTCTCACTCAAGACACCAAATGATCAGGTTCAAATCTGCACCCATTCCACAATTCACTGGAGAAGACTCTAATGCTGGGGAAGGTGGATGGAAAGAGAAGATGAAGATGACCATCAGCAAGATGGATGGACTAGGTGGCAGTGAGAGCACCATTGGAAGACCAGAAGGACCAGGTTAAGAACAGATTGTCATGGAGAAAATCTATCTATGTGATTATTAAAAGCTGACACCAACATGATGGCACAGGATCAGTAATAAAAATAAGGATGGCATAGAAATACAATATAATGTGTACAGAAAAAAGATGGAAGACTGTAGTAGTCAAAGACAGCAAAGAGCAGTTAAAATGGGAGAGAAAATGCAGAATGATCTTGATGGAGGGGGGAGTGGTTTTAGAAGTGGATAAAGAGATCCAAAAACTCAGCTTTCAGCAGAGTGAATGGAATTAAAAATAAGAGTGGTTGAATGATTTGGGATAAAATATAGTAAGGGAATACAGAAGAAATATTTTAGAGATTTCTTTGGGGAAGATAATGTTATGTTATGTAAAAGATTTATGAAATCGAGAAAATTGTTAGCAACATTCATTCCAAGGAAAAAAAAACATGATGAAAAGAAAGTCATACTGGGAATATTTAAAATGCTAAGACTGTTGGTGTAGATGCTGAAGTAGGTAGGATGGCATCAATTGAAAACATTTGGGAATTTCTGTGCAAAAATAATTAACTAAAAACAGAAACAAAAACAAAGAGAAAGACTGTGACTAGTTAATTGTATGTAATTAATATTTTGAATATTAATATATTTACACATATACATTTCCTTTCAGGATAAAATAATCAGCATGGTTGTTTTAAGGAGTGGCTGTGCAAACCTTCATGATTATTTAATGTACATGAGTTTATTGCCTCTATACCTGACATTTGGAAGCCTGTTAGTTTGTTCCCTTATATGAAGACAAGAGTAGTAGAAGTAAATACATATAGATGTGTTACATACATTTAAAGACAAGAGTAGTAAAAGTAAATAGAAAATCCACACAGGAACCAAGAGGGCTATTTGTCTGTGGTGAATATACAAGAAATAGTGGGGGGGGGGGGAGGTGAATAAATGCTTCAGGAAGGTGGACTGAATAGAAGCACAATGAGATGATTTAGAGAGAGTATGGATGAGGATTAAATTGTAAAAAATATATGAAACAGGAGTGACTGGATCAAAATGAAGGGAAAGACCAAGAAAATCATGGTTGAATACACTTGAGATCCTTAAGTAGGTAGATAGTTTAAAAAACATATGAAAATGTTTATAGGTGGGGTGGAAACAAAGTTAGTTGCAAGAATAAAAAGGTATGGAGAGAAATAATGAGCAGTGTTGATAAGAAGCAAATATAATTGTATTTCCTTTTCTTATCTCATTCCTTTATTTGGCTTACTATTTTCTTTGCCTTTTCTTGCTCTGCATAGGGTATGTGTATGTGTGTGTGTGAAAAGGGAAAAATATGTTAATATTCAAAATATTAATTATATACTATTAACTAATCATAGTCTTTCTGTTTGTTTTTGTTTTTAGATCATTATTTTTCCCTAGCACAGAAATTCCCAAGTGTTGTAAATTGATGGCATCCTGATGGTTCCCAACTGTGTGTTGTGGCACCCTAGAGCATCATAGTTTCATTTATTAAGTAGCAAAATATCCCACCGCAACCCTCAGAGTTTACCAGGGTGTTGCAGCATACAGTTTGGGAATTATAGCCACTTCTTTGCCTGAACAACAGGCAACTTTAAGCTACTGGTAGAGGACACTGAACTTACAAAAATATGCAGTAGTGTAAATTGTTCATGTACAAGCAATAATCTGTAACTAGTCACCTCCATTACATTTTTTAACTCTTATTTTAATTATTTCTTGTATTGCTATTACATTACTAGAGGAAATGTCATTTGGATGTACCATTTGTCAATCTAAATATCAAGGCAGAAATTTCATTATGGTCATGCCACTAGATGGCATTGTCCATTTACCTTAAATATATTTTTTATAAATGATCATTTTATCATCACTGCAAACTTCAGAAGCAATAATAATGAAAATGGAGGGTTCCTCACTAGAATTTGCTTGAAGACTGAATCATGATGAAAATAAATATTAGTACTAATATAACAAAGAATAATCTAATTAGTTAGATTATAACCTACTACTAGATAAAGTAGAAGAATGTGGGTTAGACAGCATCACCACCAGATGGATTCGTAACTGGCTGACCAACCATACTCAATGTGTAGTCCTCAATGGAACTGCATCTACATGGAAGGTTCTGTTTTAGGCCCAGTACTTTTCAACATCTTCATCAATGATTTGGATGAGGGAATAAAAGGGGAACTCATCAAATTTGCAGATGACACCAAGCTGGCAGGAATAACCAACACTCCAGAGGATAGGCTTAAGATACAGAGGGATCTTGACAAACTTGAACATTGGGGACTATCTAGTAAAATGAAATTCAATGGTGAAAAGAGTAACGTTCTACATTTAGGCAAGAAAAACAAAATGCACAGGTACAGTATAGGTGGTACCTTGCTCAATAGTAGTAACTGTGAAAGGGATCTTGGAGTCCTAGTGGGCAACCATTTAAATATGAGCCAGCAGTGTGCAGCAGCTGCCAAAAAAGCCAACACAGTTCTAGGCTACATAAACAGAGAGATAATCAAGATCACGTGAAGTGTTAATACTACTTTATAATGCCTTGGGAAGGCCACACTTGGAACACTGCATTCAGTTTCGGTCACCACGATGTAGAAAAGATGTGGAGACTCTAGAAAGAGTGCAGAGAAGAGCAACAAAGATTATTAGGGGACTGGAGACTAAAACATATGAAGAACAGTTGCAGGAACTGGGTATGTCTAGTTTAATGAAAAGAAGGACTATGGCAGACATGATAGCAGTGTTCCAATATCTCAGGGGTTGCCACAAAGAAGAGGGAGTCAAACTATTCTCCAATGCACCTGAGGGTAGAACAAGAAGCAATGGGTGGAAACTAATCAAGGAGAGAAGCAACTTAGAACTGAGGAGAAATTTCCTGACAGTTAGAACAATTAATCGGTGGAACAGCTTGCCTCCAGAAGTTGTGTATGCCCCAACACTGGAAGTCTTTAAGGAGATGTTGGATAGCCATTTGTCTGAAACAGTATAAGGTTTCCTGCCTAGGCAGGGGGTTGGACTAGAAGACCTCCAAGGTCCCTTCCAACTCTGGTATTGTATTGTATTGTATTGTATTGTATTGTATTGTATTGTATTGTATTGTATTGTATTGTATTGTATTGTATTGTATTGTATTGTATTGTATTGTATTGTATTGTATGTAATTCAATGCCAAAAAGTTAAAATTCTACTCTCCCACTCCAGAAACCCAGACAATCTCAAACCCTTGTTAAATATTAGAATATTTTAAAATAATTAATAACCTCTTCCCATTGTTGGAATTGTTTATTGTATCAAGTATTGTATAAAGTCTCTACATTTAGCAAGAATTACATTCCTGATTGATAAGGTATGGGTCGGACTACGTAGTATAGATAAGAGTTTTCAACGGGATTCTTTCAAGGTTTTGGTCTACACTATTACATTCTGCTCTCTCTTCCATGGAGCTTTTGGAAACCTCTAGTTAACTCCTAGATGATGTTCAATCAGCAGAGTTTATTTATCCTCTGGATGAAAAATAAAAATACAATCAGAAGATAATCCCAAATGTAGACTAAATTCACAAGTCACATTAATCTACAAATAAGTGAACCATATACCGGCTATTAGGTAAAGAATTATTATTCTTTACCTAATAACCTACTGTTTAAAAAAATCATGGCTTAGTACAATGTTTGTAGTTCCCCATGCTGGTAGGAAAGAGCGGGCTTTTCCTATCAGACGCAATAACTCTTTCTTTCCATACTAATCCTAGTAGTAATCATAAATGGCCCATTCTGTACTGCCTTTCCTTGACAATAGGTAATCCGTGTTATATATCCGAATATTTATCCAATATTCTGATTGAAAGGTTGTGATTGCATAAGCAATTGACCTCAAAATCAGTCTACCACATTTTTCTCAAGAGTGATGTGCAAAACCAGCCTATGTGATTAGTTTATGGCTTGGTTGTTGTGTGAATCCAGAATACCAGGCTGAATAAATTGCTTTTAGGAATTAATGAATGTGGCATGGGAATATAGCTAGAACTACACTCATCCTCAGATTGAGAGAGGACAGGGTCAGCTTTGGAGTGGGCGGCCACGTCAATGACTGAGAGAGGAAGGTCCAACACAGCAATGGAGAGGACCGAAAAACATGGGACCGGCTGGGGGTCAGAGGGCAGCAGCTGAGGGCATCGGCATGCCCCAGCTGCTTGCCAGGACGGTATCTCAGCATGTACGAGTACGCTGCGAGAAACTCTGTTCAACGGATCATCCTGGGGGACAGGATGTGAGGGGTCGGCCTATCACCGGCCAAAAGCCCAAGGAGCGGCTTGTGGTTAGTGTAGAGTGTAAAGGGTCGACCATACAAGTAATTGTGGAACTTTTTAATCCCGGACACCGCAGCCAGAGCCTGCTTGTCGATCTGGCTGTAGTTCCTCTCGGCGGAGGAAAGTGTCCAGGAATAAAAAGCGATGGGGGCCTCTGAGCCATTGGGCAGGACATGGCTCAGGACTGCCCCCAAACCCATGGGGGAGGCATCACAAGCCAACGTCAGAGGCATCTTGTCGCCATACTGCACTAAGTCTGCCTCAGACATCAGCATGGCTTTGATAGCCGCGCCTCATGGTTGCCCCAGTGCCAGGCCGAGGATCAGTCGAGCAACCAATGCAGCGGCTCGGCTAGTGACGCCTTGTGAGGGAGGAATGGTGCGTAGAAATTTAAAAGGCCGAGGAACGCTTGCAGCTCCACCTTGGAGGTGGGTGCAGGGGCGTTCTTGATGGCCACTACTTTTGAGGGGGTGGGGTGGATTCCCTTGGCGTCAATCATGAAGCCCAGGAATTCCACCTTAGGCACAGCAAAGGAGCACTTGCTGAGTTTTAATTTAAGACCCGCACCCCTGAAACGGTCGAGGACCTTCCGTAGTACTTCGATGAGCCCTGAGCAGCTGGTAGCAGTGATCAGGACATCATCAAAGTATGGGACAATGCCAGGGAGTCCATGGAGCAGTCGCTCCATGAGGCTCTGGAAGAGCCCCGGGGCAATGGAGACGCCGAATTGGAGGCGGCGACAGCGGAAAGCCCCGCAGTGGGTGACGATGGTCTGGGCAGCCGCCTCATCTTCATCCACAGGGAGCTGCTGGTAGGCCTGCACCATATCCAGTTTGGCAAAGGTGCAGCCCCACCCCAAGAAATGGAGTGGGTGCTGCACCACAGGGACTGGATAGGGGTTTGCCTGGAGGCCAAGGTTGATGGTTGACTTATAGTCGGCGGATATCCTGATGGACTCATCGGCCTTGATGGGGACCACTATTGGGGTCTCCCATCGTGAGTGGTCGACAGGTTCCAGGATCCCCTGCGCCAACAACTTATCAAGTTCGGTATCAACCTTGGGCCTCAAGGCAAAAGGCACCCTGCGGGCCTTCAACCTGATAGGGGCAACCTGGGGGTCTAGGTTGAGGGAGATAGGGGTCCCCTTATATCTCCCCAGCTCACCATCGAAGACATTGGCGTAGTCCGCCAGGATGCTCGCGATGTCAGGGGGCGTGTCCGCCGCAAAATGCACCCCAGAGAGGGAGAAGCCCAATGGGGTGAACCAGTCCAGGCCCAAGAGAGCCAGCAGCGGCTTCTGAACCACCAAGACCTGCAGATAGCAGCATTTCCCCCCATACTCCACCCGCACCCCATAGCAGCCCAGGGTAGGCATCTGAGCCCCCTGGTAGTCTCTAAGCACGGTGTCCAAAGGAGACAGCTGCACTTTGGGGATGCCCGGGCAAAGATGATTGATGACAGCAGGGACCGGTAGGACCCCGAGTCCACCTCCATGAGGCAGGGTGACCCCTCGATGCAGACAGTGACAGTAATTTTTTGGTGCCAGCAGTTGCCTGGCTGACCGACTCTACAGGGGTGGCAGGGAGGTCTTCCTCTAGGGCGAAACAGTCATCACGGCATTTCTGCTGGCGGCGGGGCTGCTGGCTTCTAGGTGATGCAGGCAGACCGTAGGCTGGTAGAGGCAGCTCGGCTTGCGAGGGAGGTGGCAGGGTGGCCCGGCAGACTTGCGCCAGGTGCCCTTTCTTGCCGCAACAGTGGCACAGCGAAGCTTTAAAGGGGCACGACGCTCTGGCATGATTGCCTCCGGAACCAAGAAAGGCGGCTGCTGCTGCAGTGGCTCAGACTTGAGGAGGCTGTTGTCACCGGGGAATAGCTCAGAGGTGGTCGACCTGGTCCTCGTCGTCTGGGTCCATCAACGGGGCCAGCTTGTCGATCAGGCAGGCTCGCGGAGAAGGCAATGGAGGCATGTACCTTGCCATCTCAACAGTTGATTGTTCTGAGAGTTCCGCAGCCCTAGCCTCATCGACCGCCTGAGGCAGGGTAATGTCTGCCTTGGCTAGCAGTCGCCGCTTGAGGCGAATATCCTTTACCCCGCACACAAATTGCTCCACCAAGTTGTCCTCCAGATCAAGGAATTCGCACTGGATGGCGGCAACTCGTAGTGATTGGAGGAATTGGCTGATAGATTCGGATTCCTTCTGCATGCACTGGCGGAAGGTGTAATCTTTGAGGGAGTTGGGGCATAATGATTTTTTAGCCCCTCCATAAGTTCGTCCCAACTTAGCTCATAAACCGGTCTCTGGGCCGCGAAGGAACGGGCCGTCCCAAACATTTCGGGGCCGTAGGCACTGAGGAAGAAGCTGCACTCCCGAGCCTGCGAATACCGCTGCCGGTTGTTAGCTATGAGAAAGCACTCAAAGCGCTCCAGGAATGCGGCCCACGATTCGCTGGGAGTTCCGAACGGAGCGAACGGTGGAATAACGGCCATAGCTAGACGATGTTAGATCTTCCGGCAGCGCAGAGAGCCTAACAAGATGTACTTGTCTGTCGCTGTGGGTTGCAGCTCAGAGCCTGTAGATCCCACCTTCGTCGCCAGTGTTAAATCCCCTAGAAGGATGAGGCAGGAAGCATCTGAGGTAAGTTAACACAACCTTTTATTCACAGAACAGTAACAAGCCAGAATAGCAGTACACAGGGACCTCCTCCCTGCTTGACAGCTATTTATACGGAGCTGTCAAGCAGGGAGGCCAATAGCCACGCGTTTGACAGCCCGCGCTCAGCCATGGCGCGCCGGAGCCAATCAGGAGCGCCTGGGTGTTGCCGGGCTGTCATTCGTAAGAGCGAGGACTAAACAAGTTTTGTCTAGTTTGAGTCTTTAAAATAGATTTCTAAAGTTCAGCTTCTACACTTCTCAGTCTTCTTACGCTATTTCCAACTTCTAATGAACTAGATGGGGTATCTGAATCAATTCATTTGGGATCCATGCATAAATGTCCATAAATATTGGTGTTCTGGCTCTTAAGAGAGAAAAGTTTGTGAATCCTTTTGTTATCAACATTTCTTCCTAAATATGATCTAAAATATGATCTGCTGTCCACATAAGTCCAAAACCAAATAAAGAGAAGCTAGTAAAAAAATGAGTCAAAAACATTATACTGTACTTTTTCATTGATTTTTTGAGGAAAATGGACTAAAGCTCCACATTTGATTGTTGCAAAACTATATGGGCAGCAATAACTGCAATTAAATGTTTCCAGTAGCTGTTGATCAGTTCTGCACATTGGTTTGGAGGGGAACAAATTTATTTCATTCCCATTATTTGCCACAAAATCACTGTTAGAGAATATGATTAAGGCAATTAAGGGTTATTCTCACCCTTAAACCGAATCAAAAAAGGATAAAGATTTTTTTCAGACCTGACCCTTCCAGTGATATTCTATTCAAATCTCTGGCTGGTTGTGAAGTTGATTTGTAAGTCATCCACTGAAATATTGTCTATCTTGGTGTAGAGGCCAATAAATGGACAATTGAGATTCTTCTTGATGGACAGTTGCTAGTAATACCTATGAAGACACACCATGAAGTATTTTTTCTCCTAAACTTTTCTTTTGGGAAAGAAAAAAGTCAGAAACCACAGGAAAATGAAATATTTCAAGTAGAAGGAAAGCTTCTTTGGCTCCCTCTAAATATTTGGGGTCCAGTTGTTTAATCCGTGAATAAGGCCAGACTTTTTCACAGTTAAGAACCTTGCTGAAATAGGATTTCAGTAGAAGATGCTTTGTTTTGTTTGAACACGCAACTCAGCCTCCTGAACAATAGAGACACACAAGAACTACTATTGTAATTTCTGCTTTAAAAGATAGAAGGAGCTGATGGACCCAGATTGTTGGGGGCAATATGCTGACTCTCTGTAAAACCGCTTAGAGAGGCCTGAAAGGCCTATGAAGCGGTATATAAGTCTACTGCTATTGCTATTGCTATTGCTCTCCTATACAGTGTGATTTTACTCCTGAATTTTGCAATTTTGTTATCTATACCAGAATTCAGGAGATAACAAGAACAATATTGTTTCAGTGAATCCTAAAATCAGTGGCATATAAATATATTCATTCTCCACCAGTCAGTTTGAGCGAATAAGGCTAGAACCCTCAATTATTTGGGTAAATTAGATGAGGTTATTTGAGGAACCTGATAGACTCCATCTTGAATATCTGACCAGCAAGCAAGCTCTTCTGGAAAATCATAGCTTAGACCATAATCAGAAGGTTACAGTGACCTGATCAGAAATAGCCTGATCCATCCCTTTGTAACAGGGAGTAACAGGACATGTTTTGCAGGAAGCCAGTAATGATCTTATTGTTTAATTCTGGGGAAGCAAGGTCCTTTGGGGCTTCTGAACATGTATGCTTTTGGAACATTTAGGGAATTTCCATCTACTTTGCACTTGTATTTTGTGCACGCAATTGTATTTTTTGTATGCAAGTTATGACGCATATGATATGTCATTTTGTGTATTTAAGGTGTGCCTATGCACCTTGTACGGATTCTCATTTATTTATTTATTTATTTATTTATTTATTTATTTATTTATTTATTTATTTATTTATTTATTTGTCTTGTATGCCGCCCACTCCCGGAGGACTCCGGGCGGCTCACAAAAGACAAGGGAAAGGGGGGAACAAGACAAAGACAACATATTAAAAACAAAACCAACATTCACAATTTCCGTGGAGATAGATGCTTCTCAGCTCCCCCCAGCCTGCTGGAACAGCCAGGACTTGGTGGCTTTGCGGAAGGCCAGGAGGGTAGTAAGGGTCCAGATCTCAACAGGGAGCTCATTCCAGAGGGCCAGAGCTGCAACAGAGAAGGCTCTCCCCCAGGGAGTCGCCAGCCGACATTGGCTGGCAGATGAAATCTGGAGGAGACCTAACCTGTGCGATCTAATTGGTCTGATAGAGGTAATCGGCAGGAGGCGGTCTCTCAGGTACCCAGGTCCGATGCCATGTAGGGCTTTATAGGTAGCGACCAGCACCTTGAAGCGGATTCGGAGACTAATAGGTAGCCAGTGCAGCTCGCGGAGGATAGGTGTAACGTGGGTGTACCTTGGTGCACCCACAATCGCTCGCGCGGCTGCATTCTGGACTAATTGGAGTCTTCGAACACTCTTCAAGGGCAGCCCCATGTAGAGCGCATTACAATAATCCAGTCTTGAGGTCACAAGGGCGTGAGTGACTGTCTGAAGGGCCTCCCGATCCAGGTAGGGTCGCAATTGGTGCACCAGGCAGACCTGGGCAAAGGTCCCCCTGGTCACAGCCGACAGATGGTGTTCTAGAGTCAGCTGTGGGTCCAGGAGGACTCCCAAATTGCAAACCCTTTCTGGGGGGCATATAATTTCGCCCCCCAGCCTGAGAGATGGAACAGTTAGACAATCTTTGGGAGGGAACATCAGAAGCCACTCGGTCTTGTCTGGATTGAGTGCCAACTTGTTTGCTCCCATCCAGACTCTAACAGCCTCCAGGCACTGGCACATCACTTCTACTGCTTTGCTGAGTTGGCACGGGGCAGACAGATACAACTGCGTATCGTCTGCATATTGGTGATACTTAATCCCGTGCCGGCGTATGATCTCACCCAGCGGCTTCATGTAGATGTTAAATAGGAGGGGGGACAGGACCGAACCCTGCGGCACCCCATACTTGAGGGGCCTTGGGGTTGATCTCTGCCCTCCGACCAACACCGACTGTGACCTGTCTGAGAGGTAGGAGGAGAACCACCGCAAAACGGTGCCTCCCACCCCCACCTCTCACAACCGTCACAGAAGGATACCATGGTCGATGGTATCGAAGGCCGCTGAGAGGTCAAGAAGCACAAGGATAGAGGGGTGACCCCTATCCCTGGCCCGCCAGAGATCATCGATCAGTGCGACCAAAGCAGTTTCCATGCTGTAACCAGGCCTGAAACCCGACTGAAAAGAGTCTAGATAATCGGCTTCATCCAAGGACCATCGGAGTTGCGAGGCCACCACTTTCTCAACAACCTTCCCTACAAAGGGAAGGTTGGAGACTGGACGATAGTTGCTCAAAATGGCTGGGTCCAGAGATGGTTTCTTCAGGAGGGGTCTCACCACCGTATCCTTTAGGACGGGTGGGAAGATTCCCTCCTGGAGAAAGGTGTTCACAATCGTCTGGATCCAGCTGCGTGTCACCTCCCTACTGGTCGAGACCAGCCAGGAGGGACACGGGTCCAGTATACAGGTGGAGGTACTCACTGCTCCCATGGCCTTGTCCACTTCATCAGGAGAAGCTCGTTGAAACTCAATCCATAAAGCATGCTCAAGACCCTCCCCCGGTACCTCGGCTGGTATCGTGCAATTGGAGTCCAGCTCTGTCCGAATCCGAGCGACTTTATCCGTCAAATACTGAACAAATTCCTCAGCTCTACCCTGTAGAGGGTCACCCGCATCCCTCCCTTTCAAGAGGGAGCGGTTATTCTAAACAAGGTGGCTGGGCGCGATTCGGCGGATGCAATAAGAGCGGCAAAATGCGAACATTTCGCCGCCCGTATTGCCACGAGATAGGCTCTAATAAAGGCTCTCATCAGTGCTCGGTCTGACTCAGATTTACTGGCCCTCCAGCGGCGCTCTAGGCGTCTCTTTTGGCGCTTCATCTCCCGGAGTTCCTCGGTGAACCAAGGAGCCCTCCTGGATCCGCCGCCTTGGAGAGGTCGCAAAGGCGCAATCCGGTTTAGAGCCCCCGCCGCCGCTGTATTCCAAGCAGCGACTAAGGACTCCACCGGATTGTGGACGATAGTGTCAGGTATTTCTCCAAGCGTCGTCTGAAACCCCATTGGGTCCATCAGGCGCCTGGGGCGGAACCACCTAATCGGTTCCTCCTCCCTACAGTGGGGGATTGGCTTCCGAAAGTCAAGCCTCAGCAGGAAGTGATCGGACCATGACAAGGGCAAGGTTTTAATGCCCTTCAACTCTAGATCACATCTCCACTGCTCCGAAAGAAATACAAGGTCAAGTGTGTGACCCGCTGAATGAGTCAAACCTCGAATTACTTGGGTCAAGTCCATGGCTGTCATGGAAGCCATAAACTCCTGCACCCCATCAGAGCGTTCACCAAGTGTAGGCAGGTTGAAATCCCCCAGAAACATAAGCCTGGGGAACTCCACCGCCAACTCGGCTACTGACTCGAGGAGCGAGGGGAGGGCTGTTGCAACGCTGTTGGGAGGTAGGTACATTAGCAACAGACCCACTTGACCACCAAGGTCCAGCTTCATCAACAGGGACTCACACCTGACAAACTCCGGAGCAGGGATCCTACGAGGAACTAAAGACCCTCGGACGATGACAGCCACTCCTCCACCCCTTCTCTGGGGTCGCGGCTGATGAAGCACCTGAAAACCTTCTGGGCACATTTCAGTGAGGGGGACTCCTCCCTCTGGGCCCAGCCAGGTCTCAGTAATACATGCCAGGTCTGCTCCCTCGTCAAAATTAGGTCCCGGACAAGGGGAGCTTTGTGAACCACAGACCTGGCATTTAGCAACAACAGCCTGAGACCAGGGCCCTGACAATTCTCGCCACCTGGCCCTGGAGTGGAACTAACAGGGCCGGAGGGAGGGATCTCTGTGATGTAGCGAACCCTCCTTCCCCAGTAATGGCCAGCCCTGAAGTTCCTGTCATACCTGCCCCTCCCCATAGTGACCGTATTGCTCCGGCCCTCCCCCGCTATCGTAGACCCCATAACCCCTCCCACAGCTCCCGCACCATCCAGCAGGCAATCCTTAACACTCATTCTGGGACGGAAAGTAAGTCTGGGCCCCTACCACTTCTGCAGTGGCACTCAGTGGAGGAGACACGAGGCAATACTCTCAACCCTCTCATACACACGCAGCCACTCACCCATGCAGTCCCCACAAAATAAGTTAAACACAGAAAATACAACAGTAGGAATTTTAAAAAAGTGGGTGCAAACATCAACCATGCTTGGGAATCCACCTGCGCAGGTGTAATAAAATAGCTGCTTTCTGTTGCCATAGCCTCCTTGACCATTTTTTTGGTGTGAAGAAATTATATCTGGGATATTTTTCTCACACAGTTAGAACTGAAGAAGCTTCTTGGATGAGAAGTGAAATGTTTTCAAAGAAAAAAAAACTCAAGAAAGTCCAGTGGTCTTTGGGGTGGGGAGAAGCACCTTTGAGATAAAAATTAGTGTCTATTCCTGGAAGATCTACTGTAAAATGATGGGATCAGGGATTGATATCACTTATTTCACAACATCCATTGGATAAACAAATCAATATACTCTCAGCAGCAACACTGTTTTGTCAATATTTTTGTATTCTTTCAAACTAGATTTGATTATAATTTGCCATCAGGCAGCACAGAATTTCCTTTTTTGTTCCTGACGTGAAGTCAAGAGGCTGAGGTGGTACAATGCTACTATCCTTGGCTTTTTCTCCATAGCAACCACATTTACTTCACTTCCATCATTCTTTGTGACTCCCTTTTGTGCTTTATCTATCTTGGTTACAAGCTGGAGCTATTATGCCAGTACAGCAATTTGCCAGTACTTTTTTTCTCTCTCTCTTAATTACTTCTTTATTTTTCATTTAGTATTGTTGAAATTAACAAAGGGATCAGACTATTTCCAAGATGAAGCTGTGCTTATATTTGTATTTGCTAAATAGAAGTCAGCGCTAGCAGTCTAGATTGGGACCATAACTTGGGAAGAGAAAGGATTTAACCCATTCGCTCCAGACATATCTGTGCACAGAGAAATATTTTATGTTAGTATTTTTCTGTGGGCATATCCACATAGCCCTGTTTATGTTGAGGTAGACTTCGACTTACCATAATTTGTTTAGTGACCATTCAAAGTTACAGTGGCACTGAAAAAAGTGACTTATGACCATTTCTCACATTTATGACCATTGCAACATCTCCACTGTCATGTGATCAAAATTTCGACAATTGGCAACTGGCATGTACTTATGACAGTTTGCAGCATCCCACTTTTTGCAATCTTCTGAGAAGCAAAATCAATGGGGAAGCCAGATTTACTTAACAATCGTGTTACTAACTTCATAACTGCAGTGATTCACTTAAAAGCTAGGACAAGAAAGGTTGTAAAGTGAGGCAAAATTCCTTAATAACTGTCTTACTTAACAGCAGAAATTTTGGGTTCAGTTGTAGTCATAAGGGGAGGACTACTTGCACTTTCCTTCTGTCCTTCGAATGGGACGAAAGCATGTCAGGATTAGAATTGTTGCATCTAGAACTGACATTTTTGCAGCAAAGCAAGTCTTGTTGCTTCCATCATAGAAATATTGGAAATATTGCATAGAAAGGGGAAGTCATGAAGATATTATGAAGAGACTTCCTTTATTTGAGTAGGCGGATGCTTTTTGATAATTTCAGTCTTGGTGTTAAATACTATCTCTAATCTTTTTCCTGGAATTTGACTGAAAGGAAAGTCAGAGGATGAGAGATGACTGGTGGAGGGTTTGATTTCCTTCCCACATATTAAAAGTGGTATATTTTTTTCTGCTAATCCGACAAAATGATTTTATTCAAGGATGGATTCATACAAATTCTTTTTAAAAAAAATTAGAATGCATGTCATTCTGCAAGTGAACATTTTTTTTAGAAAATACAGAACTTTAATTGGCATTGGGCAATTACATATCATGTTTTATTTTGTGAAAAGTATTCTTACTGTTTGCTCATGTGTCTAGAGTAGAATTGTTTGAAAATTTTAAATCTATTTCACACTTAGTTTTTAATCCAAACATACATTTTAGGTTTTCCTAATTTATATAAAACTGTTTCTCATTTTAAAAAAATCTCAGGTGGTTTACAATAACATAATTTTGCATTATGTTTGTTATTGTAAACCACCTTATATATTTTTTAAAAACGAGAAAGGGTTTTAGATAACTTAGGAAAACCTAAGGCATCAGGAGCTAAAACCTCACTATCAACTCTATGGAATTTACATCATTAACGTACAACTTTGTCTAAAGAGTGACTGGAGGGAGTCCGTTTTTTGCTCCCAGCAGGCTTCTCTGCTGGGGGTGGGGGGTGCTGAGAAAGAAAGAAAGAGAGACAGGGAAAGAAAAAGAAAGAAAAGGGGGGAGGGAGGGGAAGCAGAGAGGAAGGAGCGACTACAAACCTGACACTAGACGCAGCTTCAGAAAATAATCCAGGGCTGGAAGGGACCTGGGGGTCATCTAGTCCAACCCTCCTCCAGCAGGACATTGTTAAAGTGAGTTTCTGTCTTTCAATCCCCCAGTTACATGACTACATAGTCACATGACCCCCCCCAAGCCACACCCCCAAGCGATGCTCACAGAACCTATAGTAAAAAAAAATAGATCTCACCACTGGGCTGTCCAGCTTGTAAATTAAATGTATACCACTTTGTCCTGTAGCTGAACCTCTCAGGCAGATTAATCTAAGGAAATTTATGTCTGTGTGGCTCAATTTTGTACCTAAAACTATCTGGCTTTGCCAACTCTTCAGTAGCTTAGTATTGCACAGGGCAGCTCTCCTGAAAATCTGCCTGATTGGTTGATTTAGGTAGCCACCCCAATAGGGTGGTTGGAGGATCTGAACAGCCACTTAGGTTAACCAGCAAATGCCACCTAGGCCTGAACGAAGTTTAAAAAGTGAAGAAAAACATCTTTATTGCCATCTAATCCTCCAATGAGCCTGCAGAAATGAAAATTGACATTCATTGTCACATTCTGCCTAAGGAATGGCCTGATCTGAAACAGGTAACAGTGGCAGTCTTTGGATATCTGGTACCCTAGGAAATCTTTTAGGTCCTGATTGTTCTTGATGGTTTCACTAGAAATTTATCTTGGGTAATTCCCTATTTTAAATTATTTTCTTATTTTTTCCCTTTAAGATTAAACTTCCTTGAAATGAGAAAACTAGGGAGATATTCATTTCAAAATGCTTCGGGTACTTTAACTCTCTGTGCCTCGATATTTTGAACAGTGGTGTACATTTGAATGTATTGAACTGCTTGGTAAAGCAGAAAGTTTGGGTGCTCTTTGCTAGGGAAAAAAAAAAGAAGGGTCAGAGTATTTATTTACTTTCAGCAGTTACATTCCACTATATTCAAATTATGACTGTTAGTAATGTGTAGTTTTAGTTGTACTATGGGCAAAAGAAAATGACCTGGGATGAATGCTGAGTTTGAGCATTGAGCACTGTACAAAGAGAAGTTTAACTAACGGAATCCTTAGAATTCTCTCTTAAATTGCTCTCAGTATATAAACATCTTTTTTAGCTGTATTCAGAATCAGTGAAAAGCAATGGATTGCTGTGCAGTGCAATTGTAAGTCAACTTATTTGCTAGAGCATATTGTATATTTGACACGGCAACTAACTTCAGTAAATTTAGATGGATTTAGTTTTTCCAAATAATACATTGATACTCACAATATAAATAAAGCTTTGAACATTATGTGATCTTTTTAGAATAGATTGCGATGCATGCATGAATGGCAGCATTTGTGTAATTGCAAAAATGACAAACCACTTTTTTGCAAATTAACTCAATTTACTTATATCAATTGTGTTTCATTTTGACTATTCGTTATGTAAATCATGCCTTCTACAAAGCTTTAAATTGCTTATGAACAATATTAGCAACAATATTACATTAATTACATTAGCCAAAGAACCTCAAATAAAAATAATTTAATTATGGGCTTGACATGCTGTATTGTAATCCTCCTTTTTTCCCATTTCAGTATTACAATTACTTTGAATTTTTTTCTGCCATAGAAAGTTATATATGAGATTTGCAAATATGTGGCAATCAAAATGTTAGCTAATAAGTTTATTTGTCTTACATAGTTCAATGTAACTGCATAAAATATTTGATGTTGTAAAAAATGGACCACTTATTTGTCTGAAGAGATTCCTTAACAACTGTAACAACACCACTTATTTGCCACCTGATTTCAAGATAACCTATTTTAAAATGTACCTATGGATGAAAATAAAAAAGGTTCAAAAGAAACAAGAGAGAAATCTACAAATTTAATAATTATTATATTTAAATATAATATATATAAAAAATTAAGAATATCCATTTAAGATTGTCTATGTGTATGTATTTAAACTGGGAAACCAAAAAAACCTCAGGTTTTTTCATGAAAACAGCTCAGTTAAACATGAATCTGTTCAGTGATCGTTGAGAAAATAACTATCAAGGGTGTTAGTCATGGAATAGAATGGCTAGAACAAGATTGTTGGGGGAGGCAAATGAGAAAATAGCTGTCGTCTTGCTGTAAGTTTGTCAAAAACATTTGCCTGTCATTCTGTTATAAGAATAAATCTCTAGATTCTTCAGCAAACTCAAGTTCGCATCCAAAAATATTTGAACATGAAGCAATACTGGTTGTATCAAATTTCACAAGGGTGTTTAATAACTCAATGATCTTCACTTGCAATGCATTCATGTAAATCAATTATGAACGTGTCGCTGTGCAAACACCCCGATTCTGCATCTTTTAAAATGTAACTCAAATATAGCTGTACGTCAGTTGAAAACCACATCACAGGATTTATGCCAGGATGTTGTTACTGATTTCTTAAAATGCCTCTTTGTGAACCTTTGTATATGTAGAAAGAAAAAATGCTGAATGCTTTCCCCTTTTGTGATTATGAGATTGTTCAAACAAAACGAAAGTGAAATAAAGGAAAAACTGGTCTTATTCCTGTTATGGTATTTTCTGCAGTAAGAAGAGTTACAATGCTCTTTGAGCATTGAGAATGAGGAGATATTTTACTTGTGTACTAGAAGCTTTTTGCCACTCTTTAAATATTAATAGACAAAGGTGACCTTCATCCCTGCTATTGAATCATCAAGGCCGAACAGAGAATCAATACATGACTACACTAATCATTAACAAATGCTGCTCAGCTGAAATTATCATTTCACTGTATCTTTATTTTACTTCTGGTTACATAATGAAGACTGTAAGTTCAGGATGTGTAAAAATCTGCCCTATCGGAAACCTCATTTTGTGAGGTTTAGGAAGCCCAATAGTAAAAGATGTATCAGAGGAAGTATATTTCTCAATTAAATGATAACAAAATGATCTCACCCTTTTGTAGCAGGAAACCAGAATTTTGACAGTTTTCTCTAAGACAAAAATACTCTATATTTTAAAAATGAAATTTACTCCATCCATTGATGGGAAAAGGAAAGAACCCAATTCCAAAATCAAAACAACGCATGGGGTTGGACATTATTAGATCATTGGTTTTGTATTAGTTTCCTTTTGGTTTCCATCCATTACAGAGGGTAATATCATCTTGGAAAGAAAAAGTTAAATACCTTGATATGATATAAATATTCAGTTATATTCTTTGAATATAAGAGTGCTCATTAAATGAAGGACTTTGTTTCTATCAAACCTGGGATGCTTAGAATATCATTTTATTTATTTTTCTGTCAGGTTTATAATTCTTTTTTATTACATTTAATATATATATTTAAACAGCAACAGTGGTTTTTCTTTCTTTCTCTGGGTTCACTTTGTATAACATCATATTTCTCCTGGTGTATTCACAGTGCAATACATTACAGTGTTGGTGTAATATAGTATTTGCTATTTAAAATATATGTTTTTTTTAAAAAGGAAATATTAATAATTATACTTCATTTTAATGTAATTAGAATAAATAGATTTGTATTTAAGTATGCATGTGTAACTGATAGTTACTTATAGTTTGACTTTAAGCACTGAAAAAATGTTATTGCAACTTTCTCATACCCAAGGATCATTCTAGTTAAAGTTAAATATATCTGGAGAATATGACACTGCTACAATACATGTAGTCCTTGACTTACAATAGTTTGTTTAGTGACCGTTCAAAGGTACAGCGGCACTGAAAAAATTTGACTTATGACCATTTTCCCACTTGCAACTACTGCAGCCTTCCCATGGTCATGTGATCAAAATTCATCTGCTTGACAATGGACTCATATTTATGACTGTTGTAGTGTCCCAGGATCATGTGATCATCTCTTGCCACCTTCTGACAAGCAAAGTCAATGTGGAAGTCAAATTTTTCAGCAAAAAAGGTCGTAAAATGGGGCAAAACTCAGTTAACAAATACCTTAATTAACAACAGACAATTGGGCTCAATAGTGATCATAAGTCGAGGACTACCTGCATATTATACAGTCTGAATGTAAAATAAATGATTTGCTTGGTTTTAAATTAACATGACCTAGTTGGTGAACCATAATATATGACTTACTTTATGTGTCTTTGTTAACTCTGCCTTCCTTTTCACAGAGATATGGCTATGGAGGATGGGTTCAGTTGGAGAAAGACCATAAGGTAGGTTAAATTTGTGATTGATAAGAAATAACTATTAACATATATATTTGAATTTTGGAAAAGAATACTCTTCTAGTCATGCTGAATTGGGCCAAAGGACTATCTAATTTAAGATCTGTTTCCCAATGCAGCACTTCTTGGGTTTCCAAGAAACCTATAAAAATGGTATTAAAGACAATATCAGTTCCTGCCTCTAAAGATACTTAGTGGAAATAATAGCTTGGAACCATACTGATAGATATAATAAGATCTTAAACACCAATAAGTCTGAATCTGATAACAATTAGCTGTGTTTGAGTCACACTATGGTATTATAGAAGTTCCTTTGCTTAGAGTTTTTTATAAATACATTTACTAGGTTGCAGCAATGAGGATTTAGGCAAAACCTGGCTCAAAAACAGTAACTGTGAGAGGACCTTCTACTTAAATATGAGCAAGCAGTGTGCAGTAGCAGCCAAAAAAACTAACATAATCCTTGGTTGCATAAATAGAGGCATAGAATAAAAATCCCGTGAAGTATTACTTTATAAAGCCTTAGTAAAGTCACACCTGGAATACTGCATTCAGTTTTGGTCATCACATTACAAAAAAGATGTTGAGACTCTCAAAAAAAAGTGCAAAGAAGAGCAACTAAGATTAAAAGCCTAGAGACTAAAACATATGAAGAATGGTTGCAGGTCTTGGATTTGGCTAGTCTACAGAAAAGAAGGGCTAGGGGTGACATGATAGCAGTATTCCAGTATTTGAGAGGTTGCCACAAAGAGGAGTGGGTCAACCTATTTACCAAAGTACCTGTAGGCAGGACAAGAAACAATGGATGGACACTAATCAAGGTGAGAACTAAGGACAAACTTCCTAACAGTGACGACAACTAACCAATGGAACAGCTTGCCTTCAGACATTGCGGGTGCTTCATCACTGGAGGTTTTTAAGAAGAGACTGGACAATCACTTGTCTGAAATGCTTGAGCAGGGGTTGGACTAGAAGACCTCCAAGGTCTCTTTCCACTCTATTCTGATTAGATCCCAGAGTAAGAAGAATCACTTTAACAGATTTGGTTCCTGTTTGTCACATTTCTCTTTCATTCTAGCCTTGCATAATTCACAATGTGATACAAAATAAACAATATGCAGGTAGTCCTCAACTTACAACCAATCATTTAATGACTGTTCAAAGTTACAATAGCTCAGAAAAAAAGTGATTTATGATTATTTTCATACTTACAACAGTTGCAGCATCCCCATGCTCATGTGATCCAAATTCAGATGCTTGGCAGCTGGTTCATATTTATAACAGCTGCAGCTTCCTGGGGGTTATGTAATCACCTTTTGCGACCTTCTGAGAAACAAAGTCAATGAGGAAATCAGACTCACTTAATGACCATGTTACTAACTTAACAATTGCAGTGGTTCACCTAACAACTGTGGCAAAAAAGGCCATAAAATGGGGCAAAACTCACTGAACAACTGCTTTGCTTAGCAACAGAAATTTGGGGCTCAGTTATAGTCATAAGCTGTGGACTACCTGTAACATAAAATAGTATAATATAAAAAATAATTTTATATGCTCTAAAATATCTGAGCTTGCTTCTGATGGTTGTATTTGACTGTATAACTTGAGTATATTTTATAGGTTCTCTTTTTTCACTGATATAAACTGTTTAATTGTTGACTGAGCTGAAAAAATATTCTTCACTGAGATTGCCCAAGAGAAATATAATCAGTAGAACACATTGAACAAAAATTACAAACGCATGACTGGTGTTATGAATATTAGTCACTTGTTATTCCATAAATTAAATAATTACAGGGATTTTTTTTAAAAAAAAAACTGTCCAAACCTGTAAAAATGAATATGCATATAATTTACCAGCACAGCATCATTATAAAATTACATCTGTGACCTAAAAATTATACTGTACTTTATTTTTCCATGGAAGTAATCGTAAATATATTTGTGAGAACTCTCCTTTCTGTTCACATAAACACACTATGGTATGTCAGAAAACTGAATTTTCCTTTATAAATATGCACTAGATACCACTTCTCTTCCAATTCCACAGATTTACCAGCCTGGCTTTTAAGGAACCAGCAAGCAATTGAATAAATAATCCATGGAGGGAATATGGCAGCTATTGATGTTCTTCTCCATTTTCCCTAGCACTTATTCTCTAGAGGAGAAACAACAACCAATGAATGCATTTGAACAACTATTACATTTCAGACTCTAAAGAAGCTTGTTCCCGTGGTTTTTGTTTTCTGAATCGTTATAACTGTTTTAATGCAGGTCTTCCTAACAACTATTGCTTGAATCTCATTTACTATAAGGTCATTTTCCTCCTAGTCGTTCAGGATTTTTGAGAGTCAACCAACAGTCTTTGTGCCACTAAGGAGGAATAATGAGCTTTATATTACTTCACGGATGGTTGTGATTAAAAAAGCTGCTATAAATGACTTGCGGGGGTGGGTGGGTGCGGAATCACCTTAAAGACATTTTAACGAGCTGAAGAAATGTTGTATTTGCAGTAGAATACAGTTTAGAACATCACCTAGAGTAGTGTTGGCAAACCTTTTCGGCACTGAGTGCTGAAATGGGAGTGTGTGCTGGAAATTGGAAGAGCAGCAGCCTATGTACGCCGGGAAATTGATCTTCTTGTTTCCAGCACATTCACACGCACCAATCACCTGGTCTTCTGGTTTCTTGCACACGTGTGCATGAAAACCACCTGGTCTATGCGCATGCAGGCACCGGAAACTGGAAGAGCAATTTCCTAGTACACATGCATGCACCAGGAAGATGATCTTCTGGTTTCCGGTGTCCATATGTGCGCCGGTCATCTGGTCTTCCAGTTTCTGGCATGCACGCATGCACAAAGGCCAACTGGCTGGTGTGCATGTGTGTGCCCGAAACCAGAAGGTCATCTTCCCAGTATTTGTACTGGGCAGCTGCTCTTCTAGTTTCCAGTGCTCCTGTACACGTGAAGACCAGCTGGCTGGCATGCCGGAACCTGGAAGACCAACAGGTGACGGTCGCGTGCCTGGAGAGATGGCTCTGTGTGTCACTTCTAGCACGTGTGCCATAGGTTCGCCATCACGACCCTAGAGTTATGTTTATCTAGAAATGAAAAAAAAGCAAAGATATATCAGTCCTTATAAGGATGACATAAAGGTTACATCAGCCTTAAAAAGTAGCAAAAATAAAGCTCTAGTATTTATATCAGGAGGGATTAGTGCAACTGGGGAATTCCTTTGGATTCACAGTTCCTGCTTGAAGAATAGGTGACTCCTGTGGCCAAGAGGACTTTTGTCCAATTGCTTCTCTTGTGCGAGTTACGACTGTTCCTGGAACTGAATACCCTTTTGACCAATATTCATGCCCACCAAATTGCAATTTGCTCTAAATGGCATTGTCCTTGAAGACCATCTGGAAGCTTCAAATGATATGAAATATAGCTGCTCAAGCAGTCATGAGAGTTCCAAATGTTTTCATGTAACTAGACCTGCTTCAGCTTCTGCATGCAATTAAAGATGCTGGTTGTTACTTTAAAGCCATATGTATCTCCAGACTTAGCTATTTATGTGGGATTGTCTACTTCCAGTAGCAGGGTAAGCTTATTCTGACTTCCTTCCCTTAGGGCTGTGATGGCGAACCTATGGCACATGTGCCACAGGTGGCATGCGGAGCCATTTGTTAGGGCACTCGTTACCCTTCTTTTGAGGCCATTTTTTGTGTGCTCCGGAGGCTTCCTTGAAGTGCGAAAAACTGCCCCTACGGGCAAACAGGAACTTCAAGACTTCCAGTTTGCTCATAGGACTGTTTTTCACCCTCTGGAGCCTTCAGGGAAGCCTCTTGAAGGCCCCTGAAGGCTCTGGAGGTCAAAAATCGGCCATACAGACAAACTGGAAGTCACCATTCCCAAACTTCTGGGTGGATGGGGGAGACTGTTTTCACTCTCTCCAGGCTCCTTGAAGGCCTCTGGGGAGGGCGAAAAAACCACACCAAAAGCGGGGGGGTCGCTGGTCATGCGCACATGTGTGCGCAGGGGGGTTGCACGCATAGTATTATGGTTGTGGCACACCTACGTACGAACCCCTGTTGTGCTCCCCCTGCTTTTGGCATGGGAGCCAAAAAAGGTTTGCCATCACTACCTTAGGGGCTGTCATCTACAGATGTCAAGTCTTTGGTGCTGCCCCACTTAATTTGAAATAGCCTACCATCCAAGATCGGAATAGCTTCCATACATATATTTTGTTTCAGGAGAGCTGTAGAAACTTTAAAAAAAAAATCCTAGGAGGGGACCTAGGAAAGTTGGAATCTGATCTCTGGCCTATGGTTGGATGATTTATTATTGGTGGACTTTAATTCCTTCATCAGCAATTTTTGTTGTACTAAATAGCATCTCAACAATTAAACAAGAAAATAAATGTATTTCTACAGCAAAGCAAAATTAGAAGAATATATTGGATAAAGAATGCCTTGAACATATTAAATAGCAACTCTCATTGGATCCATATTTGTGCACAGAGGAATTCTAATGTTCCATTTTCCTCTGAAAAACAGAGCTACCTGCTATGCTGAAGGTCCTTAAGGAACCTTTGGATTCTAATGAGCTGTTGTAAAATAAACAAGCAAGCAAATCATAATATCTATATATAAAAATTTGGTGTGTGTGTGTGTGTTCCAGCATAATTCTGGAAGCCTCGAGCAATTTCAACCAAACTTGGTACACAGATGACTTACTCTCTGGAAAAAAATACTGTGGGGGTAAGACACCCCTAACACCCCTCGGTCTGGGTGTTCTGAGTGTGTGTATATGTTCCAGCATAACTCTGGAAAAAATACTGTGGGGGTAAGACATCCCTAACACCCCTTGGGGTGTGTATTTTGTTAAGATACAGCCTCTTGTGCCTTAAAATGGCTTCTACTGTACTGCTGTAAAATGGCTTCTACTGTACAGTGCAGTGGAGTTGCCATAGTAAAGGTTTCACAATACTCCAAAAGGGGACTCCCTCCGGTAAGAGGGAAAATCCAACATTAGAAATTATGTTTGGTTCGGATATTTTCCCCCTATAAATAAATGCCCGGGCAACGCCAGGTTATCAGATAGTTGTAAATAAATGGCAATTATATGATCCCTTCTTCAGCATTGAGGCCAGATTAGAAATATATCACATGATCAAGGGGCTTGGCAATTTGGCAAACTGTTGATAGAGGGTTAGATCCAAAGCTAACTATAAACAAACAAACCATGCACAGATTTTATTTATAACGTATTCCCATCCAGAATGCAGTTTAGTAATTATTAATAAATAAGAACTAAATAGCAATTAAAAGAATATTTTTGGAATAAATGGCCTTAAGAAATCTAATAAATAAATACATGCAAAACATAATAATATAAAATAATATTCATATATATCATTACAATCACAATAAAAATAATACTATAGGTAGTCTTTGACTTACAGCCATTTGTTTAGTGACTGTTCAAAGTTACAATGGCACTGAAAAAAGTGACTTATGACTGTTTTTCACACTTATGGCTGTGATACTCATATGATCAAAATTCGGACCCTTGGCAACTGGCATGTATATATGATGGTTGCAGTATCCCAGGGCCACGTGACCACCTTTTGCAACCTTCTGACAAGCAAAACTGGGGAAGCCAGATTCATTTAACATCCTTGTTACTAACTTAATAACTGCAGTGGTTCACTTAACAACTGTGACAAGAAAGTGGGGCAAATCTCACTTAACAACTGTCTCGCTTAGCAATAAATTTTGGAACTCAATTGTGGTCATAAGTTGAGCTCTCCCTGTACTTAATAAATGCCTTACAGTGAGCAAAAGAGCACTTATTTAATGGAGGTGTATTCTTCTGTCCTGAGTTATGGTCTCAGTCTTACAGAAGTTTTACTTCAAAACTAAAAATTCCATGACGCAAGGTAAGGCAAGCCAAGAAAGATAATGTATAGATTTTTTTTCTAGCAGACTAAATATTCAGAACTCACACAGCACTGAACAGCTTGGTGCAGACCCGAGCTCACGCTGTTTCAGTGACAGACGATGCTGCCAGAAATCTAGTTTTAAATAGAAAGCAGAATGGTTCCATCATTTCTATGATTCAGAAATGAATTTATTTAAATCCTTTACCTAGCCACCCATATTTCAATTGATGCTGGGCAGCATTGAATCAAAAATTAAAAAATCATTTTGAAAACTATAGAACCCTGTCTGTGCTATATTGATCCAAGCCATTTATTTGAGCATATTCTTGTTCTGCTTCCATATGCTGATCAAGAAAGCTCACATTATAGCTCTTTTAATTATTAGAAAAACTATTATTTATCTTTCTACAACTGGCATTTATGTATGAAGACTTAAGAGAATACATGGAACAATTACAATTCTTTTACCATTGCCTTCATCACTATCATGGTTCCACCTTAACAGCTTGCTTGAAAAATAACCACATAGGTTATTCCACGTATCAAAAATATTCTAATTGAGCAGGACAAAAATGAATCCCAATCTATTTTTATACCACCAAGTCAGTTTGAATATCCTTTCCCCCTAAATACTTTCTCATCTATTGTTATGTAACACTCAACAGAAAGCTCACATCCATTATTCATCGCCTGTAAGAATGGAATATATGGTTAACATTTGCTCTTACTTGCACTTTGGAAAATCAATTCTCCAACAGTGTTTTGCCAGAGAAATTAGATAATGGCTGTGTAATTATTGTTTGTGATATTTGGAACTATTTTCTTAAAACATGACAGAATTTGAAGTCACAGGGAATGGGAAGGAGGACTTCAAGGTTCTAAAATGTATTAGTTATGAAAAATATATAATCCATAATATATGCAGTATTAAATCTAGCTTTAGGATTAAGAATACTTAAGAATCCTATGTATCAAAATATAAATGTACATATGTGCATTCAGACATTTTAGTCCAACTGTCCTATCCTAATTCAGAAAAAGATATAGCTGAAGAATTTCTTTTGCAAGGGATTTTTTTTAACCCAAGGAATAAATTCAGGCTTACATAAAAACTACTATTTCTGATTTTCAGGGTGTGCCTCTAAGGTCCAAATGCTAGTATAGGAACAGAATGAGCCTGGAACTGGACTTATAAAAGAAACGGCACTCCATTCCTAGTCATTTAAATGACTTATTATTATTCATTTCAAATACTGCATACACTTTATACTAATACTGTATATTAGACATGATTCTTTTTTGCAGTTTTACATGAACATCTCATGGGTTTTCTTAACTTTAGGCACCCTTTTGTAATATATAGAAAGTCATAAAATCATATCCTTCCAGGGTTTGGAAGAGACCCTGAAGATCATCTAGTCTAATTCTTTGCCCAGCACGGGAATCCATTGTTGAAACATCCTCAACAGATGGCCATCTAGTCAGATAAAAACCTCAAACAAAGGAGTAAGCAATGCTTTCCAAAGCAGTCTGTTCCATTATTTAAAAAATCTCTTACTGTTATATTTTCCTGACATTCATCTGAAATCTGCTTTCTTGATATTTAAATCCATTGTTTCTTCTTTTCTGGAACAATTTTGAAACAACCCTACCTCCCTTATCTTCTATGTTGCAACCTTCAATACTTAAGAAACTATCATGGTTCCCTATATTCTTTTGTTCCCAGGTTAAACACACTCCAGTTCTCCAGCCATTCCTCATAGATTTTTTCCCTTTCTGACCTTTATCTTGACAACTATCATGAAGACACGCTCCAGTTTGTTGGTGTCTTTCCTAAAATGCAATGCAATATTCTAGATGCAGTTGGAACAGTGCAGAACAGAGAGTCATTGTGACTGATTTATTTACCCTATAAAGCAAATGTCCTCAACCTTCAGTCTGTGGCCTGTTGGAAACCGAGCCACGCAAGCAGCGGGCGAATGTGCAAAACTCCATTTGTTCAAGCGGCATGCATATGCACAAAATGATCCCCTCACCCACCCAATAGGTTCCTCCTGTTTCAGCCTGTTTTGCCCAATTGAGGCTGTCAAAGCCTCCAGACTCTGAGTAGGTTGATAGTACCTCCTGTGTGGCCTGGAACTGGTGTAGTGATATTCATCTGGGTATCTTCCCTATCCCACAATCATCAACAGGGACTACCTACTGAGACAGGAGCAAACCATTATAAAAAAAGTGTCTCCAAACTCCAATACTTGCAGGTGGTCCATCTGGATACCATGGTCGATGCTGCAACTTCCCTATCCATTGAGTTCATTTTACCAAGGACCAACTTTGTTCTCTTTTTACCCCTAGCTGTTTAATTCCCTCAGATTTTTTTAGTCATAAGTGATTCTGTTTCTAATATTTTAAAACTTGCTTTATTATTTAGCATGCTTCATTTTTAAATTTAATTCAAAGCAATAAAAAAGTAATGCAAGTGATTTTTCCTTAGCAGTAATAGAAAAACTTCATTTTAATTATTCTAAAACCCCATAACCTTTTTAAAAATGGGCACTAATCAACTGAATCATTGATATTCTGGTGTGATGGGCTACAGTGAAATTCCATAATCTTCTCATTTGGCTACTTCTCCCAAATCAGTTTTCCACCCTACAAAATCACACAGCTAGATTTATTATTATTACTATGCTTTGTCACATAGTCAAGCAGATGTTCAGACTGGATTTGGCTTTTTTGTTCACATATTTTGTCCACCCAAGGACATGGGATAGGCAATGTGGATGTTTGATAGTGTTACAGATATTGTTGCAGGATGAAAGCTGTTCTGAGTAAACCTGATTTTTGCAATCTATTGATGGTGAATTTGCCAATGCCAATGGTGTTCAAGAGGTACTCCAGTTGTGGGATTGCACGTAAGGCACCTATTATTACTAGTACTACCTTTGCTTTTTTTTAACCACGGTCATTCTATTTCCAAAGGTGTAGCACAATGTAGGGTGTCCTACGCAAAACTGCCTTTTGTAATTGATTGGTGGTGATTTTGTCAATGTCAATGACATTCAAATGGTGCTCCAGAACACTACTAATATTATCTTTGCTTAAGTTTGCCATGTCATTCTACTGTTTGCAGATCAGTGT
The DNA here is from genome assembly GCF_051295495.1 of Thamnophis sirtalis. Classification (NCBI taxonomy): domain Eukaryota; kingdom Metazoa; phylum Chordata; class Lepidosauria; order Squamata; family Natricidae; genus Thamnophis; species Thamnophis sirtalis. The sequence continues at coordinate 43,964,728 of NW_028261381.1, read as the reverse complement.
ATTTGATGATTTTCTACAGTTCTTTCTCTTCTTCAGGTGTTGCAACATTCACTAGCCAGACATTTTTGTCTTTCCTATCAACAAATATTATTATATAGAAAAAAATGTGGAATCACAGCTACCAGTTCTTTAGCTGGCGTTGACCTTCATATGCATCAAGTTCTTTCCTAGGTTGTTATAATATATTGATGTAGTATATTTGTGGATCCAAGTAATGCAGCCTTTAGTGATTGACTGATGGGAATTTTATGAATGCACAGATTTTCTAAGTGCCATTCAAGTTTTTTTGGATATGGCATTCAGTATGCCGATAACCACTGGGACCACTATGGCTGGTTTATGCCATAATCTTCCAATTTTGATTTTCATATCTGAATATTTTGTGATCTTCTGCAATTCTTTGTCTTCCATTCTAATATTTCCTGGTGTTATTATTTTATTTTACATACCATATATATATACATGCATTGCATATTGTATACCATACCAGTGGTGGGATTCAGCCAATTCGCACCACTTCGGGAGAACTGGTTGTTAACTTTCTGAGCCATTTGGTGAACTGGTTGTTGGAAGAAATCATTAGGGCAGAGAACCGGTTGTTAAATTATTTGAATCCCACCACTGGTACATACATACATACATACATACATACATACATACATACATTAAAGGTTTCCCTATCCAATTGTGTACAACTCCAGAGTCACCACCTTAACCATTACATGTAATTGGCTCATGTTATTATATAGTTTCAAAAATCTGTGGTCACAAGGGAGAAGACCGTACACATTAGGACAATATTACTGTAGTTTTATAATAGATTTCTTGTATGGAATAAAATACCAGGCAAGTATCTAATATTAGCTCAGTGTTACAGGAGAAAACTATATTTCAAGAGCTCCCATACTTTTAAGAGGTCAAGAAAAGCCTTTGTGTGCTTTAAGACAATTTATGAAATGTATACTTCTGAAGTAAATAAAAAATGTGCTAACATATCATACATTACAATATATAAATGTATATTGCAGGGGGAAGCCAAAATAATGAGAGATGGAAAAGTTTTCAGAGTTATTCAAGAGAACTGTTGGGATCCAGAAGTTCGGATTAAACAGATGGATGAATCAGGTACCCTCAGCTCGAGTGTGTAAAATTTAGGTATCAGTGTGATACCAGCAGCTTTAATGAAACATTTATAATTAACCTTTAAAATATCTTTATGTCAAATCAATTTAACCTTATCAACCCTTGCTAACAAAATGATCTGCAACATCATGAGAAGAATCTTTTTTTTTAGTATCATGTCTGCTGGGGCTGATTATCAGGAACCCTCTTATACATGTTATCTGTGCATTGGTAACACTCAGCTCTATTTTTCCATTAAGACCTGTGCATGTTCTGAACCAGTCTTCAGCAATAGGATAGATTGGGGGAGGGGTGGCAATAAACTGAGGATGAATCCTGACCAAGATAGATCATGTGGGTAACTAGTTCCTAGACATGGATAGTTGGAAGACTGGCTGCATTTCTGTCCTCAGAAAGAACAAGAAAAGAGTTGGAGGAGGGGAAGGAGTTCTAGAGTATAAGAACCTCTTCCCATGCCATGCTCTCCTGGATCAGACCCCTGACTCATCTAGACTAGCTATCTGTTCTCACAGTGGCCATCCAAAAAAGAACCCTCATCTCCCAGCAGATGGCCTTCCAAGAGAGGTCCACTGCCAACAAGGCTAGCATAGATTGATCCTCAATTGGTCCAACCCATTTTTGAAACCTTTCCTGAGCAATATCTCCAATCAATTGCTTCAGCATATTTAAATGGGTAGTATCAAGAATTTAGGAGCATCTCTATTGATGGAGGAATAAGATTGAAGATCAAATTCATAATGTTCTGAATTACAATTGGATAAAATTCCCAGAATTCAATTCATTTATGTTCTTTGCTGCATTGGCATATCTGGGATTCTAGAAGTGAAGTCTATACCTTTTGTTGGCTGATTTGGATCACAAGATGCTCCAACCAGTGACAGGATTAGAGCCAGCAACAAAATACAAATTATTTTAAATAGATTGCTTTCTCTATTTGTGTTTAAAAGGTTGGATGATGTATTATTTGAAGGTTTTATGAATTTTAACAATTGGGAATGTTTTAGTATTGATGAATTGATTTATTTAGAAAACTAATTGCATTGACCCACTAAGATATCTGGATATTTCTTTTCCCCTTAAATGTTATCTTCTTTCCCTCAGACATTGTTCATATTGATAGTACTCTTTAAAAATTACATTTGAAGTATTCTTGCATTTTATACCGATTCATTTATTAAACCACAGTTTAATTTAGAGTTCCTAATGGTATTTCATTATAACTAATGATATTGCAGGGAAACAGTGGCTCAGTGGCTAAAGTGAGCTCCTGTTACTTGTCCCAGCTTCTGCCAATCTAGCAGTTTGAAAGCACATAAAAATGCAAGTAGAAAAATAGGAACCACCTTTGGTGGGAAGGCAACAGTGTTCCGTGCATTTTTGGTGTTTAGTCATGACCACGGAGAACATCTTCGGACTTTTAATGGTATTGCAGTTGTATTCCTTTGGGTTAATTTGGATTGATCAACATTTGATTAATTCTACTGTGACTTCTCTGTCTGCACTGTAATATTCTCTGCTTAGGCTTTTCTCCTAATTTTGTAGGGTAGTGATTGGAGTGATTAAATCATGGTTTTTGTTTTGCAGCTATTATTTTTGTCTTTAATAACAAGTATAATATCTATTTAGAGTCTTTTCTGAGGATTCTGAGACTCTTAAATAGATCCTGTCTGTAATCACTTTGTGAAGAATGGCATTTGGTTCTTCAGGGACCCATCAACCTCCTCCAAAACTAACATTCAATAGCACACTGCAAGTTTCACCTAACACTACCAAATTCCTTAGTGCACTGAAGAGACGATTGTGGAGGCTCTACAAATTTCCACACATTCCCTTCAAAAATGTATGGATAAATAATGAACAGGGTCCATTAGTTTCTAAGCCATCTTAGTCAAAGAGAGTTTTGTAAGTTATGCAATTAATGGTACGTTAAGTTATGAAACTAATAATAACTTGTCCACCACCGATAAGATAACTTTGGAAGCAAGTCACCATACAGGGATAAAACTGTAATGAAAAGACATGTGTGCTGATTCAGCATTTTTTAGGCTCTCTCATTGCTAATGGATAACTCAGTTCAATATTTAAAATCACGTATGCCTTTTCTGTTCCATAGGAGTCTCAGTTCAGGTACTTTCGACGGTTCCTGTCATGTTTAGCTATTGGGTAAGTCAATGGGAACAATTATTTTCATTTGTGCTGCAGCAGTCAAAAGCTACAAAAAGAAAGGCAATGGCTTTTGTAATGAAGTATTTCCTCTGCAATTGCAGCCCACTCTTCCAAATATTGATTTGACACCCCCCCCTCCAAGTCTCTTCTGATACTTGGAAAGAAATACAGTGCTCAATATCTTCAATAAATAGATAAAAATCCATTCTGTGTTCTTGGAAGACATGTAGCAGCTTGGCAGAGCCCACAATATGGAAGGATGGAGGTTTTCATCTTATTCTCTCAATAGTCCTCACATTCTGCCCTACTTCTTGACCTTTGGTGTAATGGCTTGTTACTACACACCTCTTGTCTTTTATGGGTGCTTCCCTGGCACCTTCCTTCTAACTCTGGCACATGAGGGAGAAAAGAATACCTTACCCTGACAATTACAAGATAAAAGTGAAAAATAAATAATTGCTCTAAGGACATATACAGTGTCAAAGTATATAAGACTAGGGATCTTAGCCCTTCTCCCTTTGGAAATGATTTTTTTTTACAATTTTTTTTAAAAAAGTTATAACAAAAAAAACCTTAGCTTTACATTTTAGGATGCAAGTAACCTACACTGGGTAAGATATGTGAAGTACTTTTTTCAGTCCAAAGATCTAGCAACTGCAATTGAATGGAACATAAAAAGAAAACAATGCAACATGTAAAAATAAATTATGTACAAGATGATGCTGATTTTCTGCCAATAAGAGTAAGCTGATTTTCAATACATTAATGCCATAGGTTTCCTATGTTCTAACTGACAGAAGAACACAATATTCTTAAATAATGATTCATTTTGAACTTTTTTGCCAGCGTGAACTGGACTTCCCAAAAATGGATCAGAATTAGGGATATCCAAAGTTCTTCATTCCAGGGATAAAATGTTCTAGGCAACACTAGAACATTATTTTCTTTTCCAGAGTATCATTTGCTCCATTTGTTTCTGCAAATAAAAGGTTTGGAATCATAAGTGATTCATAATGTTCTGAATGAGAATAGCTTGCACGCACAACTATTCAGAAGTATACCAAGGTCAATACTACTAAGAGATGTCAAATAGTGCCCCAGTAGAAGGAAGCATAGTGTATCTCTTAACAAGTATTGTTTATAAGGAGCCAGTTTTTATTCAGACCAGTCTTGAAGTGAAACTGAAATGGTTCTAGATAATTGGTTTGATTCAATAAATCTTGCAATAGGGTCACCAGAATTACATATTACAAATTCTCCATCCAACAATACAATTTTGATATTGTCCGATACTTGTTTCCAGAAGAAAGCAATGACAAGCACATTCTTTATTGTTCCAAAGAAAACTACATGAGCATGAATTCACAAATCAGTACAAATTTCACAAGAGGGTGCCATTGGTTAAAGTTTTAGGAAAATCCCCCCTCCCCATGTGTGGCTAATATGTCAACACAGTGAAGAAATTTATGCAAGCATGCAATTTTTATTTCACAGAAATTGAAAAGGGATAACCTTCTTCCTCCTTTTCTAATATGATGGACAAATGAAATGAATTAAAATCTTCCCATATTTAAATCCAGCTGACACATTAAAATCAATGTGTACTATTCCAACATAATTTTGTTGGAAATTACAGCCTCCCATACATTTAAGTGTCATGGCACCAATTCTACACTTATTTACTCTTTAATTACTGTAGCTTCAGTCCTTAAGAGGCAGCACTGTGTTCAAGTAGTAGCGCCAGGAGAACTAAAACTATTGCAGAGTTATAACTAGGACCGTAATCCCTAAGATAAATTCAGCTCTTCCACTGTGCAATAACTTAAAACAGATATTGTTCCTCCAACAGGATTTTGTGTTAGATATGTGTTTGTAAAGACAATTGAGTAAACAGTGCTTCCATATTTTGTTTTTCATATTTTAGCCACTCAAAAGAATAGTTATCAACAGTCTTCTTTTGAAAGTACCAAAGACAGAAGTGTTCAGGAATATTATCCCAGATTTATCTGCCATATTTGAATCAATTAATTAGAACCAAACATGATTTTAGCAGAGATCCTTCAGGATCAAATATATTTTTTATCTTTGTCCCCCTCTCCCACTTACTGGAGACATCTCTAGCCCTTCAGTCACTCAGAGGTTGGCTAAGCAACATGGAAATAAATGAAATTTTGGTTTGGATCCAAATATGCTGCATGTTTGGTGATGGTGTGTGTGTGTGAGAGAGAGAGGGGGAGGGAAATGTCATGGGAGAAAGCATAGAAAACAAAAGAGATACAATAATTGTTGTCTTAACCAATGAGCACATTCCAGGGTTTTTGTTTTTTTTGTAATCTCAGAGCATTCCCTCTGCCAATTTCTCAGGAAGCTCTTCACTAAGAAACATTGCTGCTGATGGAGGTTACCATGCCAACAGTGTTCAGTTAACAACATCAGTTGCAGCAAGCAGTTCCTCTTGACTTCTAAAGCATCTACTTCTGTACCAAAAGCCCAGTGACAAGTTAAAAATTCCATCAGAAAAAAATGTTAGCACACGGAGGTGACTGTTCTAATACGGATCAGCAGGGGCGTCAAGCTCAAGGCCCATGGGCCAGATCTGTCCCGCTGGGTGCTTAGATCTGGTCTGCGGAGCTACCCTGAAGGACCGGCCCCCAGTGCCTCTGCCAATGAAAATGGAGCACACAGCGCACAGCCCTCCCAGGCTCCATTTTGGCTGGGAAGGCTTCCTGCAGCCCTCTGCCAATGAAAATGGAGTTCGGAGGATTGCATGCAGAGGGCTGCAGGAGACTGTCCTGGCCAAAAACGGAGTCCGAAGAGGTGATGCATGCCTGCCCACAAGCTCCATTTTTACTGGCAGATGGCCATGCCCTCCCAGCCTGGCTATGCCCCCCCCGGCGCCCCCCCAAGGTCAGACAACCTTGATGCAGACCTGAATGAAATTGAGTTTGACACCCTTGCTTTACAGTATCATGTCTATGCAAATTAAAACCATTAACTACATAACATTCCATGATGGATAGTAGTTAACTGCACAGGTCATGGAGTTGGTGATGATGATTTGTTAGAGTTTTGAATATTTTGCCTTGCTTTGGCTTTTGTCCAAATTTATCTGCTGGGAGAATGTAAGCATGCTGTAGACATGATAGGATGTTTAGTATCTACTTCACATGTTAAGCAAACTGTCCCTTTCTCCCTGGATAGGAATAGGATAGGCTACTTTCTAACATTTTGATTTGGCTTGACAGTCACAGACTGAAGCAAGCATGCAATAAAAGAGCAGAATAATAGTTGTCATATTCAGAAGTTTTTTAATGAATTAAAATTTATTCCTTACTTCAAACTATTGTACTCCTGAATTACTAGTCTCTAGTAATTTTCCCATACCAGCTTGATGAAGATTGTGCCACCTATAAAGTATCGCAACGACATTTAAATTAGCAAAGACAGAGATACCAGTAACAAAAACAGTTAAGTGACTTTTACCTCATTTTATGATCTTTCTTGCCACAGTTGTTAAGTGAATCACTGCTAAGTAGTATCACGATTGTAAAGTGAATCTGGCTTCCCCATCAACTTTGCTTTGCTTGTCAGAAGGTCAGAAGGTCATAAAAGGTGAACACATGACCCCGGGACATACAAGTCAGCTGCCAAACGTCCAAATTTTGATCACATGACCATGAAGTTGCTAATTTCATTGTTGTAATTTCCACTAAAAAAATTGGTTGTAAGTTGAGGGCTACCTGTACATAGTTTAATTGTTTCATTGAGTAAAAATACTTAGGCCTTTGGTTCTAATTAGGTATTGTTTTCTACAGCTGACGTTAGAACACCATTTGTCAGCTGTGACCAGGGGGGCCTTTGCCCAGGTTCACCTGGTGCACCAGTTGCGGCCCTATCTGGACTGGGAGGCAATTCGAATGGTCATTCATGCCCTCGTCACCTCAAGACTGGATTACTGTAACGCACTCTACATGGGCTGCCCCTGAAGAGTGTCCGAAGACTACAGCTGGTCCAGAATGCAGCCGCGCAAGCGATAATGGGTGTACCGAGGTACACCCATGTTACACCTATCCTCCGCGAGCTGCACTGGCTTCCTATCGGTCTCTGGACTTGCTTCAAGGTGCTAGTCATTACTTTTAAAGCCCTACATGGTATCGGACATAGCTACCTGAGAGACCGCCTCCTGCCATTTACCTCCCAACGACCAATAAGATCACATAGGTTGGGCCTCCTCCGGGTGCCGTCGACCAATGCCAGTTGGCGGCTCCCCGAGGGAGAGCCTTCTCTGTAGCTGCACCGGCCTTGTGGAACGAGCTTCCTGCTGAGATCCGGACCCTCACCACTCTCCCGGCCTTCCGTAAAGCGACTAAGACCTGGCTGTTCCGGCAGGCCCTGGGGCTGTTGAGTATTTCAGCCCCATTTGATGAAATGGATGCTGTGTTGATTTTAATTTTGTAATTTTAAATGTTTAAATGTTTTTATTTGTTGTTTTTATTTGCTGTGAGCTACCCAGAGTCCCTAGGGAGTGGGCGGCATACAAATACCATTAAAGTTTGAAAGTTTGAAATGTTTCTACTTAAGGTTCAACCAATCCTCTCAACCCAAAAATGATGTTTTCATTACTCAATCCTCTAATTGTTTGTTTCCAGGCTAAACCACAGGATACTCTAGACTTGTGTCAATTATTAAACAATGACTTAGCTGCTACAGTAAGGAGGTACCCAAAAAGATTCGTTGGATTTGGCACTCTCCCCATGCAAGCTCCAGATCTGGCCGTGAAGGAAATGCACCGCTGTGTGAAGGAGCTTGGATTTCCAGGGGTGCAGATAGGATCCCATATCAACAACTGGGAATTGAGTGCTCCAGAACTTGATCCTGTTTATGCCGTAAGTAAACGTGTTCTGTCTCTCCTCCCCCCACAAGTCCAATAATGAGAAGAGTTTTTTTTCCCTATTTAAAAACATCAGCTTAATGGCCTGAGATATCATCCCTGTTGTCCTCTATTTAATAATCTTTTAAATTCTCTCTTGGCGATTTAAGGCTGCTGAACAATTAAACTGCTGCCTCTTTGTGCATCCTTGGGACATGCAGACAGATGGAAGGATGTCTAAATACTGGCTTCCCTGGCTTGTAGGTCAGTAATTACTGTACAGAAGTGGCATTTTCTGTGACAATCATTGGTTTGGTTTATTGGTTTGATTTTTTTTCAAAAATCTGGTGCAATCAAGGCTTTTGGTTTGATTTTTTTCAAAAATCTGGTGCAAGTGACTTAAAAATCACTTATGCAGATGGAAGTTTTCTGACAGTCTCATTAAAGTAGGCACAGGAATTACATTTATGAAGAGGAACTAGTTACAGGTAGTCCTCAACCTACGATTACAATTGAGCCCAAAATTTCAGTTGGGACCGTTATGTGAGTTTTTGCCAAATTTTACATTTTTCTTACCACAGTTGTTAAGTGAATCAATGCAGTTATTAAATTAGTAACATAGTTGCAAAGTGGATCTGGTTTTCTCATTGACTTTGCTTGTCGTAAAGTCACAAAAGGAGATCACATGATATTGAGGCACTGCAAGTATCATAAATATGAGCCCGTTGCCAAGCATTTGAATTTTGATCACATGACCATGGGAATGCTGCAATGGTTTCTAAGTATGAAAAACTGTCATCAGTCACTTTTTTCTGTGCCATTGTAAATTCAAATGGCCATTAATGAAAGGTTGTAACTCAATGACTACTTGTATTTCTATTTATTGTAAAGGAGCCCCTAAACTCATCAGCAAGCATGGCCAATGACATCCTCATAAAAAATCTTAGCCAGAAACCCAACGGAAATGAATCCAAATAATCCACTTTCTCCAGACTCCTCCGAAGTTGATGCCTGAGCATATTCTCTACCACCTTGCCTACAAAGGGAAGTTCCATGGTTGTCATGGAAACCATGAACTATGGAATCATTCTGGACTCCATGGCATGAAATCTCAACCATCAACTCGGTGTCAGAATCCAGCAGCTCAGTCAGAGGAGGTGCTGTGTAGTAGGGAAAGCAGTATAACAACAATGCTTCCATCTGAAGGGTCCTGATATTCTCTAAGCTTGGTTGTTTTCTTGCAGATGTTTCATTACCCAACCAGGTAACAATATCAGTGCTAGGACAAACAAAGAATAAACATACAAGATGCTTTCGTAGCACCTACATTATGTTCTCTAATAGTATGGCTAGCCAACGTAACAGTGGTGGGTTCCGGATCCCGATGCAACCAGCATGGTGCAACGGAGCTGAGCGCCCACCACATTGCACATGCGTATTTACCATCCACATTGCACATGTGTATTTACCACCCGCGATGCTCCAGCTGCTAGGCAGAGCGTCACACAGGTGCCATATGCTCCGTGTGCTTGTGCGGAAGCCCCAAAAACTTCAAATATCGGTAAGGAGCATAGGCAGGCAGGCGGGCCCTCCGGCACATCGTACCAGAATGGTACCTGATGCTCCCGGCAGGCACCAGTATGCACATACCGGGGCGTACCAGTCGTAACCCACCACTGCAATGTATTAATGATAATCCAGTATTGGTTTTAGTAAATAACAGTAGATCAAACAAGCAACATGCCCTCTTTCTTAGAGTCAGTATATTTTTGGTAATATTTTACTTAAAGCTACATGGGACTGAATACACATCTCATATCACAGTTTGAAATATTGTATGCCACTGTCCTTTTCCAAGGAAGCTAGTACCACTCTCTGTCCTTTAGGACTCCAAGTAACGACACAAAGATTCTCATGGATTGTGTTGTGGACTCTCATGGCTGAAATCCATTGGTGCCATGTCAACAGTTGTATAGCTTATCTCTGCTTTAATGCTAGGCCCTGAGTCCCCAGAATTGAGATTGCACAGAGTTTTCTGTCTGCTCCTGCTCTTCTTCCTATTCCTTGGTTGAAGATCTGTCCAAGAAAGCTGTAAGAACTTTATGGTACAATAGCATCATATTAGTAGCAATCATTAATCCTGAATATTATTTCTTATTATTAGGCATGCCCACTGAAACAACCATTGCCATTTGCTCCATGATTATGGGAGGAACTTTTGAGCGCTTCCCCAATCTGAGAGTTTGCTTTGCCCATGGAGGTAAGTATCAAAGCCAAGGTGGTATTGTGATTATACTGTTGGTGTAGAACTGCAGAATCTCTCAGCCATGATAACTCCGTTGATGATCTCTAAACCAATGGTGGGATCCAATTTTTTTTACTATCGGTTCTGTGGGCGTGGCTTGGTGGGCAGGTCAGGGGAAGGATACTGTAAAATCTCCATTCCCTCCTGATCAGCTGAGACTGAGGAGGTAGAGAATAGATGGGGGCGAAATCAGTCAGAGGTGGTATTTACTGCTTCTCTGAACTACTCCAAATTTCCACTACCAGTTCTCCAGAACTGGTCGGAACCTGCTGAATACCACCTTTGCTCTAAACCCAACTTACCACCTACTGTTGTTGTTGAAGGGACAATCATGGAGGAAAGAATAATATGCCATCCTGTACTCCTGCAGGAAAGGTAGAATATAAATGAATGCATAAAACATATGATTTACATTTTAAAAATATTTTTAGGTGGTTCCTTTCCTTACACAATAGGACGTATCTCCCATGGATTTAGAGTGAGACCTGACTTGTGCGCAATCCATAACAACATTGATCCAAGGCAATACCTTGGTTCATTCTACACAGATTCACTGGTTCATGATGAGCATGCACTGAAGTTGCTGATAAACATAATAGGAAAGGTGAGTGAGAATCTCTACTACAAGATAGTGCTCATTCCTAGCTGGTAAATACTACTCCACAAAAGCAGCCTTTGAGACTGAAGGCCAAATGAGACATCATTCCATTCATTCAATTAGCAACAGCATGAACATAGCTGTAGTGACATCTCTGATAGAGTGACATTCTGGCAGAGGAATAGAGCTTTAGCATTGTTTTACGATATCATATAAGTAGAAGTAAGTAGTGATCTTCCTCCCATATTTGGGCATACCGGGGGTTGTAAAAATCATATATATATATATATATGATATGACATGATATGACAACATATATATATGTTGTATTTGTGCTGATAAATAAATAAAGGGAGACTAGTATAGATCTATTTCAAGCTATTTAGCTCTCATCAGCTAGCCATACCCTTACTGGGATTTGAACCTGGGCTATATTACATACTAGGCAGACATCTTAGCCATGAGGCTAAGAAAAAAAAACTTACATACATACATACACACATACACACACACACACACACACACACACACACACACACACACACACACACATATATATATATATATATAGTTTTCTGAGGTTTTCGCGTGTGTTAGTATGTAGGTCTCTAGTTGTTCAGGTTTTCTCCCGCGTAGAATTGGAGATGTCTTGGCGACATTTCGACGAAGTCTCATTCGTCATCTTCAGGCTGCTTCAGGCTACTTCAGGCTTGGTGTTTCCATATATATCCATCTCTGTCTCTCTCTCTCTCCCCCTCCCTCCCTCCCTCCCTCCCTCTCTCTCTCTCACACACACACACACACACCACTACCTGAATCAGGCATCTCTATTTTGGCCTAAAGGACTTGGATTGGAGCATTTCTTTTAGAACATTGTGGTGACACCTACTGGAAATAATATATATTAGTAAAAAGGGAAATATGCTCTCTTTACTGTGCATCACCAATTGCAAGTAGAAAAAAAATGTGATGTTTTTTTACTCCCAGGTTCAATAAATTGGGCTTCACTTCCAAAATATGAAAGCCACATTTTTTTTGTATTTTAGTCTATATGTCCAGGAAGTATCCTTCTCCCAGTAGTTCAATATAGTTTATGTTCAAAACGCATACTTTATTCTCCGAAAACTCTATAATCGAATACGATGAGAAGAAACACAGGAATTATGAAGGACAGCATCAGTTCATTACTGTTCCTAATATAACTCATCTTCACTAATTTCTTCCCTTTGGTGCAAGACATAATTTTATAAATGAACAAGATTCTTATTGTAGATGGAAGCATAGATACCAAAGCTATTTCTGGCTGTTAATAAGTGGCTTGATAAAATATATGGTGAAAGGTTAAATTGATCGTCTTCAATTTCCTTCCTATGTTACAGATATTGACTAAAATGCTGCAAAAGTAAACTATTTTTTTTCAATATCAGAATTAATTTAATGCAATTTCACTCAGGGTACCTTGGGGGTTAAAACTAGTAATTGAAATCTTACCTCCTTTTACATGTGCTGCTTGCATGGTGCAGAAAGGGGGTTCTGGCAGGCACTACTGCCGGTTCACTCGTATGCGCGCTTGATGCGCAGTGCAATTAAAATTGTTCTGTGCATGCGCACAACTGAAAAACAAGATGGCGCCGCCAATGGCACTGACTGGGGAACTGGTTTGGGTATGTGGCAGGCCTGAGTCGCTGCTAGTTCCAGCAACCCAGTCCACCAAATCACTGGTCGAACCAGTCGGAACCCACCACTAGTGTGGTGCATGTAAAAAACCATGGTGGGCTACAGTCATGTGATTATGGCCACCATGTTGGACTTTCCTCCCACAGAAGCCTTTGGTTCAAATGCTTTATTAATATTGTTCATCAGCTAGATGCTGACTTTCAAAACCAAATTCTATATTTTATTTCAAATTATTATCTTCCTTACAATCTATGTTTTAGTAAATAAAACTGAGCAATTCCTGCGTACTGAAATACATAAACTATATACTTTTATCTATGCAGACCCGTGGTGAGCAATGGTTAGAATGCAGTACTGCAGGCTACTTCTGCTGATTGCCTGCTGCCTGCAATTTGAATCTCACCAGGCTGAAGGTTGACTCAGCCTTCCATCTTTCCGTGGTTGGTAAAATGAGGACCCAGATTGATGGAGGCAATACATTGACTGTAAACCACTTAGAGAGGGCTGTAAAGCAATGTGAAGTGGTATATAAGTCTAAGTGCTATTGCAATAAAAAATAATTATATCAGAAATACCCTTCTCATCTTTCCTATTACTTTCTCCTATTGATATCTTACATCATTTTATTGTTGTATATACACTGCGAGCTTATGCACCGAAGACAAAGTCCTTGTGTGTTTTCATGATTCCTTAAGATGAAAAACAAACCAACAGGTCAATCAATCTACTTGTTTCTATTTTCAGGAGAAAGTGATGTTGGGAACAGATTATCCATTTCCACTTGGGGAACATGAGCCTGGAAAACTGATTGACTCTATGGAGGACTTTGATGAGCAATTAAAAGTATGTTATCTGATTTTGAGAATATGCTTTAATGTTTAATGTTGCTGTGTAGTTTGTAGTTCATTTGCTTTGGTTTGAAGCAGGAGTGAAATCAACTTACCTTCGCTACCGGTTCGTAAAAGCGAGCACACCACCTCTGTGCATGCACAGGACTATCCACACTTGTGCAAAACCTCAAAAACAGGATGTGATGACATCCGGGTGGGCAGGCGGAGCCTCCTGCCGCCACTACCGGTTCATCTGAGCTGTATAGAACTGGTCAAAGTTCACCTCTGATTTGAAACTTATATAACATATCTTATTATTTAAATATATAAGCTTCTAGTCAAACAGACTTCTTTTTAAGGAAAAAAAGTAGTATAAAAGTAATGTAAATAAAAGTTTATGAGACAATTCTTTGCAAAAATTTACAGTGGGAACAATTATTTTAAATTTTGGTTTCAAGTCAGACTTAATTCTAGTGACTATATAAATTTCATAATTTTTCTTAGCTTCTTGTTTGGAGATAGTTTCCCAAACTAACCCAGGGATGTCAAACTCGTGGCCCGCAGACCAGATGCATCACGGGCTGGCCACGGACACCCCCAGTTTAGCAAGGGGGAGGTTGCAATATGTCACGTGATGACAATGTGACACCAAAACTTTGACACCCCTGAACTAGTACAACGTTACTCAGCTGGCGTCCATATCTAAGTTAGGCCTAGAATTCAGATTTCACCATTCCTACTTCAGCACTTTAACTAATGGATCAAACCGGTTTCCACACTGTATCATATTTTGAAATATGGTGTGACATTAGGAATAAAACTAATATGTAGCAATTTATATTCATAAGAAATCTGAAGGCAAGAATGGAAGAATTTATAAAATGTTATTTTTTCATAATAACTGTTCTGAGTAAGTGAGAAACAGACTATAATACCAGCACCATTCCCCAATGCTTGGAGTACTAGGCTGCAAATTTTTAAAAACCTAATAGGAAAGAACAGAAGTTCAGTATAAAAATTCTAAGGTTATCATTTCAGTATTATGGCAGTGAGATTTTAAAGTAAAATACCTACCTCCAGAATAGAAGAAATGTTGCCTCTTTGGGCCATTTACAGTAAACTTGCTTTTCCCTACCATAAAGTAGACATCCATTCAAAGCCTGGCAAAGAATTACTCTTATTATTATTTTTTATATTATCACCCACTGTCATTTAAAAAACTGTAGGAAATTAATTTAATTATTTTAATGTATGATGAGTAACTGAGTAGAAAACTATCAGGAACTGCAAGAGCTGCAAGTTCGGTTTTTAAAAATTTATTTAATTTATATGCAACCTATCTCACTATCATTTTACAATAGTATGTCAAATTATGTCAGGAAGCTTTTAAAAAGTAATTAAAAATTTCAGTGGCAAAAATTAAATGATTATGATTCTGTATTTGAAATAGTGGGCATTTTTTCGTGAGAAGATATTTAAATAGTCACCAGGAATCAGCTATGATTCAATAGAGTTTTTACCTTATCCATGCCTTTTTTGCATCAATTTTACTTTTTGATACATGCCCTTATCTTCCAATCCAAGTTACCTCTCAGCATTATTTGATAGAATAGGAAGGACTGAACATTTCTATTGCAATAACGCTGATATCTGATGGAGATATATTGGTAATTTGCTGGGCATCTGATGCAGCATAAAGTGATTTTAAAAAATCATATTAATCTGAGAATAAGATGAAGATACAATTGACAGGTTTTTCAGGCATACCTATCCATTGTCTAGCTGTTCTACCCACTTCGTTAGCATGTCCTGAGAAATTCTGAGAAGCATCTACTTAATGCAGTTCATTATAATACATAATTAATTTATGAATTTATTTATAAACAGCAATTTATTGAGTATTTGACTGAGAAGTCTTCTGAGGCATCTTTTGTACACATATATATATAATGCTTGTTAAAGCTTTCTCAAAGTCTTCATTCTTTTTGTTACAGGAGAAACTCAAGTCTGGCAATGCTCTTTCATTTTTGAATATTGACAGAAAACAATTTGACTAATAACAGAACTGCTGTAATTATATATCAACATCTTTAATTTCTGAAGGACAACTATAAACATCATCTTCATATTTATGCAGTATCATGCCAATTTCAGATAATATACATGTGCTGAAAACTTGAATCTAGATTATAATAAAACCTTATAAAAGCTGTATGAGCTAATAACTTTTTGAGAAGATACATAGTTGTAAGAATTTTTCTTGTTATATGTTGAATGCGCCATTTCAACATGATATCAATGAATGATTATCACTTAATTTAGAAATTTGCCTCTCTTACACAAAGTTTGAACTGTTACACAAAGAGTTGGAGGCTTTATTTATTTGTATCCAGCCTTTTAATTTTAAAAATAACTCAAGTCAATAACATATCCAATATACCTCCCCCCTCCTATTTTTCCCACAACAACTGAGAAATATTTACTGTACTGGGTTGGTCTCATAATGGGCAAACAGGACCTATAGTAAACTTAGACAGAATAACTTTATTGTCACTTTGAATGTACACTAATTGGCATACATTAAAATGAAATTTTGTTGCATACAGCTCTCAAAAGGTCACCACTTCCAATACAACATAAACAAGACAAAGTAAATAAATATGCACATGCACACATATATGACAGAGAAACAACACAGTCTAGTCCAGATGTCTAATATACATGGTGAGAAAAACAAATCTTGCGAGTTTACCAAACCGATGGCATAGGGAACAAAGCTGTTATAGAATCTGATAGTTCTGCTAAAAATAGTTTGAAACCTCCTCCCAGAGAGGAGCAACCTAAATAGACCATAAAGTGGATGTGTGGGGTCTCTAACAATGCTTTGAGCTCCAAGCACATAGCGCTTATAAGCAGTATCCAAAACAATGGGAAGCGAGCTTCCTATAATCTTCTCAGTGTCCTTGCCACTCTCTGTATGGTCTTTCTATCTGAGGCCCTGCTGCCACCAAACCAAACAGTGTAGTTTGTTAAAACACTCTCAATTGTGCCTCTGTAAAAATGTCCAGGACAGAAGGAGAAAAATGTGCTCTCATCTGACTTAGGAAATGCAAACGCTGGTTTTCACACTAAGGATGATGTGCGGAGTAAGTGCTCAGTAAATTACTAAGGCCTGAAAGTTTATATCACAAGCTCGCTTCTGACCAAATATAATTTCCCCTTTCCTTTCTCGGTATTCACCTCCCCAAATCAGGCAAGATTATTTAAGTATATAAGTCTTTGACTTATGATCACAATTTATGTACTGTATTTTTCTGAGTATAAGACGCACCTTTTCCCTCAAAAAAGAAGCTGAAAATCTAGGTGCATCTTATACACTGAATACAGCATTTTTTGCCTTCACCAAAATGGCCGTGCAGAGCTTGGAGAAGGCTTTCAGAGTGCTCCTGGGGGCTGGGGAGGACAGAAATGAGTGACAAACGGGCATTTGTTTGCTCAATTTTGCCCCCGTAGCCCCCAGGAGCACTCTATAAGGCTTCTAAAGGCTATGCATGCATTTTTTTTGACAAAAATGGGCTCCATTTTTGCGAAAAACAGACCATTTTTTGCACATTTTGAAGGGGGCCACCCCCCACCCCCAGGAGCACTCTCCAAGCTTCATAAAAGTTATTCATGCCTTTTGGGGGGGGGAAATGGGCTCATTTTTGCAAAAAATGGGCCATTTTTGGGAGGTTTGCAGAGTGCAAAAAAAATTTTTTTTTTACTTTGCCTCTTCAAAACCTTAGTGTGTCTTATATTCTGGTGTATCTTATACTCTGAAAAAAATGGTAGATAAGTCTTTGACTATAACCACAATTGACCCCAAAATTTCTATTGCTAAGCAAGGCAGTTATTAAGTGAGTTTCATCCCATTTTACAACCTTTCTTGTCACAATTGTTTAGTGAATCACTGCAGTTGTTATGTTAGTAACATGGTGGTCAAGTGAATCTGGCTTCTCCATTGACTTTGTTTGTCAGAGGTCACAAAAAGTGATCACATGACCTTGGACACTGCAACCGTCCTAAATATGAATTGGTTACCAAGCATCCAAAATTTGACCACGTGACCATGGGGATGCTGCAATGTTTGTAAGTGTGAGAAGTAGATTTAAGTCACTTTTTTCAGTGCCATTGTAATGGTCCTAAAAGAATAGTTGTACATAGAGGAATACAGGTAGCCTTTGACTTACAACAGTTCATTTAATGACCATTCAAAATTACTATGTCACTGAAAAAAGTGGGTTACGAAGGTTTTTCACTCTTACAACTGTGGCACCATCCCCATAGTCACATCATCAAAACTAGATGCTTGGCAACTAGTTCTTATTTATGATAGTTGAAGTGCCCTGGGATCATGTGATCACCTTTTGCATCCTTCTGAGAATCAGTCATTGTGGAGGCCAGATTCATTGAACAACCAGGTTCCTAACTTAACAACTTCGGTGATTCACTTAACAACTCTGGCAGGTGAAGTCATCATATGGAGGAAAAGTGTCTTGTTTAGCAACAGAAATTTGGGGCTCAATTGAGATAGTAATTCGAGGACTACCTGTACCTGGCTGGCTTACAGGGGTATGTGTGCTTTGGCTTTCCATGTCTATGGAAACAATGAATGGAGAAATCTCCAAGTCCAGTAACAGGCATCCTTCTGAAAATTAACCTTAGAATGTTTTTTCTCCAAGTCATGACATTTAATTTGGCATTATGGGATTTTTTTTGAATTTAGAGAGTTTTACAAAGCAGTTGAAATGAAAAATATCCACAGAATAGTTTATATAAGACAAGCCTATAACTGGGTGATAAATGAAAATGACATTTTACCATTATTTTGAAGAATGTTTTCACAAAAAACACCCGTCTAGCAAGAAACACATGAGATAAGATAGATTACATTAAATGGAAGTGGTGGGCGATCCTCTCGTGTTAATACAGGTAGTCCTCGACTTACAATAGTTCATTTAGTGACCAAAGTTACAACATCACTGAAAAAAGTGACATGACCGTTTTTCACACTTACAATTGCTGTAGCATTCCCATGGTCACGTGATTTACATTGGGATGCTTGACAACCGACTCATATTTATGACTGTTGCGGTGTCCCGGAGTCATGTGATCGCCCTTTGTGACCTTCCGACAAGCAAAGTCAATGAGGAAACAGATTTACTTAACAACCACGTTACTAATTTAACAACCGCTGTGGTTCACTTAACAAATGTGACAAGAAAAGTGATAAAATAGGGCAAAACTCGCTAAATTATCACTTAACAACATAAATTTTGTGCTCAATTGTGGTCGTAAGTTGAGGACTCCCTGTATTAAATTGCATTGCCTCCATCAAGATACTGAAATATTTTAATGCTGCTAAAGTGCATCGTTACACATAGACCAAAAGTAAGATTAAGTCACTTATTTACTATTATGGCTGAGTGGACTCGCGACAATTCACGAATAATACCTTTTTTAAATATTATTTTTGACCCGTAAGAAAAATATATGGAGAGAATAAAAATTCCGAAGAAATCAGGAGGCTTCTGCACGCACGAAGCAAGCGAGTTCCCTTCGCTGAACTTCTATTATACTGATAAACAGTAAAGAAAAATCTTCAGCGGAGCTTCTATAGGGGGGAAAAAAAACAGCGTCAGAGAGAATGTCCTCCGACTCAATAGGGGCACTATTTAAAATCGCGCTATAGTAGTCTTCCGCCAGCCTTTCCTTCCGCCCCACCAACTCTATGATTTATTAAAGCTGGAGTATTGCAGAGTGAGTGAGAGAGACCCGGTTTGGCCGCGTTTTGACTGAACTCTCGCGAGAGATGCCGCGATGGAAGAGGAGGAGCCCGGCGCGCCGGCGGCGGGTGCTGCTTCGGGAGGAGGAGGAGGAAGTGTCATGGCGGCGGCGTTGAGTTCCGGACCTAGCGCGAGTTCGGGGTCGCGGGGACCTGGTGGAGGCGGCCTAGGAAGTTCGCGCTGGTTTTTTAGTCGGGAACGGTTGGAGAACACACCGTCGCGCCACTGCGGCGTCGAGGCCGACAAAGAGCTCTCCTACCGGCAGCAGGCGGCCAATCTCATCCAGGATATGGGCCAGCGCCTCAACGTGTATCCTTAGCGGCGGGCTCGTAACGTGTGGGGGGGGGGGGAGAGGCCGGGGGCGGGGAAGTGAGTCAGCGGGGAAGGGAAGAGCCTTTCGGGGGTGAGGAGGGTGAGTCCTGGTGGTCCCGGGGGCTCCTTCGGAAGGCCGGTCCGATGGCGAACCTGGGAGGCCTCGCCTGCTGTGGCTCCACCCCCTCGGCCTGTACTCCCGTCTTCAGGGGAGAGTCGGGAAAGCGCCACAGGCTCCCCCGGGACTGGAGGAGGAGAAGCGAGGCCGAGTTTTGGCGCCTGCCTGCCTCCCTTGGGCTCCGGGGCGGGTTTAACTTTTTCCACGCAGACACGCGCGAGTTGGCTTGTTTAGCCGCCCCACTCCCTTCGCTTGCACGGGTTTCGAGCGGGAGGGGCGTTTGGAGTTTTAGCCAGGTGCCCTTTTCGGTGTGGTTGATTGCAAAAAGATGATCGTGGTTGAATTTATAATGGTGCTAAACACGGTTTGGGTAATCTCAGATTTGTACCGTCAGTATTGTCCCCCCCCCCTTTTTTTTCAACCGGTGGATTGTTTGTTTTTTGAGATTTAATAGGGGCTGTATTGATACATTTTGTTGGTTAAACGAAATTTCGTGTCCCCCCCCCCCATGTCCTCTATATCAGTAGGTCAAGAAATTTGATGCTTTTCATGTGGTGGATTAAAAGTTTGGTGACAGTATAAGGAACAGAGGACAGTTTTTCCTCACTTTTTTTCCAAAATGCCCGATTTGAGACATTTGATGCTAATGATGGAAAATAAATTTCATCTAGGAATTGTTTTAAATGGGAAACCGGTATAAATGTTTTAAAGGAGAGTAAAACAAACTAGGCAAGTTAAAGTTCATTAAAATAAGGTTAATAAATTGATCTTTTGATATTTTTGAGTAATGAAATTAAAAATATAGTCTCTCTGGTATTCTCAACAGTTTTTCAGGAGCTTGGAAGTAGGGAATAACTGCCATCATAATTTCTGTAGTTCTGAATGCAGACTGAATTAGTTTTGACTAAATACCAGAACATATTTAATATTTAATAAAATGTAATGAAGTAATCGGAGTACTTTCAAAACTTTTTAGCAAATCTAATTTAGAGCAATATTTTGCTAAAACAAGTATTAGTTGATAGCTGTTGTTTATCATAAAATTAATTCTGCTTGTAATTTTTTATTCATTTCTATAGCTGCCTGTTTCAATCCAGTTGACTCTGGTAAACTTATCTCAAAAAGTTAAGCAGATTTGGATCTGGTTATTACTTGGATAAAACACTGCCAGAAAATCCAGAGTAATATTCTAGATTGGCAAGTAATAAATTCCTAGGAGAAGGCAGCTACTAACCACTTTCATACTGTTGGCAAGAAAATTGCATGGCTGTGTCCATGAAATCATCAAAGTTGCTTCAACTTGAGAGTTTCAATCAGAGTTCTTATGGTTCATGTAATGCAAAGCTGCACAGGCCAGATCTGTTAGAACATTTTTAGAAATAAACTGGTTATTTGACATTTCACATATTGCTTGTGAAATCTGTGAAAGTAGTGACAACTGAAAAGGCGAATGGATTTATTTAAATAAACTTTGTGAATACTTAATGTTTAAAGTTAACACATTTTCTAGTTTTTATAACTCTGATGGTAGTTTCTAATTATTTTAGTTTCTAGTAGACAAAATGTTGGCAGAAGATTATTTCTGAACCATGCCATTACTTAACATGAATGCTGAATTTTAAAACCCAACATTTTGTAACAGACACTGAAGTTGTTAGCTTTTGAAGTAGAATAACCTGAGTTCTAAAAATTCATGCCTAAGTCAAGATGTGGTTCTAAAACTCAAGTTATAGAATAATATCTTTTAAAATGGCACTATGGAAAAAATAATTTTCTAAAAATATTAATGTTTAGTATGTAACATTAGCATAAACTGCATCTGCCTTTTAATGGAGAGCATCTGGCCCTTTAAATCACAAACCAGTCTTATCTGCCCAGAGGGAATTGTTTGATCCTAAAAGCCAATAAAAGAAAAGGGAGTTCTGTCAGGTTTTCAGTAGGAAAAACACTGGTGCCTTTTGAAAGAGTTGACTGGATTTACATGAGGGGTTTACCTTAGACAATGAGTTGGTTGGCTACAGCTGGAATTGCATTAGGATTAGGGCATTAAACATTTAACTGTGTCTTGTGTCTGTGGAATCTTATATTCTTTTGGCACCTATAATAAAGTGGATTTATAGTTAAATCCTGGAGTTGCTTTCTAGGGCCCACCTCAGCTTGGCTGAGGTATTGCTTCCCTGAAATTTCATTTGTTTTCCCCTTCGGTAGTTTAGCCAGACCAAAGGTGTGGTGAGGATTTACCCTTAAGTCCTCTCCTGATTTACCAGAGGACTAGTGTGGAAGGATGAATCTGGTTTATACTATATGCTGCATAGATGACTCAGAACTGAAAGTGCTTGAAGGGAGGGCCTAATCCAACCCTAAGGATACTTTCTTGTTACAGCCTGATTTTCCACAATTGTATCACCATTGTAACTTTCCGTCACTTATTTCAAAAAATTCTTGGACACCTTTTTATTCTCTGAATGGATTTTTCAGTTGGGGCATAGAAGACAGAAATTTTACTTGTGTAACTGGATATAATCATTGATTTTGATCCAGGTTTTATTTTGCCAATGTGGGCAGCATAGAGTTCATCTCAGAATATTCTTATTATAGAAGAAGAATGCTATAATGTCTGTATAATATTGTATACTCCATTTTGGAAGTTCCCTCTCAAATGGATTTTCTGTGGGCATAGGGCACTGCCTGGGGACAACGATGAGGAAGATTGCTGTTCAATGGTCTCCACCTTTTTCATCTTGGTGGCCCAGTAGTGGGGGAGGAGATGATCCTGTGAGAGTGGTAGATGCATGTCCTCAGTTCCATTTGCATGAGCAGCGGATGCACTTGCCCGCCGCCCTTGCAGCCTAATTCTGAATGGATGGCAGCCCACTAGTGAGCCACAGCCTGGAGGTTGGGGATCCCTGTCCTAGTTGATTAGAAGACTTTTGCAGATAGCACTCTTGTGTTAGAGAGATCTATTTTAATAAACTTCTTTAGTCCCATGAAAATTATATTTGAATTGATAACTTGAAAAAAATCAACTTTTTTACAGACCAGCTGAATGCAAGCTTTATTTGTTTTTATTTCTATAGCCACTCATCTCTACAAGGGTCTCTGTTAGTGTATATTATAAAAACATAAAACAGTTAAAATAGAGCATGCGTATGTAGTATTTCCTTGACACAGTTTAAGATCTCAACTTACAATAAACACCGCAATTGTTTATATGCACAGGTTTTATATGCACCATTCATTCACAAAATTCAATAGAAATGTAAGTATATCTCAACTTGACATAACATGTACCTGGAAGTGGCTTTTGAAATATTATCCTGTGATTCGTGGCTTTAGAAACATGGCGGGATGTGTTAGTTTTATAATATAAGCTATTTATAGTACCTTCTTTGTGATTAGAAAGTATGTGTTCTGGACAGATTCCCAGAAGAGTTTTTTTAAAGATTTGTTTTTTATCAGGGTTATAATTTGCTAATAATGGGCAAACAAGATATATCAGTATGAGTTAACAGCTTTTTAATATATATTTGATTGCTAAATCATGTTTTTTGTAAACCAAGAACTACAGACTATGGAAACCAATAACCATATGCTTGGTATCAAAAAGCACTTGAGAACAAAAGGGGTTAATCAGAAATCCCGATCCCAAACTAATAAAATAAAAGATTTAACATCTATATTCAACTTGTGTCGATGCTATGAAAATAACATCCATATGTTTCGGAAAGAAGCTGAAGCCTAATTCAAATTTTGCACAAAATTAAAAAGGGATAATGTGATTTTGTGTATCATTTATTCAGCTTCATGAACTTAGATGGAATTGTTTTCTCATGGGATGCTGCTTATTAAGTCCACTAAAAGTAAACCATATTAGCATTTTCAGAAGTCACCAGGTTAGCAATGAAAAGATAAAGGCTGTAGTTCAGACTAAACTGCAGATACTTTAGTAGTGATAATCTCAGTGTAGCATGCTTTTCTGAAGTAGATGCATTTCTCCCTGAAGGTATTTTCTAAAAGCCTAGTTTAACAATGACAACAAAATAGTCCTGGATATTCTTTAGACAAAAAAACACAATAGACTTTAATGTAATCTGGTAAAATGTAATTGCAGGCAACTTGATGTTTGGGATGTTCCCCTGTGTTTTTTTTTAAAGGAAGTTCTCATGATACAGAATTCTACCTCTAGATACCATTTTATTTTCAAGAACTGTTCTGAGATAGAAAACTGGAATGATAGAGTTATTAAGAGGGTTAGATAGGTGGGAAGCTTTGCCATCTAGTAAATTGGAGTTTTGAGGCTAGCCATACTCTCCTCCTTCATTGTACAACAATTATTTTACAAGTGCTCATTGGTCAAATATTTTCTGCTTATATGTTAGTTAATAGTAAAGGAATACATTACAATAAAAAAATATTTGACTTGAATAAATGAGTTATTGTAGTTGTTGAAACTGACATACAAACTGTTATATTTCGGGATCCAAAGTAGCTCATCTGTATAATGAGACATTCTTCACAATTTCCATTTCCGTAGTTCCACAGACAGGCTATGGAATTAAAATAGCTGGGCTGATACATTTTATTTAGCCACAAACAAATCACAGTGTATTGTGTATGAGCCCATTTATGAGTTTGATTAAAAATTAAAACACATATTTCTCATCTCCCAAGAAAACTGGGCGGGGAAATCTTTTTGAAATACCTAAACCTTGATAGCAGTGAATGGAGGCAAGCCTGTAGGGACTATATATGTATAATCAACTATTTAGAATTTCAGTAAATGTAAGCATAGCTATAGGAGGAGCCGTGGTAACACAGTGGTTAGAATGCAGTATTTCAGGCTAATTCTGCCCACAGCCAGAAGTTCGATCCTGCGCAAGATTGACTCAGCCTTCCATTCTTATGAGATTGGTAAAATGAGAACCAGATTGTTGGGGGGCAATAGGCTGATTCTGTAAACCAGTTAGAGGGGGCTGTAAAGCACTGTGAAGCAGTACATAAGTCTAAGTGCTAATGCTATTTTTACTGTGAGGAGGAGAAGTAGCATGTTTTATGGAATTAAAACAAAGTATCTTTTGATATAGAATTATTTTTTGGAAAATGTTACAACTTAGATGCTATCAGCAATAAATCTGCCTTGTGTATATGGTAGTATTGGAGTCAATATTTTTTTAAGTGAAACTCATAGGAAATATATACTATATGTTTGAATGTATAAATTGCACATTACTTAAGTTCTTTAAATAGAAATTAACCAAAATTGAGAGCCAGTTTGATCTAAATGGTTAAGGCACTAGGCTAAAAACTGGGAGACTATGAGTTTTAGTCCTGCCTTGGCATGAAAGCCAACTGGGCAATTCTTGATGGCTCACAATATATTATAGCAGCAGTTCACTTTAGTTAAATTCATACATTGAATTAAACAAATTTTCCAATGTCAAAGAACCTGGATCCAACTATATTAGAAACAACTATTTAAAAAAACAAAGCACTTTTTATATTTCATTAATAATAAGTTTTAAACGCATAAAGTTAAAATTACTCTGCATCCCAGCTAGACCAGTTGTGGTCCATGATGTTTGGTTGACAATTACTGAATAAAATCATAATAAGGGTTTTTTTTGTTTTTTGTTTTGCTTACCAAAATATATGAACCCAATCCTTGTGGTTTGTAAACCAAGACTTACAATTTACTGTTAGGGATAGACCAGGTCATGACAGCTTTTTAAACAATTTGTGAATTCAGTCAGCCTGAAGAAAAAAGTATACCAGAAGAGGACTCTGTAGATTGAACTTCAGCCTGTTTGTTTTCATGGGAAGTGTTCCTAAATGATCCTGTGTAGCATTTTGAAAACTTTACTGGCAGCCTATGGTAGATGTAATAAAGCTAGATGCTGTTTGCCTGTGCTATTTCAAATTAACACAATGCCCCAGATCAGAAGATGAATTTATATTATGTTAAGATCAAGATTGAAAAGACAGTCCTGTAGAACTTTTCCGGATGATTCACCTATGACTAATTTGAGGAATGTATTGTGAGCTAGGGATGGGAAAACATCTTTTAAGGCTTAAGCGATGCTGAGTTTGGGTTGGATAGTTGAGATCTGGTCTTCTTTTGTTCTGATATTATTCCAGCAAGTCAGGCTGGCATCTGCAGAGGTAGTGGGAACTGCTTTGTGATATACCTCTTAGCAACTTGGCACAACTGCTAGCAAAACATCAGAACAAAAGAAAAGTATACCACAGTCACCCAGCCTGAAACCTCTCCATTGCTTCATTGGTGCTGGCCATTAAAACATAACAACAATATCTCTCCCGAGGCTGTTTCCTGATATTTAGTGATAATCCCAAAGAACTGAAATGCACTAAGGAATCCAGTAGAATCAATGGATTGATGTTATTCCACATCCAGCTGCAGGTTAGAAGTGGTATAAAAGGTGGTATAATATTATACCACCTCTAGCTATTGATTTGCACTACAGCGTAGTTCACTTTTAAGAGGAAGCCAATAAAAGAGTGAGCTCCATGCTCTATGAGCTTGTTTGCAAATATTTCATTGCCCAACTGACTAAGTTTATGTTACCTAGTTGAGTAATCAAACAGCAAGCAAGAAAGCTCAGAGCACCAAGAACTCCCAGGTCTATCCATAAGCTAAAGCTAATTGTCTTCTGTTAAGACTGGTATTAGTTGGAGAGAGTTTGACATGAGAAGGAATATTTAAAATTCCAAATTTAGGCACTTACTAGAATTTTTGTCCCGGCTACAAGATGAAGATTAAAATAATTTTGTTGTAATTTTGTTGCACATTGAAAATCTAAATAAAATCAACATTGGTTGGGATCAGCATTGTATTGGGCACAAGTCAAAATAAATGCACCTTTTGATTCTTCACTTCTGTTTTAAAATTTTTGGAAGAAAGTACAATTGGTCTAATATTTTTAAATGACAAAATGAGACATACAATAATTTTCAGTGTTGACAAGACAGTATTAATATACTTAGTTAAGATGCTCCTAGTGACCAGTAGTAACTAATCTTATAAAGTATATGCTGTAATAATGTTTTAAACAGTGCATTTTTTACCGACAGATTATCTCTCCTACTGCGTTATTTTTGGCTGCGAAAGTAGAAGAACAACCACGGAAACTTGAACATGTTATCAAAGTAGCACATGCTTGCCTTCATCCTCTAGAGCCCCAGCTGGACACAAAGAGTGATGTATGTTTATATAGAGCTTTAATCTGATTTCAGTCTATGAATCAGAAGAGGGATTTGCCTATTTTTTTCCAAATGAAAGGTTTACATGCTTTCACTTTCTTTGTTAATTAACAAAAATATTTTTATTGTTTCTCTTTTTTGAGAAATTTAAATGCAAATGTAATGCACTTCTACTTAACATTCTACCATTCTTAAAAATTATTAGCAGTAGGCTAACTCAGTAATCATCAGAAAATGACTTAATATAATTTTCATTGAGTAATCTTTTTACATTTTTTGTGACAACTTATGAAATTATAAAAAAGGGGTTTCCTTGTTCTCTGCTTCTAATTTACTGTCAATCTCCATTAATACTAAAGTGTTTTGTAAAGAAATGAAAAGTCTTTAGAGCATTGGATATTTTTCAGAATAATAATTTTATCAACCTTTAAAAATATGAAGAAAAAAACTAATACAAATTGAGATAATGTAAAAAGTGCAGAGAAAAAAGAAGGAACGGGGAAATGGAGTAAAATATATAAAAAGTGAAAAAAGGTGACTTCCCTATTTATCATGACTAGACACAATTTCAGTAACTTACTGTATTTTTCAGAATATAAGACGCATTGGAGTATAAAATGTAGCAAGGTTTTGAAGAGGAGTTTTTTAAAAAAAAAAGTTTTTGCATTCTGCAAACCTCCCCAAAATGGGCCTGGGTTTGTTTGTTTTTTGTTTTTTTCAAAAAAAGGGCATAAATAACCCTTAGGAGGCTTGTAGAGTGCTTCTGGGGGGTTGGGGGAGCCCAAAAACGAGCAAAAAACGGGTCTGTTTTTTTTTTGTCAAAAAAAGGGCACGGATAGCCTTTAAGAAGCTTATAGAGTGCTGGGGAGGGGAACGGACTGTTTTTTGCTCATTTCTGGCCTCCCCGGCCCCCAGGAGCTCTCTGAAAGCCTTCTAAAAGCTATGCCCGGCCATTTTGGTGAAGGGGCGGAGTTTCAGGAAGCAAAAAAATGCTGTATTCGGTGTATAAGACACACCCAAATTTTCAGCCTCTTTTTTGAGGGGAAAAGTGTGTCTTATACTCCGAAAAACACGGCAATATCTTTTCTAACATTTCAGCCAAAAATCTCATCCCAAATCTCATATTTTATCTATTAGCAAATAATTAAGCCTCATTATTCAATCTTAATCAGCAAATGCCCATTAAGAATTACTAGAAATAACAATATAAGAAATAACAATTTGTATTTTAACTTTAAATAAATTAATTAATTTTGTACTCCTTCATTTACAGTATCTTATTTTTCTCCTAGATACAGTAAAAAAAATATTTTCACATATCTACAAACAAATCTTTAAAGCCTCATTATTCCAAGTTAATTAAGAAAAATTGTATCAGGAGCTGCTAGAAATAACATTGAAATAACATCTTTTTTTTTTTTTTTTAAATATATTTTATTCAATTTTCACATTCCATTTGCAATCATTTATATACAGGGTATTCACTATAAGAAAAGAAAAAAAAAGAAAAGAAAAAGGGAATAAAACGAACAGATAAAAAGGAAACACAACTCATCATTCACAACCCCACCTAACCCTTCCATCCTCCATACACCCCATCTACCCCCTCCAACTTTCCTTTCTCCCTCTAACACTCCCCTCCTACTTCCCTTTCCCCTCAAACCTTCCTTCTCCCCTTACTCCCCAGACACCCTCCTTACATTCCCCTTACTCCTTACATTCCCCTTACTCCTTCCTTACTCCTCCCTCTTCCTTCCCTCTACCTCCCTCCTTGGTGTATGCCTTTATTCGAGTGTTGTTTGATCTGATAAAGGTAAAATGAACCAAGGAAAAAAAAAAGAAAATAATATAAAAAAAAAAGAACCACCGTATATAAATACATTCTTGTTCTTATTAAGGCTATGTTAACACCCCCCCACCCCACCCCCCCACAAATCCCCATCCCTAATCCTCCCAACTTCCCAGGGCCCACACCTGGCGCTACCTTCTGTCTAAAATATCTTGTGTACATATGGATTAAAAAATAAAATAAAAAATAAAAAAATAATATATCAAAAGAAAGAAAAAACAGAGAAAAAACAGAGAAAGAAAAAAGGGGAAAAAAGGAAAAAGAAAAGGAAAAAAAAAAAAGAAACCACTCTTTGTGTTGATCTCAGCCCCCCATCTTTATCTATGTTTAAATAGTATAAATCATTCTATCTATATTTTATTCTCGTCTCTTACTTCTTTGCTATTTACCCCAACCTTCTGTAGGTTCTCCCGTTCCTCTTCCTAAACCTTATGATCCCTTCCGATAAAATTTAAGCAACGTGGTTCATGCCATATATTCAAATATAACTTTACAGACAAATAATCAAACTTTCCCTTCTGGTAAAATTTTACACAGGATGAATGATCTTTCTTTACCCCCTTTTCAAACAGTAAATCTAAATAATCTAGCCAAGCTTCCCCTTCTTAGTAAAATTAAGCAGCGTAAATCAGATATTACTTTACACAGAAATCAATTTCTATCTTAAGATAATTCCAACCAACTTCCTCTTCTAATAGGATTTAAATAACGTAATTCATTCCACATGCGTTTTACCCTTTTCCCTTACTTGTCTGAAGTTTTTCCCTTCAAGTAAAAATTAAATAGCATGGGTCATTCCACATATTCGAATACTTTCAGCAAGAGTCAGTTAGCCTTCTATTTTAAAATAGTCCCTTCTAACAAAGTTTAAACAACATAAATCATTCAGCATTCTTTTTACACATTATCTTAAAATAATCCCAACCGACTTTCTGTTCTAATAAGCTTTAAACAACATAAGTTTTACCCTCATCCCTTGCTTGTCTAATGTTTACCTCAAATAACGTAGTTCATTCCACATGCATTTTACCCTCATCCCTTACTTGTCTGATATTTACCACTATCAAATTTATACTAGCATTTGTTTAAAATGTAATTCAGAGCAATTTCAACCAACTTTCCCTTCATATAAAAATTAAGTAACATGGATCATTCCACATATTCAAATAATACTTTCAGCAAGAATCAGTTATCCTTCTATTTTAAAGTAGTCCCTTCTAACAAAGTTTAAACACCCTAAATCATTCCGCATTCTTATTCCTCAAGCATTTTGAAATGTCTAAATTCTCGATCTCCGTTTTTCTACTTCTCCGAGGGAGGAGGGGCTACCCCCTCCATCTTGCAACCACATGGCCAGCCGCTCGGCTTCTCCTTCCGCTTGTCTCTCCACTCTTCCAAACGCGTCAGGAAGTCCCGCCTTCAGAATCCTACAATAGAAATCTTGAGCCTCCGAAACAGAGTTAAGACGAAATCTTTGATTCTCAAATGTAACCGTGATACCGGCAGGGGCCTCCCATCTGTATCGAATCTGTTGGCTCCTAAGCTCCTTAGTTAAAAAGGCGTAATCCCTTCTTGCTTTCAGCATCTGAGAAGGAATATCTTTAAAAACAATCAGGTCTTGGCCGTCAACTCGGAGACTTTTATTATGAAACTTTTGCACAATCGCATTTCTAGATTCTTTTGTAGAGAAATGTATAATTATGTCCCTCGGGAGCTGTCGCTGTTCCGCTATCAATGAGTTCTGGCGATAAATTTTCCGAATCTGCCAATCAAAGTTAAGTCCCGGGCTTCCCAGCGCATGGCTGAAGGCTTCAGCAAAGGTCTGTTTCAAATTCTCTTGCTCCTTTTCACGGAATCCTCTGACTCTTACCGCAGATGCCTTCCTATTAAAATTTATCATCATAAGCTGTTTCTCATTGTCTCTAATTTTCTGTTGTAAAATTTCAATATTGGTAGTCAAATTAAAGTTAGCCTTCTCCAGACTTTCCAATTTGTTTTCTATTTCAGCAGAGTAATCTGACAGGGCAGACACAGCTGCAAACGTATTCGCCTTCATTTGATTAACTTTAGATTTTAAATCATCATATAATTCCAATACAAATTCCCTGATTTCTTTCTTAAAAGCGTTAAGCATTTTAAGGAGATATTCCTGTGTTAAAAGTTCCCCAGCAGAAGGCACAGGAGACAAAGGCTGTGTTTCCAATGAAGATTCTTTAAATTCTTTTGTAGCAAGACGCTTCTTTGACTTGGGTGGCATAATAAATAAGCAAGTAAGCAGAGCTTCGCTCCCCTCTATTTCCAAAGAAGAAAAATTTATTTTGTTAAGGAGCAGTCTGCAGGAAGATAACACCGGCTAATTACATCAATCATCCACGGAGAGAAATCGCCATTTTGAGGTCTATTTAGACAAAGAAGTCTCTAAGTCGAATGGTGCTGGTATTTACGATAGTAATAAAAACATAAATCTCACAGGGGTGGGACCCGCCCGTATCAATTCTAGCTTGAAAAAACTTTGTCTTGTCCTGGGGGGGGCTAGCCTGTCTGGGGCTGCCAAAAAAAAAGGCAGCTGAGAAGAAATGGCTGGAGATAAAAGCTCCGCTTCGGCCGGATCTAATCTCTTTCCACAGCCATAAAAGAAAAAAGGCTGTGGCTTACGATTAGATCCTAACCTACGGGGCTATCCTCCCTGCCCCTTTCTTAGCCAAAAAGGGGTGCTATCTATGATCTTATTTAGATATACAGACCAGATCTCTGAGGAGCTCGGTGGAGCCCTCCTCGGCAACAGGCCACGCCCCCCGGAAGCGGGCTGAAATAACATCTTTAATCCCTTCAATTTCGCACAAATTAAATTTTTATCTTCTTTGTTTCCTTTCAATTTTAATACCAGAACTTATCACTTCCCCTAAAAATATAACAAAATATATTTATAAATATATATTGATATTTATTAAGTAATATCCCAAAAGCTGATTTCTTTTTCTTTATCTTTTCTCAGAAATTCCTTATAAGTGTAATACATATCTTGCAAATCCAAACTAACAAAGTTATCCAAATTATCTTATTTGAAATCTACATATCCAAATCATTTTCCTTGTTTATTATTTGTGTATACCTCTCTGCTATTAAAACTTCAGCCTGTTTCATTTGTAAGACCCATGTAGCATCTTTGTCAGCATCATTGTTTTGTATTCTGTCAATTTAAATCATATGCAAAGCACCCTGATTCTCTCATTCAAAAGATGACATCCATTCAAAGGCTCATGCATTCTTTTGTATCTTTTGTTTTGAACCTGTTTTATAGTATCAAACAATCCTAAGAGAAAGTTCTGGTACTTTGTTACAAAATATCCTTGAATTCTTCCAGAGTTGAAATACTTTTTTTTATTATGTATTAGTGGGTTTTGTCCTTTAATTGTAATCTTTATGGGTTTTTTTTTTGGTTGCCTCTAGTAACTAGCCTTCAAGGTCTCCTATATTTTTCTCTAATTCATAACATTTTCCCAGGGAAATGTTTCTTATTCTTAAAATCTTCATATATATTTTAATAAGATTTTAAAAACCACAGAAAATATTCTTAAAATTATTTCAAAATCCTATTTCAAATGACTTTCCCCCTTGTCCATGTAAAAGCTTTTGAAAATTAACATTTAAATCACTCTCTTGCTGTTTGTTTTCTAAATAAAAAAGTTTTTAACTTACATGAAACTTATTTTGCCGAGGATTGAAGGAAATCACCAGTGTAGTAAAACCTGGCTTTCTGAATTTTTTAACATCTAAAACTCAGTGAAATTCCCAGTGAAAGTGATTAAGAAAGGACTGATTGAACTAGTGTCCATTTGAAGGCTTTGAACTGTGGCTTGGGCAAAATGGTTCTTCCAACTCCCATAACTCTGAAACCCAATGAAGACCACTGTTTTACAGTATCATCATTGGGAGGTGTATGGAAAACTATGGGCAATCCCAGGTATTCCTCTTCATCAAGAAAGGAATTTTGGAATCTCTGCTCTCATGGAGCATTTTGGCATTGCTTCCCCAGAAATGAATTGAATGCTTTATTTAGCTGAATGTGATTAAACACGCAAGGAATTTATCTCCAGTACAGAAGCACTCAGTGTACTTGCAAAGCGACACAGAAAGTAATAGTAATAATAATGGTTGTAATACTGTATATTTTCCTATTCCTCCATTCCTTGCTATTTTGGAAAATAATACCTGAAGAATGAATTGTCATACAATGACGGAAGCAACAGAAAGTATTGGAGGAAATATTGTGAACCCTAAACTCTTCTTCATCTCATCAGGCTAAAATAAAATTGGAAAGTAATATTTGAAATAATGGCAGGTGACAGGGATCTCAGAGTGCAGGGCAGCTCTGCTGGGGCTTTCTAGGGCACTACCATACTGGGGTTTCCTGGGTGGTGGCTGCTTTGCAATGCACTGCAACAGTGCAGCTTAGGAACTTTGCACTGTGCAGCTAAGGCTTTCAGGGATGATTGCTACAGCTCGGGTTTCTTGGAGCCCAGACCTACAGTGTTCCAAAAAAAATCACTGAATTACCGCATATTCTTTCCCTGACGTTGTGCAGCACCACAGCACTCCCCCCTCAATTTGTGAGACCTGAGTTTGGGGACACACACACTGCCATGCCCTCCCCATTCCCGTGCAACAGCCCTGCACTCTTCCTCTCTACTTCCCATTTAATGTCCATGTGTTTGGAATTACAACAGCTAGCACTAGATTGCCATCGCTAAACACTTTACAACCGCATTGTTTAACAACAGAAATTCCAGTCCCAATTGTGTTGGTAAGTTGAGGACTACCTGTACCTATTTGAAAAAAATAAAATTTTGAATTAAAACTGCTCTGTTTTCTGTCCTCCTGATTTTTAGCTGCTTCAGTTTTGTTACTTGATCAAACAATGTACCTAAAATAAGCCCATCAGTCTTTTTGAAATCATTATTGGTACTATTAACATGTTAAAATTATATTAATATTTCAGAATTTGTTTCCCAATTTTTAGGCATATCTTCAGCAGGCCCAGGAATTGGTTATACTTGAAACAATAATGCTTCAAACTTTAGGTAAGCATAGTAAATGCATACAATTTTACATTTTACATCCAATAACGAGTGGCTATTTGTTTAATATATTTAAGAGGAGCCTTGGTAACACAAGCTATCTTTTAAATATATATTTATGTTGCTCTTTTCAGAATTATACTAGTACATTGTGCATTTTTATTAGTTCAGAAAGTATTCAATACAATCAATGTATATTTTGTGATTATTGAGGTTATTGAGTAAAATTTAAAGATACAGTTATGAGAACATGTTATATAGTTTGTGAAATAACACATTTAATTTTTCAGGTTTTGAGATTACCATTGAGCATCCACATACAGATGTTGTGAAATGTACGCAGTTAGTGAGAGGTCAGTAACTATTTAACTGATTTTTTTCCCCATCTCACAAGGGAGATAGTGATGGTGTGACTTACTAAATTATTTGTGGAATATTATTCTTGTGAATAAAACACTAGAGGTATTCATTTTTTCTTAGTTCAGTAAATATGCTTAAAATGAAAGAATTATAAATTATAAGCGTGTGGGGGGGTAATTTTAAAGTTACTAAACTGAAAATTGACAGCTACTCCTGAAATAAGCATATTTAATTCAAAGTAACATTTGAATACTAAAGTAAATTTACACATTGTGCTCATGTCCTGCATATGGATATCCTGGTATATCTGATAACTCTGGCAACCAGTTACTGGGGACTATATTTTAAGTCTTTACTCCTTCGTAACATTCCTGTAATACCATAGAATAAGAAAATATGCTTCCAAACCCACTTTTTTTTCATCTTGCTTATTACTGCATAGAAAGTTTATTACTGGAATTGTTTGCAACTGTATATATTTGTTTTGTGGTGAATTTTATTTTCACAACATTGTTTAGGGTTTTTTTTCTAATCAGTTTAATTAGATTTAATTAATGCCTGATTCAGTATTTCTCAACCTTTACCACCGGCTGTTGAATTCTGGCAGCTGAAGTCCACCCATTTTAAGATTGTCAAGGATGAGAAATACTGATCTAATATGCATGTAGGTTACCCCTCGCCCCCAGGTCAGAATCTTAGTATCAAAGCATTAAACATAAAACTGTGACTTACACAACTTGGTATGCTGTATAATGTCAGCCAGTTAATCCATGGTATCCATCCACAAATGTATTAATTGCTCTAAATATTTGTATGTTTAAAAATATCCATTTCTAGAACTATCATGGTCATTCGTTTGAATGTTAATCATTGTTAAGGAAAAAAGTATGGGTGTGATATGTTATCTTTCATTAGTGTCTATCACACTCATATGCTCAAGTGATATCTGCATTAGGAGACTGCAGCTTTGTGTAAATTAATGCTGGATTGTGCCAGCACTGATTTATACTTGTTCTTATTTTATAGTAGATGTTGTTTTGTGAACATTTTCTCAGAGGTTGAAATACGCATTTTGATCTTTCTTATTTAGAAATACAATAAGAATTCACTGATGTTTCTATTGATTTTGGAAACATGTCTGAATTAGTTCAAGTAAATGCCAATTTTTTCTTTATTTTGAAATAAATGGTATAGTCAGTTGCAAGAAAAATCTTTAAAAAGCGGTTCATATACTGACCACTTTAGGAGAATTTTGAGAGAAAAAAAGATACCAACTCCCTGTTTTATATATGAGGATTTATAAAAGCATTAAACATAGACTCTGTTCAGTTGTTTTTATTGAAGGGGAAAGGATGGCGCTTTTTTTCCCTTTGCTATTTTTTATTTTATACATCCACAAAACAACCTTTAATCTTTAAAAATAAGGAAAATTCCAAAAAAGGGGAAAAATTAATGTATGCTTTATATTTATCAATAGTCACTGACTTTATGTTCATACTGATCTCCCTTCAGAAACATATGATAAGCTAAATCTTCTAATGCTTCTTAGACTAGACTTATTGTGTTTGCATGCCACAAAAAGCATAACTTTCTATGTGGGTTTCAAGTAAATATTAATACAAAATCTTTCACTGCATTGATATGAGCCGAGCATTGGTAGAATTCAGTTTCTGAACATGGGTAATTCACTTTTAACCTTTAAACCATGGTGATTTCATTTTAATAATCCAGTAATGGCTTCCACTGAATTTAATGGGACATATTGCCAGATAATCATAGGATTATCTACAGGTTCACTGCCCTTTTGCTTTTCTTGTGGTATTCTGATTCCTTGTGACAATTATGGAATTAATGGAGGAGAATAACTGGAATAAAGAATCTCTAAAAAGAGCAGGATGGATACTGTGAAATGCTACACATGTTGAGTGAAAACTCGGTTTTAAATTTGAAACAGTCTGCTTTAATTATTCAGTCTTTTAATAAATATTTTTAGTCTTTTGATCTTGAAATTCCTCCAAAAAGATCCATATAGGCTATTTTACCATCCACCAATAGAATTTGGTCATTTTTGAGGCAGTTTATAATTTTCATAAGCAAATTGTGAGTATAATTTGTAGCACTTTGAAATAACATGTACTTTTTACATACTTTTTGTTGAATGACCTGTTTAAGAGAAAATAGAAAATTCATAATCAAATGTAACTAATTTCAGAGGACATTAGCAACCGTTAATATTTTTTCTATTGTAAATACATGTATTTTATTTAATTTATTTGCCACCCATCTTAACAATCATACAAATCTGAGTGGTTTACAATCTGATAAAATATAAAAGATTAAGAAAAGTAGCTAAGATAGGAGAGTCTTACAATGTAGTAGAGAGGTGAGAACTTGGATTTAATCTTATAGCCATCTCCAGGAAAACACTTCCCATTTGGATTGCAGGCCAACTGGCAGAGCCATATCTTAAGGTTCTTACAGAAGGCTAAAAGGATGGGTGGAGGCAGACCTCACCTTGAGGGTTATTATGTTGCTGCAGAAAAGTCTCTTCTTCTGGGCCTTTGTTAGCCAGAATTCCTTGAGCCAGTCAGGATCCAACTCCTGGCTGTGGGCAGAGTTAGCCTGCAATACTGTGTTCTAACCATTGCACCACCATGGCTCTTTAAAACATCATGATCTTAAATTCATGTGATTTTCATATTGTAAAATTTCCAAACCCAGGTATAAAATATTGGTTATTTTCTTACATGGGACACATAAATGATTTAAATCCAGATTATTGAAGAACTATACTAAATTATCTTTCAAGTGTATTAATATCTGATGCAGAGGCTCTCCCCTAGGCTTTTTGAATAGGAAATATAAATCTCTTGAACTTTCTCAGTGACACATCAATTATTATTACTATTTCTGATCTATCCAGAGCTTAAGATTTCTAGATTTGTAGAACATTCCCACCTTGTCTAAGGATTTTTTTTGTCCCTTATGATTGCTTAATACTTTGACATGAAAGTGTTTTTAATTCAACAAGCATTTAATTTCTTGAGTTAATGTCACTTTTCATGTTTATTTAATTTAATCTGAAATTTTATTACCCATATTAAATGTTTTTTAAGAAAAAGAATATACAGGTATTTCTTGACTTATGGCAGTTGTCAACATTTAGTGACCGTTTGAAGTTGCAATGTCACTGAAAAAGTGACTTATCATTTTTCACACTTAGGACCAATCCAGAATCTCCAAGACCGCATGATCAAGGTTCTTGACAGCGGACTCATATTTATGACAGTTGTTGTGTCCTAGGCTCACTTTTTGTGATCTTCTGGCAAGCAAAGTCAATGGGGAAGCCAGTTAACAACCCTATTACTAACTTAACAACTACAGTGACTCACTTGACAACTCTGGCAAGAAATGTCATAAAGTGGGGCAGAATACACTTAACAGCTGTCTTACTTAGCAGCATAAATGTTGGGCTCAAATGTGTTTATGTAAATCAAAGACTACATGTAAAAAGTATATATAAAATATTCACTTAATTTTTAGTATATACAGAATTCATGAGGAACAAACAATTACATATGCATAACTAGTTATTCCATCAGTCCTTCCTTCCACCTGTTTTGAGACCTGCCCTGGTCACTCAAAATTCAGGCAATGGAGAAGGATCTTTAAAAAGGACGAAAAGAATTGCATTTTCATTGTCTAAATAGAAGTCAAGTCTGTTAGCAACATTATCATTATTGGTCCTTTTAAAAAATCATCTTTACATTAAATATAATTCAGAGTTAACTTACATTTGTACACTTCAGATTGAATTTGAACTGGAACATCCCTAAATGTAGCCTTTTTGGGAGACTGCTGTAAAAAGAAGTAAGGCATTGAGAGATCAGCGTGTATAATCCTGACTTTAAATTTTACGTTGTATTTCAATACCCACTGAATGCACAATGGCGTTTTCCCCATCACTGTGGCAGAGAATGTCCTTTGAAAACAAAAGGGACTCTTGTTGAATGTACTGTTTACACTTATTTCCTTATTGGTAGCACTTGTTCTGTGGATTGAATAATATAAGCAATTACATAATTGACATGTCAGCCTGAAATTATGCAAATATTCAAGTTAGTGGATTTACCAGAAACATGTAGTTTGTTTTAGCCATAATGTTAAATAAGAGAGAATGTTCTCAGTTTTAAAGAAGCAATTAGTTTTCCTGGTGGAGAAAATGAAAATGTTGTGCAATATTGGGTAATTATTTTTGCAAGTAGCTTTTGAGCATCACATACATGGCATTTTAATAATTAATTCATTGTTACTGATGGCTAATTATTTTTCTTTCTTACAGCAAGCAAGGATTTGGCACAGACATCCTATTTCATGGCTACCAACAGGTTGTTATCCTGAACCTCTTTGTTGCACTGTTGTAGCACACTATAGCTTCCTTTACTGCAGGGTCCCCTACCTGTGTCTAACCCTTGTTGCAACAGGCGACTGGGCTGTCTACTGTGGTGGTACCTTCCTGTTTGCAGTGCGGTGTATTGTACAAGGGCCTAACGGCACAAAGGGGTTAAATGCACGATGTGAAGTGTAGTGGTGCTTTCTGGTGGCATTTTCTCGATTGTGAGTGCATAAGTCTAAAATTGGTAGCCTGAATAGCAGCTAAAGATTACAGAGAGATAAACTTAACCTAGAAATCCGAGCTTCTTGGTAAGTACAAAGCTGTTTTTAGTTTACCCTTGTAGTTAACGGCAATTTTTTTCTTATAAAAATATCAGTTTGTTTTTAAAAAAATGAAATTAAGGCATTAGTTAAAATACGTTCTTAGATACATTAGAAACAGCTTAAATATTCCCCATTGCAGAAGCTATCTGGTTCTGTAATGTAGTTATTGTCTTTTTTTTTTTAAGCCCCATTTATTACTTAACTGGTCAGATACTGTCCAGTGAGTCTTCAGACTTAAATAAAAGTAAAATATTGCAGTGAAAAACGTAACCTTGGTAAACATATCAGAAGAGAAAGGCAGAGCAAGGAAGATATTTAATGCTAAGAAGCACAGCATAAAACACATAGTAATTCATTTGGTAATTTTGTGGGTAAAAGATTTTTAAGAATTGGGAAATATTGTTGTTTAATTTCTAACTTAGTGTTTCTGCCTTGAGACAATCAAAGAAGAAAACAAAAGAGAGCTAGAAGTAGATTAGCATGTATGTAGCAGAAAGTAAAATGGGATTAAGGATTTCATCTGGAAAATTATAAGAAAAAACCTACAGGAAAATGAGATATCCTGGGAACTTTGAATTCAATTAAGATATTAAACTTAATAAAAAGAAAAAAATCTGCAAACTTCATTAAAGTAATTGGGGTGAATGAAAGTGTGGCTCCAGTGTCACCTGATTATCTTAAGAAGTTACAGTAGTTGTGTGGCTGAAAGGTGGAAAACTTTGGTGACCTTTCCAGAGCTATTTTTGGAGTGTTTGAAATAACAGATATTATTTAAATAATAAGATTAACATTATTATGTATAAAAATGCATTGTTTTCTTAAACAATAGCAATTAAAACATTCTATATTTCCTGGCTGGATTTGAAGATAAAAATTCAGTTTTTCGTTCCTTGATAGCTTAGTTATTATCAGTGACTTTCAAAATAAAACAACGATGCTGTAAAATCTAGATGAGCCAATTTTTGCAAAAAATGTTATATGCATTAATATTTTGGCTTTTTTCAATATTGAGATGTATGTTTTAAATGTAAAACAATATTTCCACGTGTTTAGCACAAGAAGCATTCAATTCTGTTACATTTCTTAAGATTTTAATTTTTTTAATAAAATCCAAAATTTGAAACTTAAAAAAAAACAAAACTATCCATAACAATTGCCTTGAATATATGTTGACAAATTCTTTCCCCTTGTTTTTTGTCTTTTCCATGATTGACCCTTATTCTTTCATTATGAAACATTCCCGA
This sequence comes from Thamnophis sirtalis, assembly GCF_051295495.1. Classification (NCBI taxonomy): domain Eukaryota; kingdom Metazoa; phylum Chordata; class Lepidosauria; order Squamata; family Natricidae; genus Thamnophis; species Thamnophis sirtalis. The sequence goes on along the minus strand of NW_028261381.1, from coordinate 43,924,416 downwards.
CCACAGTCTGCACCTTACTACATTTTGTCTTCAGTACAAGCCAACTGTGATAGCATGTGTATGTATACATTTGGCTTGCAAGTGGTCTAACTGGGAAATCCCCGTATCAACGGATGGAAAACATTGGTGGGAATATGTAGATGCTTCTGTAACTTTAGAATTACTTGATGGTAAGTAATACCAACTTTCCTACATCCTTTTAAAATAATTGCTTTGATTGTGAATACACTGTATCACAGCGTATATTAAGGTAACTTATTAAGGTAACTGGGTAACTTATACATTGTGTTTAGTTTCCTGAAGACTAAGGTTTGATCTTTCAGAATGTAATGTGAGCCATCTTCTAGAGTCTAATTAAGAAAGTTTGGGCTTCATTGAGCTGTTGGCTTGTTCTTGTGCAGTGGAGTTTTCCATAACCATCTATGCTGTCTTCAGATTTCAGACCACATCTTTCTGCAGCACATTTGGGAAGGGAGAGAAAATATTCTGCCAGGTGATGTGATTGCATCAGTGGGATAATGATATAGATACAGTTACAAAACTAAATGTAAAAAACCCCTACCTGTTCTGGGTTTAAATTATATGAAATACCATATTCAGAACAAGCCTATTAGCCAAGTGAAGAGGTACAGAAAATTTGAACTTTACAATAACCATTACCATCTAATGGTCATTTTTAAAGTTCAAAGTTTAGTAGATGCGGATTTAATAAGAGGAAGTAAGTTGTGGCCATCTGACTGAAAGTATTTTGGTATTCTGATTGAAAATAATGTGAGGAGAGTCAGTCTGGCTCTCTGTATTTTTCATCTTTTGCTGACCTTTTCAGTGAGTTGCCACCTGCAGCACAAGAGAACATCCTAATAAAAATATTAAATTAATTTTAGGCAATCAATTAAAATGAAAATTCTCAGAACCATGAAAATCTACTAGCTAGCTATGTTTAGCTAGCAAGTAGCAGTTCTATCAGTGCCAGTTCACATAAACAGAACTAATTGGAAGAATTAACTCTGTCAAATAGGCCATTTGGGGAGGAAATGTTTTTTGGGAGGTGGGGGAGGGTGTCTGTAAGGGCCTGTTTTCAAAAGTAAGAAAATGAGAGAGTGAAATTTTATTTCCTACCTACCTAAGAAATTGTAACAATATAAAAACAATACAAATATTAGAAAAGAAACAAAGAAAATAAGGAAGAATAGTGTAAGAAAGAAAATCAGGAAAAAAAGGTTGTTATATGCTACCCGGGGTCACTTTTTGTGAGATGGGTGGCCATATAAATGTAACAAGGAAACCCCCCCTCTCTAAGAATACGTCATAATTTCATTCTTTCCATAAGCTACCATTTTCTCTTTCTGTCTAATTAAAATGAGACTCTGTACTGATAGACAAGTTTTGCCTAATTTATTTTACATTGATACATTTGGAACTTTTTCCTCTGGAATTATCAACTGTAGATTGCAATTCAACCTTTAAACAATGAATTGAACCTAGATCATAAGGAATTATATTATCGAGTCTTGTCTCTCCATGAATACAATATGAATTCAGAGGCTAACAAATTTCTTTAAGCCAGCATTTAGACTCGGAGATATAGACATTTTTCCATGAATATATAATTCTGTTTTTTCCATAGTCCAAGCACTAGTCAACATTCTTCATATATTGATAGATTTCAGAGGTTTAGAATATAATTCAACAGACTATTGACACTTTAGCCATAACTGCTTTTGAAGAATCTGGTTCACCGTATCAGTAATATTTAACCAATATGGTATTACAAGTTGTGAAGACAATAACACACATACCAAAGTTGGTTGAAATTTATTATATCTTTAGCATAAAAATAATGAGTTAATTTTCTTAAACAATGTTCCAAGACACAATGTTGTATTAGTATTTTGTATTAATGTTGCATATATTTTATTGTATACTACTTCAGAATTTCTATTTTCTGAAGATTACAGAAATCTAGGTAATTTTTTTCTATAGTTTGTAATATTTGAAAAAACATGTTGTATAAAAATGAAGAATCTTGTTGATGCAAAGCAAACAGTAAATGCAATGCTTTTTACTGAGAGTACATTTTAGCAGTGATTGTATAAAAAGACATAATGTCCTGCTTCCCATATAGCATTAGGACACAATAATTGGGTTCAAGCATCAAGCTATGATAAAACAATTGTTATTAGGCCTTAACATGGTGTGATCAATGTTTGAGCTGTGAGGACTTGCAGCTCCATCTCCCAATATTTGGGGGCCGGGGTGTGTGTGTGATGCCGTGATATTAATGGAGGGAGAATAGCCAACATTTTAGAACCATCTCAAAAATTACCCCAATTTTGCTTGAGGGAAAGCCCCATAAGAATCATTTTCTGCGACACTCTGAAAAACAGGCTAACATTGCACCGGCAATACCAAATTTTGAAATCTTGAGGTGAAGAAGGGGAGGGCTAATATGTGTCACACGTTGTCCACTTTTCATGTTGTATATATTAGGAAAAAAGTGCCTTCCTCTCATTCTTTGCATATTCTTAAGCATTGCCATATGTAAATTTTTATGGGAGGAGATAATAACTGTTAACAGCAAGTCTTAAATCTTAATTTGTGTATGCTTTCTTTGTATAGATAAAAACTTTTTATCAATAATAAAATTGTCCTTTTTTTTTTAGACTGAAAATTAACTTAAGGATTTTAGCTAACAATTCAAATGCATTAATTTTACATCTATTTTCTTTCACAGAACTAACACATGAATTTCTTCAGATACTGGAGAAAACTCCTAGTAGACTAAAGAGAATTCGAAATTGGAGGGTAAGAATCTCTTGGTAAAGACTGTTGTTGCTAATATGTTAATATGTGGGCCTTAATGTTCTGCTTTAGCTTTCTTTTAAGTATTCTGGACAAATCCTAAATAGAATCCAATGTTGTATATTTTCCTTCACTTTCCTTTTTCCTATAATCACCATATCCCTTTTAAATTATCTGCTTGTTTGTTAAGAGACCTGCTGAGCAGATTTTGAGGGTCCGTCTTCTTCCCCCAGGGTTTCATGCGGTAACTGGAATCTGCTTCTATTTATACATACATGGTATTCCACCTTAAATTTTAAAGTGAACCTTGATTTTCTTAAAACTATTTGATTTTCAGGATAAATCTGTGTTAAATAAGTATAAAGCAAAAATGCCAATGAAATTGAACGATTTGTTGTTCTTCATTGGTGGAATATGGAATATAACTGGACCACCTCTGACTGATGCACAGATTCCTTAGTTTTTGAGGGGTCACTTTTTAGATCAGTGGCCCCCAACCTTTTGAGCACCAGGGACCAGTTCCGTGGAGAGAGGTTTTTCCATAAACCAGATGGGTGTGGTTTCACATGTTGCCTGTATCCGGCAGAGGGGGCTTCGCTTATTTGTGTAGCTCAGTTTTTGGCATGCCACAGCGAGTGCCGGTTCACGGAACATGGTTGCAAAACTTTCAGGAAGTGTAGACTAGACTGGTAATTTGAAGAAAACATCTTAAAAGATGATAATGGCGAAGGACTCTATGTTGCTATTAAACAAAAGTATATGAACATGTCCATATAGTCTAGCTTACCAGGAAGGAGAGTTTACTGTATAAGCAGATTTGTGCTCACACCAAAGTAAGAGGGCTGGCGAATGATACTTGGAAATTCTTTATTTTCCCATGTTTTTTAAAATGCAGGGCTTAGGATAGGTCCTGAGAAGCCATATGAAAGATAGTGTTGATGGAATGAAATGGGAGAGAGTACAAATAATGTTTTCCAAATTTGGATCCTTGCCTCTCTGTTCATAGCATTGACAATCATTGTGCTTATGCATTCTACTCTCTCTGGGATCTGTGTAACCCCCGTAGAACTTGAAACGTCCTTAGAGATTGTACAGTTGAGAATAGATACTGACTTACTTGTATGTTCTTGCACAGGCTAATCAGGCTGCTAGGAAACCTAAAGGAGATGGCCAAGCATCTGAAAACTCTCTTCTCAGCTCCTCTTTAGTTCAAAATTCCATTTTGGTGGATGCTGTTGCTGGCGTATCTGCAAATGCAAGTTTCCAAAAACCATCAACGTCCACATTTCCTGCCCCAGTTCCTTTGAACTCAGGAAATTTGTCTGTTCAAGATAGTCAAGATAATCTGGCAATATTAGCTGCAGGAATGCCAAGTACCTCATATAATTTGTCAACACACCAAGATTGGCCTCAGCATCAAGAACAAACGAGGACAGAGCAATTGTATTCTCAGAAACAGGAGACTTCGTTGCCAGGTGCTCAGTTCAACATCAATTATCCATCAAGCTCGTCATTGCAGTTACATTCCGGATTGCATCATCGAGCCGACAAACTCTCTGAGTACTCTATAGCCCACAAAGCAGGAAACAAACATGGGCAGCTTGTCTCTGGACCTACGATAATGCCTCAGAAAATGTCACTGGATAAATACAGAGAAAAACGTAAGCTAGAAACCCTAGAACTGGATATAAGAGAACACTACCTGGGATCCGAGCCCCCCTATAAAAAACACACCCAAACATCAAACAGCAGTTCTGTAGCTTCCCCTATTAAAATGAAAATTCCTATTGGGGGTGTAGAGAAACCTGAAAAATACATGCCAGACAAAAAAGACAAAAGTGGCTCACTCAAATTGCGGATCCCTATTCCTCCCACGGAAAAAAATACCACTAAAGAAGATCTGAAAATGAAAATCAAAGTCTCTTCCTCGGAGAGGCATAGTTCTTCTGATGAAGGAAGTGGGAAAAGCAAGCACTCGAGTCCTCATGTTAGCAAGGAAAAGCACAAGGAACATTCCATGAACCGTCACCACGGTGGCAGTCACAAGCATAGTGGCAGCAGTAAACATGGTAGTGACGGATTAACCCCAGCTGTTCTGAGGAGTCCTGTTGGTTTGAGCTCCGATGGCAGTGTCTCTAGTTCCGGCTCTTCAAGAAAGAAGCTCTTCAGCAATGATGCTTCTCACAACCATCATTCCAAAATGAGCAAAAGTTCCAAAAGTTCAGGTAGTTCATCTAGTTCTTCCTCTGTTAAGCAGTATGTATCCTCTCTCAACTCTGTTTTTAACCTTCCCTTACCCCCTCCTCCCCATGTCACATACCAGGTGGGCTACGGACATCTCAGCACCCTCGTGAAACTGGACAAGAACCCAGTGGAGAACGGTCCTGATGCCAGTCACGAGTACAGTACAAACAGTCAGCATATGGACTACAAAGACACATTCGACATGCTGGATTCACTGTTAAGTGCCCAAGGAATGAATATGTAATCAGTTGTTTAGATTCCTTTCCCTTTTTTAAATTTAAGAATATTAGACAAAAATTCATCATCGTCTAAGAAGAGCAAATCCAGCAGCTGTTGTCCACTTTATATAGATATAGATAGATATGTAACTTATACATATATATATATGTATATATATATATAAGTGCTGCTTTATCTTTCACTCTGAAGAGATTAGTAAATGAGCCTGTCTCCACATATGATAGTGTTATAAATACTCTAATGATACAGAAGGTGCAAAAATCACAGTATTTCCACAACCACAGTTAAGAACAGTAGATTAAATGGCTGCTTTTAGCTGTATGGAATGCCTCATGCATTATTTATAATTGACTATGCCAGCCACGATTTTTGTTGCTTAGTGAATGAATGAGTAATTTTTTTGTGTATTTATACTGTATGTATGATTTGCATGTTTCAAAGAAGGGATATGTAAAGTATACTGACAATGTTTACAACAAAAAGTGGAGAGATTGTACATACATTTTTGTATGTTTAGATATATCATAAATAACTCAGGATTGGAGCTGCTTGTAAGTATAACCAGTGTACCTAACTTTTTCCCTTGTGTCAGCATCGATAAGGAAGAAACCTCAGTGGCACTTCATGTTAAACGTTGGGCCTTATTTGGGAGCCACTTCCTGAGCGCCATCCACTGCCTGGGGAATCATGTGCTGGTGGGAAGTGGATGAACAACCATGGCAGGATGACCCCAGCCACGCAATGTGAAAATGGCATGGGCCTCAATTTGTCATAAACTAATCGAGGGCTGAAATGTCAGTAACTTTCAGAAGGGGGAATGAAAATAAAAAAGTTTATATAATAATCTTTTGATGTGAAAGTGCATTTAAATGTTTGGCTTGATGCAGTAATAGACACACAGAGCTGTTAATAATGGTTATATAGATTAACGTGATTTAAGAGCTGAAATACATAAAATTTCTATAGTGACATTAGTAAGTTTTTTTTTTTAAACTTAAGTTATTAGTGGATAGGGATCACTGTTTTCCATTAGCATTTCATACAGAACGCCACATTTTGAATTTAAAAAGTGTGCTATGTGAATAAAATGCCATTTCCTTTACAGGTGGAATACTATCTTTGCAATAAATAAGTACAATTGTTGGTATACCAACTTTTCCCTTATCTCAGACAATAAAATAATTGTCACGTGTGCTACATGAATTGTACTTGTGATTGTAGTAACAAAAATTGAGGTTTTTTCAGATCTGAATAATCACTCTCTAATTAAACCACTAGTATACATTTTTATGGCTGTGTCATATTACTGTTTTCATTCACCTGCCTTTTTTAAAATCAAATTACTGTTGTAAATGTTAAGTTCTTGTTTCAAGCTGATGTCCCATTTTTACCAGCTGTGACTCTTAAGTGCATGGAAATTACCTCAGCGTAAATTCAGTACAGTAGCAACTGTTACTTACTGGGTGTAAAATCTAAAAGATTTTGTTAAGTTATCCTCATATCTGAGAGGGATCCACTACTTAGTAAAATCAGTTCTTGCACAGTTTATGCTCTAATTGGTTACAGACATTTCAGAAAAAAATCTGAAATTTTAAGCCCTTTAGCTACATTAAAAGTGCTTTAGATAATTGTTGAGCATGTATCCAATTAGTGGTTACAAAATAATGTAACTACTGTTGCATCAATTACTATGTAATATTTAGTTGCCGGTAATGCAAAACTTTGTACTGCATACTTGAATACATTTATTTGAATTATGGGTGTCTTTTTAATACTTTAACATGGGCACTATGAATAATGTATCTTCAAATTTTAATCTCCTTAGCTCTTCAGTCTCTTTCATCCATACTTGTTACTTCTTCACCCTTGTAATTTTTATATTGAGAATATTTCTTAAACCCTGTATTGTGAAATTTGATCCTGCGTTGTTGCATTTTAAGCCTTTTTAGACTTTCTTCACTACCTCATTTATGCTATGAAATCCTCAAAAGCTTTTGACATACAGTGTAAGAAAGATTAAATGTTTTAAACTGTGATTCCCAGTAGGAAGAAGACAAACCAGTAAATGTTTGCTTTAAATAAAATTTATTTACAAAGTCTCATAGTATTTGCTTCCCAGCTTGTAGCTTTGCCTTGGAATGCATTTTATTCATTACAGTTTGAAAATATAATGGACACATGGCTATAGATCTAAATAAAACAACCCCTGAATTTTACATTTATTGAAATAATAGTTGAACTTCAATTTAGATACTTGGAACCCAATCCTTTGTATTTCTCCACAAGTAACCCATAGGATTGGGATTCAAGCCTGCCCTTTCTCCTCTGTTCTTTAAATTTACTATATATGGACTGGATTTTTTTTTCATTTTCATTTTCCTACAAATTGGATTCTCTTTAAGATGTCAACCTAATTGAAGAGCTGCAAATAAAGAATCCAAATTCTATGATGTTGATCAAACTCTTAACAGATCTGAAGAGTTTTACTTAATATGTTAATGTATGAGTACTTGCTGTTTCTTGAATATAAAGAACTGTTCATAGAAAATGAGTCCTACTGGGCAGGAAGGATTATTTTACTTCACTTGGAATGTACTTTTAGGTGGCACTGGAATTTGTGCTTGAGGGGTTTATATAAATCTTCCCCTTTTTAGGCACATAAACTCACAGCAGAAGTCTTTTCCATGTAACTTTTAATGCAATTTATAGAGGTGTATGGAATTGTTATGACTTAATTCATTGATCTACTTGCATTTTCACTTACAATTAATATGATCTAAAGTTACTGAATTTTATAATCCATTATCATTGTTTATAATCATTATTAACTCCTTTAGTTAAGAAATCTACTGTGGGGAAGAACGAATGTTCCCAAGAAAGATAAATACCGTTAAGTGTTAAACATGTTGCATAACCTGATGGCTTAACTCCTGGACATTTGCTTTGGTAAGAATGAAATTCAGTGTCTACTCTTGGCCATGAAATTTGGAGAAAAGTCGCAAGGAAGAAGCATTTGCTCTCTTGCTGCTCTTTTCAGTGGAGGAATTATATTCATATTCTTAGATTCTAAACTTTGAAATAATTCATTTGTGTAGTCAGTGTGTATATCCTGTTTAAAGCATGTCAGGCTCCCTAGGAGCTCGTGCACTATTTAAAATTTTTAAAAGTATAAAACGTATTTCTGAAAAACAACACCTGAAACTGCTAACTTTGTATTCCATGTGAGTCTAGCTTTTAACTTAAAATTACTTTTAATTTAGAAACTTATAGTATTTTCCTCTCATTCCAAATATGCCTTTAAAGAATCTATATTCCATTCAGAGAATAGGTAGACAGTGTCTGAAATAAAGAGAGAGGGTTTTTTGTATTTGTGCTGTAGAAGCAACAAATGTCAAAGAGGAATTAGAGATGAAACTTATGGAAGAGGAGGGAAGTTACAAGGAAATAGTCTTGGGTAATAATACATCCAGGGATGGAACAATGCTTAATAGCATATAGCAGCATCTGATTTAAATAACTAAAGTTCAAGGAATCTGAAAGAAATGGGAAGAAAATTAGACATTTTGTAACAAATTATAATCATTAAACTGGTATAAGAAATTTGAAATCTCTGAAAACATGTTTTTTTGCCAAAGGAAAATAAGCTTTCATTCTGTGGAGGAAAAAAGCATAATTATTGTGAAGCTCGGTCATAGGAGCATAGATAAGTTGATTTTGATTATAATTTCAATGAACCTCAGCAGACCTTGTCAGTCATCAGAAGTGATAGTCCTATAAAGCCCAACACTGAAAATAGCACATTTCTATCTACTATTATTTCATTCATTTTGACAAGGCTACTGTACTGAGCTTTGATTAACTCATACATGCATGACTTGGATTCTTGCATTTAAATATGACTTTTTTTTTTAGATGGCTCATATTTAATCTTGAATAAATTATGGGCAGACTTCAAGTTACAAGCAGAATTGGGACTGGCATATCCATTGCTATGTGAGGGAACAATACTAGCCTAAAATATTTTACTTCAGAAGAAACTTATTTCCTCTTGTCAATTCCAGAAGCATGCAATAACATTTCTTTATGCATTAAAATGAATCCGAACAACTGGCTTATATGATTTTGGGAAGCATTTTAAATATTTAACATACAGAAACTGTAAGACTCCAAATACAGAGATCTTTAAAAAAAAATATAATTCACTGCCAATTTCGAGTATGAAAGATGGAAGGCAGCCAATTTCTAGATGAGGGTATATTTAGTACAAAAAAGCTAATGTGAAATTAAGGGGAGTTCGATTTCTTATTCTGTATAAATCTGCATGTTTCTCAATTACTGACTTTCCACATAGGAAGCAATATAGGAAGGATACCAAATCTGCAGATGATAATTTTAACTAGGTTCTTTGTTTCCAGATTACTGCAATTCATAAAGATTTCATTGTAAAGCTACATTTGCTAAAAACAGTGAAAAAATGTTTTATAGAGCAAGAAACAAGGTAGAACACTGCTATCACCATGCATATTAATGCTGACAATGATGTAAATCTGAGTGAAATGGAGGATGACAGGACAACTGCAGGACAGGATGACTCAGATGTGAAGAAGTTTACAACGAAAACCAAAAGATACATAAAAAAGGAGCTAAAGGTAGTGAGAAAAACTGTTATTCCATTTGCAAGCAGGTGGAAGAACAGGCATTTTGTAGCATAGTATTAAAACAATTCTTAATATAACTAAATTCGAGTAAATACCAATCTCCTTGATACAGGTTCCCCACAGGGTTGTGTCTTGAGTCCACTACTGATCACCTTGATGACCTACGGCTGCTGTGCCAAATCTGCTACAAATCATATTGTGAAGTATGTAGATGACACAGCAGTGGTGGGTCTTATCCGGGACTACAATGAAGATGCTTCTAGGGAAGAGGTGAAGGCTCTGATGGACTGGTGTAATAAAAGTAACCTGGTTCCAAATGTTAACAAAACAAAGGAGATCATCATATATATTAGAAAAAGCTGGCATGGTCATATTCCACTCAGTATCAAAGATGCAGCTTTAGAGGTGGTCAGTATTAAGTCTCTGGAGTGCAGATAACTAACAATCTGGTCTCTCCGCACATCATCCTTAGTAAAGTGTGAAGCATTTGCATTTCCTGAGTCAGATGAAGAGAGCACATCTTTCTCCTGTCCTGGACACTTTTTACAGAGGCACAATTGAGAGCGTTTTAACAAACCGCATCACTGGTTTGGTAGCAGCAGTGCCTCAGAGAGAAAGTCCATACAGAGAGGTAAAGGACAGCTGAGAAAATTCAGGATACTGCTTATAAGCACTAGGTGCATAGAGCTCAAAGCATTGCTAGAGACCCTACACATCCACTTCATGGTCTGTTTCTGTTGCTCCCCTCTTGGAAGAAGTTTCAAAGTATTTCTAGCAGGACTACCAGATTCTGTAACAGCTTTGTTCCCTATACCATCTGTCTGGTAAATTTTCAAACTTTGTTTTTCTCGCCATGTACATGTATACATCTTAACTAGACTGTTGTTTCTCCACGCCATATATGTGTTTATATGCATAATTTTGTATTTATTTGTCATGTTCATGTTGTATATATTGGAGGTGGAGACCCTTTGAGAGCTGTATGCAACAAAATTACTTTTTAATGTATGCCGATTAATGTACATTCAAAGTGACAAGTATACATTGCAGCCAAACATACCCTCAAATTACTGGTATTTTACCCAAAATACTATAAAAAATGCAGATCATGTTATCTATAGGTGACATTTTTAATGGTCTTACCTGGAGATAAAAATTGATTAAAAATTTGAAGGTTGGCTTATTCATACATGGGCTTAGGTGTGTGTGTAGAAAGGGAGGGAGGGAGGATGAATCAAGAAATAGCAAATGAGCAGGTGAATAGATTGCCTTAAAAAAGGCAGCTTAGACTAGCTGCATGTCTCAGAATATCCTGAAATAGAAAAGTTAAATGAACTTTGCAATATATTTGAATGTTGTTTTAACAAATTTTTCAAATAATTTTTGAACTTCATTGGAGCTGCCTATCTTGATAAATATAGAGATGAGTAACAAGCTCCATCTATCTGTAATATTGCTTAACATATACAAATAGACACTACAGTGGTGATCCAATGGTTAATATAAAAGGATTTATGTCTGGGGACATTTACACTGGATTGTGGTTTAGCATTCCCACATTTACATATAATACAATAGGTTTTGGAAAGTACTGTTGCTTAACCAAAATTTGAGATTATCAGGAATACTTTGTGTGCTGATAATTTAAAAGTATTCTCAAACCTTTTAGATTCTGGCATAAACTTTTAGACTCAAAAAACTTTTTGAGAATATTTTTGTTTTTGTCCAGGACTATAAAGGTAGTTACTTTTAGCTTAGGGTTATAAGTTGCTTCAAAAGTTTATATGTCTCTTAAGTGGCTCCACTGGAGTGGGAAGGCAGAAATATGAATTGTTTTGAGTAAAATAAAATAAAAGCCTGATAGGTTTTGAACTTATTTACATGCACACACACAAACACACACTCACTTGCTAAATCCTTTGTATGAAATTCATTTAGAAAAGGTAAAGATTTACTATTTTAGCAACTTTTACAAGTTTTATGCCAATAGTTTCTCAATTTAGAAGACATTTTCCCAAACAAAACAGTTTATAGCTGCTTGATAGAAGCATTGCAAGGTTTCATGAGTTTCTTCTTATGAAAGGGTGCTGCAACAATTCTAAGGCAGTAGGCCGCTCATGTTGGTCCCTGCATGAAGTGTTAAAAAAAAACAAATTAACAGTAAGGCAATAAAACCTTTGGTACAAACCATGTTACTCATGATTTTTTATCTGTTTAATAACTTCTTTGAAAGATGTACATCTGGTTCTTAGAGTATGTTGCATTAATAAATGCTCTGTCTATTCAAATGTAGCCAAAAAGATAGTGCTATGCTCTGGGAAATTACACCAAAGTATTTACATTGCCCCAAGTTCTATGTTTAAACAAAATTATATTGATATTAATGTTTTAAGATAATTATTATCCAGCATTTGAACTGAAGTTCATGCACTTAAGTTTATTAAATTTGTTTCTCATCCTTTTTATGCATATACAAATCTGTAAAGTAAAATCAAACTTGGTTTTCTCCACAAAGTGATAACGAAGATTCCTATGTAGCTAAGAAACTTTAAATTTAATGCCATATGGCCAGCTGTCAAAACAAATAATTTATTCAGTTATGACAATGTTTTCTAGTATGTTTTCTACTGTGCAACTACCCTGGTTCCTGGTAGTTATTTAAATGATAACTAAAGTTTTCATATTACCAGTGTTCTCTTATTTTCTTTTCAGATGGATATGTATCAGAAGAGTCTGTGATATTGACATTGCATAAAAATGGTCTACACAGTAGCCGAGGTTACCATTGAAAACAGTTTGGAAATTAATATGGTTGTAAGAAATATGTTTTAAATCCTTTACAACTTATCATTCTGGTATTGGAAGATTCACCTCTCCCTGCGTAATCCTACACAAATCTTAAGGACATCTTCAAAGGTTTCATAGGAATGGATCTTCTTAGTAGGACCTGTCTTATCATAACTTGCTTTCAACCAATTTCGTTGTATTTAAGTACAATGACAATAAAGATTATACTTACTTCAAAAGTTAACTTTCACAAGATAGGCAGGTAAACAAGTTTGACTAGTCTTAAATGGAATATAGCAATAGCACTTAGACTTATATACCATTTAATGATGCTTTATAGTGCTAAGTGGTTTACAAAGTATATTGGCCCCAACAATTTGGGTCCTCATTTGACCTCGGAAGGAGGGCAGGCTGAGTCATTCCTCGGCCGATCAGGATTGAACTCCAAGCTGTGGACAGAGTCAGCCTGCAATACTGCATTCTAACCACTGAGCCAACATGGCTCACAACATGGTAATTTTCTGCTAAAAAGTAATTTATGGCAAGGAGATGTTTCTTTGGTCCCTGAAGCTCTCACATCTCTAGAAATTTTAGGAGTTTTCTGAATCAATCTATGGACCCAAAGATGATTACAGGGAGAGAGGAGAAGGGATTTTTTCTTATTTTCAAAGGAAATCCATTTGCAACGCTGGAGGAAAACTAGGTTTTGGAAAATCAATTTGATACAATAGTGAAGGTGCTGGACTAGAAACCAGAACACAGTTCTAGATGTGCCATGAGCATGAAAACTTACTGGGTGACTTGGGGCCCCTCTCTCACACACAGGTTTGTTGGGGAAATGGGAGGAAGAGTATTAAGTATGCTTGTACAGAGGGGAGGGGAGATAATTATTTACATAGAATTGGGTGAGGGACCTATGGCCTTTTAACTGTCATTATATCCTACAACAATTCTAGGTAGTACGTCCAATAGGATGGAACATAGGGAATTGCAAATCAGTAATGTCTAAAGAGCCAAGGATCCCCATATATTAAATTAGTGGCACATTCCTGCCTATAAAAAGATTTGAACTAACTACCTGACAGGTATCCCAGAGGCTTTTGAGGAAGACATGATACACAACTGAAGGATATATAAGCTTGCACTGTATAGAAGGGGCTTATCCTCAATCCTAACTGCAAAGGTCAGAAAAGATTAACATGTTATGTGAGTTTAATTGTGATTGAACTGTGATATATAAACTACTATTTTATCTTTTTAAGGAGCTCAAACTCAATAAACCTGATTGTTATGTGTTTTAATGTGAATAAAACTCTAATTTTAGGTATACCATCACTTACCTTGTTAAACATAGATGTAAAAAATCAACTGCTTCGTCTGAGCAATGTTTGGGTAGTGAAGGCATAAGTCCTTTATGAACAGCTATGTAAAACATGGCTGCTAGTTTATTCATGGCAGCCAATGGTGGCTTTCCAGTGGCCATCTCAAAAACAGTGCAACCAATGCTCCATATATCTGATTTCCTTCCATAGCCAGATTCGTTTATAACTTCTGGTGCCATCCAATATGGAGTGCCATGTACAGATTTCAGTGGTTCACTATGTGGATTAGTCAGACTCCCGCACGCTAAGCGCTTTGCACATCCAAAGTCTATGAGTTTGATTATACCATTAGGCATAAGCATAACATTGTTTCCTTTAATATCTCTGTGGACCACACAGTTTTTGTGTAAATATGCAACTCCTTGTACAATTTGCTTTGTATATTTACAAAAGATCATTTCTGACAGTGGCCCAAAGCGATGAATAATATTGGAAATGGAACCACCAGGAACAAATTCCATGAAGATGCTTACTATGTTATCTTCTAAACTTGTTCCCAAGTACCCTACAATGTTGATGTGTGTTAAGTTTTTCAAAATCTCAACTTCTTCTTGCAGTTTCTGGTATTCCTTTTTATTCCCAGCTTGGTCACATGCATTCAGTGCTACTTGTTTCACAGCTATTAATTGTCCTTGGCTTGTAAGTCCGCAGTATACCTAAATATCAAACCAGATCATTTTGAAGTAGAACCAATAAACAATTATATTTTTAATTTAATTCAGCTTAATCACTTCAGTACTAGAAGTCCAAATGCCCCTCTTCCTAAATGTCAAACAGCAGTTCAAAGAATCACTTACATAGGGAGATGCTAGATAAAAATTGGTCAAAAGTGCTATGGTTTTTACTCCTGAATAGGAAGTTAGACTCAATGGCATCTTCTGATTCAGTCATTTTATGACACTATAATTGTACAGTTCTATTATGTGTTTCATTTCTATCCTGCCAAATCAAAGTCTCAAGGAAAGTTACAACTTATATGACACCCAAATAAAAAACATTACAGCAACAATATTGATTCAACCTCTTAACTGGTAGACCTGAAAGGTCTGACAGTGTGACCCAATCCAGGCTAACATTAGACTAGCCCAGGGGTCTGCAACCTTAAACACTCAAAGAGCTATTTGGACTCATTTCCCACCCCCACACCCCTCACTCTGTATCTATCTGTCTCTTGCCTCTCTGTGTGATTCTGATTCGCCTGTGCCTCATCTCTTGCTTCTTCCAGCCCTTGTTGGTGCTGGGTTGCTCACGGAGACGTGCAACCTGCTCTCTGCGCCAACCTATGCCATGGCTAACACCGCTGCTGTTGCCAGGGGCGAGTGGGACAAGGTTGCATTGTGGTTCTGTGTTGTAATGGGTGCCAGGAGGAGGAGAGGACCCCGTCTCCCCCATGGTGAAATGTGCTAAATTTCACTGTGCTGTGCGAGGTGTTGCAAGAATAATCAGGCCATGGAGGCAGCAACAGCAGTGGCAGCGGCCACTTCTCTCCGCAGCAGAGGGATGAAAGGAGGAAGCAGCAGCAGAGGGACAAAAGAGCTACATGCAGCTCCAGAGCTGCGGGTTGCCAACTCCTGGACTAGGCAATGAGCCAGATGACTCATTCTGATGAACAATAACTCTGGGATTTGTTGGGATTCAGTCTGAGCTGATTTGACAGTCCCAAGCACCAAGGATATTCATAGCATCTTCACAATGGACTATAGAAGAGATCTGTAGATATCATCAACATACTGATTACTTATCCCTTTCCCAGGGATTTCATGTGGATCATGTAAAAACATCAGGGAAAGGTAGAAAACATGGGGGAGAAGGCTCCATCATGTATAGCAGATGCTACAGGTCTGGTCCCTCTTCTCTCATAATCACCAACCATAACTTCTCACTCAGAAAGAAGAACCACTCCTATTTCCCAAGACTTGAAGGAGGTGTAATATGCATCTGACTGAGCATGGGCCAAGTCTTTTGCAGTAAAAATGGCAAAATATGCATATTATTATTCAAAGGCATATTGCCTTTCTATCCCTAGGGTGAATATACAATGGATATGTTCCTGTTGGATCTGTGGATAGAAAGGTGGCCCATTTAGGGTGACTCGGTACTTATTGGATAAACCATGCAGGGCCTCTGTGAGGAGTTTTCAAGGCATGTCAGATAAAAGTCATTTGGAATCATACAGAGGTGGTCTTTCACACAGCTCTAATGTGTGATTGTGGTAAGATCTTGCTTGGTTAATTGAAAAGTGTTTGAGCTTCTTAATACTGAGGAATGCAGCCAGTGTGCCATGCTGCCTTCTATGTTTTGGATCCATGTCCCACCTGGCTGATCAATGCTTCCTAGGAATTGACATGTAGTTGGATCTATGCAGTCGTAGGTGCAGTTCCTCCTCTGAAAGCCACAGTTTGCATTGTGTCTGAAACTTCTCTCGCAGGACTAATAACTTGGAAGAGTCCCCATGATGAGACTAGCTAGTCAGGAAAGCTGCTGTTGGAAAGCTGATACATTAGCAGTATCATTAGCTTCTCCCTACTTTAGTCATAGCCTCTTGCAACTCTTGCAACTTCTCACCTTTGAAATAGGGCATCAAATAGAGGTACATATGATCACACCCAACCAAGTTACACTAACACCTGCCAATATCATGTGTTACTCCACAATTAGGTTGCACAGAGACAATATTTCATTACCTTGGACTTGGCAGTGAATAACAACAACCTGGAAAAACTCCCAGTTGTTTTTCCCCATCCAGGATGGGCATAGACCAGGGCCCATCAAGCTGGCAGGAACCAGGAAACATGCTTTTTCTGCTGTACTATCTGCCCTTTGGAACACCCTCCCACTTGAGTTTAGGATACTTGACTTTACTGGCCTTTTGGAGGGTCTTGAAGCCCTGGATATGTGTCTGGGACTGGGATTCTGAGTGTGTAAAGGGTTCCATTTCCTGGTTACACTGATACTGTCAGATTATAGTTATCTCTTGGCTGCTATTTGTATTTAATTTCTTTCTGTGTTTTAATTGTCTGTCTTCTGATTAGGTCTGGGGACTGAGATCCAGGATCTGGAATGTGAAACCAGTGTGTAACATTGTTCCTGTCTTGCCAAGGAATGGCCCGCTTTTAGTCTCCCACCTTATTTCCCCATAATTACTTGTTTGAAATGAGCGGCTATATAAATTAAATTAAACGAAAAAGCAAACAAATACTTTGCTCATTTCAACTCCCATTTAAATCAGTTATGGAGATGTTATTCCTTAATAGGCTATACATGTAAACATTTGT
This sequence comes from Thamnophis sirtalis, assembly GCF_051295495.1. NCBI lineage: Eukaryota > Metazoa > Chordata > Lepidosauria > Squamata > Natricidae > Thamnophis > Thamnophis sirtalis. The sequence goes on along the minus strand of NW_028261381.1, from coordinate 43,907,028 downwards.
ATATCTAGGATATTTAGTCAAAGGCTAGATTCCAAACAGAAGATGTACAAAATCAACTGAATTAATTACTAGTTGTCTTACATAAAGAAATCTGTTGAGAGATCTCTCTAGTTTTAACAATATTCAGAAGCTTAATTTGATTCCAAATTAATATGTATTAATATATCTCAGTATCTTTTAAGTTTGTGCACCATTTTGAGATATTCTGTTCAAAAGGAAATATTAAAATATTTCAAATACAGTACACAAAATGCAGTCAGACTCAATATAACTTACTGTGCCATATGCTCCTTTTCCAAGGATTTCACCTTTGGTCCACAAAACAGACTCTTGGTTAATTAAGCTGTTTTCTGAAAATGCAGTTTCATGTAAAAGTGGATTTCCTTCCTCATATCCCATGAAATCTGGACAAAGATTCTGCAAATTATGGCAGAAAAACAGAACACTGCTAGAGAAACAATAGAAAATAAATACAGATGGTTTATCAGTTGTTTTGAGAGTTATGTTTACATGTTGTAAAGTCTAAACCACAATATCTGAAATTGGAAAGAATTTCTGCTTCTCATATCACAGCCCTGAGACTGACTGAAGTTGCTACTATTCAATTTGAAATTATTATTCAGAGGCACATGGTTTTATTGTCAAAAAATGATTAAATAAATTTCCTAATTTAATTCGATTGGGAGCCACCCAGAGTAGCTATATAAATATTTTAAATAATAAAATAAAAGTAACTACAAATATAGTCTAAATAAAGAAAATGAACATCAGATGTTGAAGACAGCAAAGGATCATGATCTCCTTGCCCTGCTTAGTGTGTGAACATATCAGGTTATCTGTTGGACTAGAAAGATGTTATTAGTTTGATCCAACAAACAAATTCTTATGCTTTAAGGTTTTTAAAAAGAGATCTAAAAGAATGAAGAGCCCATTTTGCTCTAAGAATGAACAAATAAGAAGAAAAATGTGGAAACTAAAGTACAGCAAAGGCTAAATATTAGACTATCCGTAATATTATAAATGTAGAATGCTATGGTGCTTGCTTACCTTATTATTTTTAACTTTTGCTATTCTCCAGTCTCCACTTTGTGCCTCCACATTTATGTTTCTGGTCATTGAGCTAGAATTGTTGCCATCTGTCCCACTCAGAGAAAGCAGTTGAGCAACTGAGCAACAGAATATGTCTGCTGTTACATCCTTATAATCTTTATAATCAAACATATTTGTATATGACTGAGAGACTGAGTTTGCAAGATAGTAAGTCCATGCAGTTGTCATATTTGCTACCCTGATATTTTCTAGAGAAGGTGAGCTTATTTGGTCTGTAAAAAAGGATGCGGACAGCTTTTGATTATACTCATAGTGTAAAATCTGGCTTGTTTCCTGCTCCACAAGGCAATCAGCTGTTGTTTCTTCTCCATCCCTTAAAGTCCTACTGTTGTTTGCATTATTTGGTTCATTTGTATTTTTCACACAGCTTAAGAAAGGAGCATATTCTGCATGAACTTTAACTTCTGGCCAAAGTAACTCCTGAACATTGGTGGCAAATGCTTTCGTAGGAAAAGCATTATCTTCATTTCCATCATCATAATTATCTGATGTATATTCCAATGATGCTTCTTCAATTGGTGACAAGCCTGAATTAGGAAATACTTTGTTTTGCTTAGCAAGTTCAGGAAACTCAATGGAAATCTGAGCTTGCTGATCGGTATCTTCACAAATGGACTCAGTGCTCTCTTTTGGCTGAATCTGCAGACCAGCAAAAGAGAGTGTCACATCTTTGCCTTGTTCTAGACTGCAACCTGTTAACTTGGACGCCTTTTTTGGTGCAACTTCCTTCTCCTTCAACTTTGGTTTAATACTAACATCCTTATGAAATTTAGAATATGTTTTCTTCTGGGGAATTTTTATTCTGCTACCCTTCTTCCCATTGAAACAGTTGGATTTATATTTCATATCATTATGCCATCCAGTTGGAGCAGAACGCACATTCCTGTTACTCTTATTCTCACCACACCCATCAGGCTTACGGCAATATACCGGAGTCCCAAACATTTCATAAATGCCAGGACCTTTGTCATTAGAATGTATTTCCTCAAACATGTCACTGTATTTCAGATTCAAATGGTCTACTGGGGATTGTACTTGTCCAACAGGCAATGGAGACATTGTTTTTCTCAAAGTAACAGAATTTGGAGGAATACAGGGAAACACTTGCTTTGTAGAACTCTGATCATTATGCTGGAAGCATTTTTTCTCCTCTTGGAGATTATTTTTCTGAAGTTTTGAAGATATCTTAGTCTCTTGGTGAGGCAATCCTAAAGAATGAGAAATAGGATTTTTTATCTTATTTTGATGCTGGATGGAGCTCTTGCCCCAAATCATTAACTTCTGAGCCATTTTGGTACACAGTTTAGTGTTTAAAAGATATCTGTTGCTATTTCCTTTATATCTGCCACTCTTCTTGTGAGCAAAAATATTGAAGCTTTGGTTTATGTTACACAGCATGCTCTTTCTTTAGGGCAAGCATAATCTTGCTTTCAGCAGTTTCAGATTCAATTACATTTTCTATTCAAACCATCTGTTTGGCAAACAGTGGTACAGATGATTCAAGACCTACTAAGTCATTAAAGCATGATCTTTTGTTAGCTTTGCTTGCAACAGCACTTCCAGCACTTTTTTACACTTTTGTTGTAAGTGTACACTCTGATGATTCTGCTTTGCTTAATCTAATTTAGGGCTATTCTTACTTATTAAATCTTTTTCCCCGCACACTCAGAGTTAAAAATATATTTGTGTTGAAGGATTAACATTCTGATTCTTTTACTTCAGGAAATATTTCAGTTGGGCTCTGACTACTATCAGAACTATCAAAATCACAAAACCACAACTATTATTCTCAGAGATCACTCAGAGTTGTACAATTAGTAGATATGCCTCAGATCTGTTGCATTTTGACTAGAATTCAATTTCTTGGGCTTTGGAGTAGCCATAAACTATGCAACATTATTCTGAGTAATGAATATGAGTATCCCAAATGCACAGAGAAGACTGAGGGTGTGATAAACGGTTAATGCATCCCTCCTGCTGAACATCTGCCTGGAGGTCAATCTTCTTGAATGGTGAATGAGAGTTCAGAATATGTGAAAGATCATTAGCATCATTGTCTTTTTAATGTTCTTTCTTAGTGGAGGAAGTTGTATTGCTTTGATAGGTTGTCAAAAAGTTTCTGTAAGTTTCAGAAAATAATAGAAAATTGTTATTAATATTTCAACCAGAAACTTCCTATGTGAATTAAATACAATCCTTAATAAAACACATTTACTTTACTTTCTAAAAGTTACAATGGAAAGAAGAAGAACCCACAATAAAAGCAGCCATTTATCTATGCCTAAAATGTATAGAATCCAGGCTTAGTGGAACAAAAAAGTACAAAACTGGTATATGTAACACATTCACTGTTTTAGTTTAAACCACTTAAAAGCTAAGTGAATGCAAAATGGAATCCAAACAATTATTAGGGCACAATATTATTGTGTACAAATTCTACCATTTGTAGAATTCCCAAAAAGTATATACAGTGAAATTCTGGAAATTGTGAGCCAGTTGGGTGATTTTGGGTCATTCATTCACTCTCAGTCCAACACACCTCACAGAATTGTTGTTGTGGGAAAAATAGGTGGAGGAAATAGTATCAGGTATGTTTGTCCACTTTTAAGTTATTTATAAAAATAATAAAAACTGCATAAAAATAAAAAATGGAGATACAAAAGAATGAACACAATGGGCTTCCAAACAATGGGGCATTCCTTTTATATTGCATTTGTCAGCTGAAATTTTATAAAAAAGATTCCGGTGGCAAGCTCACTCAACTCAAGATGCTGTTTGTCTCCTTTATTCTATTTACAATATCCATATTCAAGTAATAGGTGGAAATAGTAGAAAGTATATTTCTTAGTTGTAACTCATCCTACCAATTGAAAAGCAGTCCAATGCAAATTTTCATCTAGCAAGGGAGATTAAAATATTCCAAATTCCACTTACATCACCAATAAATATAGTTTTAGGTATTATTAACAAAACTAATAAATATCATTCTAGCAGAATCCATAGACCTGTTGTATCACAAATACAATGGATGAATTAAAATTATATACCATAGTTTAAATACTGTAGGTCAATAGTAGTAATTGCAGTAATAGTAAATTTTATATCAAAGCAGCTTTTTTGTTGACATGTCCTATACACTGTTGAATTTTATTTACAGGGAAGAAAAATAAAGATGTTGAAATTCTATCTTACCTTCAATTTGGTTCTTGACTTGCAATAAAGGAAGAAACATGATTGTAGAACTGCTGAGCTCTGAAGATCCTTCTTCTCTCAGCACAAATCCTTCTGATATTGAGAGTTAGGTTCTGGCTGTTTAGTTTACAAGCTGTCACCAAGGTAACTCTCTTCGAGGATTTTGTACAGTGAATGACTGAACAAAGAGGCTTAGCTGGGCTGGGAAAGCAAATGAGAAATCTAGATCTTGGAATTAACATGCTTGAGGTTTGAAGCAAAATTCTAAGAATATACATCACACATAAAATGTATTATTTCACTTAATTTTTGAGTAACCATGAGAAGATGAATGCTTTCTGAAAACTTGATAAAAAGAAATTATCTTTATTTGCAAAAAAAATCTTAAATTATCTCTTAAACATGTTTGCTGATTGAATATTGGCAGGCTTTTGAAATTTGAAAAAAATATGACTTCAGATATCTTACCACTACAACATAAATGAGTTGAACATGTAGTCTTCTCCCTTTTTTGTTTCTCTAGGTTTTACCATTCAGAACCTTGGCTCTGTTTACTCTATGATCTCCAAACTCTAGGTTTAAGTAATACAGGTACTTACTCTGACATTGCCAAGATCTCTGTTTTCACAACCATAGTACATACTGTAATCTCAGTCCTATTATCCTTATTATTTCAAGCACTTTAATTCTGTTAACTTTTGTTTCAATTGCATCCCATGAGTCAGAATCCTCTTTGAAATGTTTCCTGTAAGCCATCTTGAGTCACTATGTGTGAATAGGCAGCAATATAAATTTTCTAAAATAAACAAAAAAAAAAAAAAAGTGAATGGCCCTGCCATTCAATATCTAGATTGGGAAACTCAAATGTGGCCTTAATTAATAAGCAGATAGATGTAGCTGTGTTGTGTGTGTGTGTGTGTGTAGGAGGGAGACACAGACACAGATAAAGCATGGTTTTTATTTACCTATCTGTTGCTCATAAATAATTGAAATAAACCTTAAAAGGAAACCTATCTTCTACCTATTGAATTTGTGTATGATTAGAGACCACTTTTTGTTAAGTACAGTACTGAAGTGGCACAGAGAAAAACAGGGCTTAGTCTCCATTGCCTCAGCATCAGGGTCCACTTCTGTTTCACCACATAGAAGCTCCTAAAGGTAAATGTTCCCTTCGCACATGTGCTTGTCGTTCCTGATTCTAGGGGGCAGTGCTCATCTCTGTTTCAAAGGCTAAGGGCCAGCCCTGTCTGAAGACGTCTCTGTGGTCATGTGGCTGGCATGACTAAACACTGAAGGCGCACGGAACGCTGTTACCTTTCCACCAAAGGTGTTTCCTATTTTTCTATTTGCATTTTTACATGCTTTCAAACAGTGGTGGGTTTCAATTTATTATAATACTGGTTTGCTCGTGCATGCATGCGCAGAAGCATCCGGGCAGGTGGGCGGAGCCTCCCACTGCCACCACTACTGGTTTTCCCGATCTGGAGCGAACGGTAGAAATCGACCTTTGCTTTCGAACTGCTAGGTTGGCAGAAGCTGGGACAAGTAAAGGGAGCTCACTCCGTTACTCAGCGCTAGGGATTCAAACTGCTGAACTCCCAACATTCTGATCAACAAGCTCACCATCTTATCCACTAAGCCACCGTCCCTTATAGAAGCTCCTAGGATGACTAGGAGTCAACAGGAAATACTTCAGCTGGACAGACTTGGGGTGTGTGGGCCCTTAAGAGCTTCACATGAACCCTGTCTGACAAATCATCTCTGAGATCCTTTTTGGATCAGATCCCCCCCCCCCCCGGAGGGAGGCAAAGAAGGGCAGCATCTCATCAGACCCAGAGGAAGGCAACAGGTCCTTCGCCTATGAATCGGAGTCGGGGGAACAGTCTGCAATATGGATGACAAGATACTGGCTTTTGTCAGAGCAAATGAAACAGGAGGGTGTGGAAGAGATGAAAGACCGGTAAGAAAATTCATCTAATCCACAGCCATAAATCAAACCTGGAAAAGGCAAAGAAAATTTGAGAACATAAATAATATTGATGGTCAGATCGGGACTTTTTCAAAAAGAAAGAAAAAAAGGAAAATGGATGGTTGAAACACCAGTCCCCCCAAAAGCTATTTGCTTGAAACAATTGTGGACAAAAAGATAGAAAGTAGAGAAGTGACAAACTCACTCAATTATAAACTCTAAATTTGGTTTTGGATTTGAAGTAGAAACCAAATATTCCGAAGAATTTACTTTTACTGTGTTTGAATTTCTTTCCACTAATATAATAAAAAAAGCACTTCTCACTGATAATGGATAACTTAACCTTGACTGTGCGGGAGGGTTTAATTAAGCAACTTCCATAAATCAGAATTTGGAAAAGCAGGAGGCAAAAGAGAAACGTACCCGATTTTGGCTGTTTGTAAGCTTGTTCCAATTGATATATTTTGAGCATAATATCCTTTGAGGGTGGCCTGGGAAAAATTGATGAGAGTGGAGAGTGGAAAAGACAGGAACAGAGAAGTGGGACAAAAGCCTTACTAGGAAAAATCAGACATCTAGATATGGGAAAATATAAAGCAAGATAAGGGTTTTATTCCTAAATATGACAATAAAATGGAGTTGCTAACTGGTTTAATGTAATAATGGAAAGATAATTAAACAAAGCCCAAAATTTATGGAATATGGATAAATATGAAACTGATATGGGGAGATTGTAAAGCAGAGGTTTGTGATTCACTTTTATACATGATAATTAAACTGAGTTGTGAATTGACTAAAAATGACAATAGAAGGACAACTAAGCATGGGTTAAAATATATGAAACATGGATATATATATATAGAACTTTTAAGATGATGAATAAAGTGAGATGTTTACTGCTTGTTATTCTATATAATTAAGGATAAACTAATCCAAGATATGGAAAAATGGAGAGGGAACATGAAATACACCTACAATGGGAAACTATTGAGATTAAAAGACAGAATCACAAATTGGGGGTGTATTATAATATATAATATAATATAATATAATATAAAAATGAAATATGTATATAGAAATGTATATAGAAATATGTATATAGAAATATGTATATAGAAAAGGAACTATAAATACCATCAACACAAAATGGAGCTTGCTCAGAAGCTGAAATACACCAAGTAAATGAGATGAAGAGTGGGAAGAAAAGGCGAGGTAAGGGAAGAAGGGAGGGCAAGAAAGGGGGAAGAGGAGGAGAGAAATGAGGAGTGAAAAGGGGAGAGAAGGAGAGAGGAAGGGGAAGTAGAGAAGGGAAGGATGACAGAGGGAAGAAAGGAGGTAGGGAGAGGGATGAGAGAGGGAGAAGAAAGTGATGGATAAGGTACAAATATGGTGTATGGAGAGAAGAAGAGCCAATAATTGTTTTTGGGAGTTGATGGTAAAAGGAATTGTTGTAAACATTTAATAATACAATACGATGCTATGTAATAGTATACATGTGATTACATGTTATGAAAATGAAAAAATAAAAAAACTTTACCAAAAAACAAGAAGCTCCTAGGATGATTTAAAACCAGCCACCCATTTTGTGAGGCCCAGAGGAAACAGTGCACCCCATCTTAATTTTCCACAGGATTAAACGCAGGAGCACTTTCTTTTTTCTCTTGCCCTCTCAGTTTCCCCCAATCGACTTTCTCATCTTTGCGGCAATAAACTAACATCAGGACATCAGCCACTGGAACTTGATTCCCTGATCACATTCCTGCAGTTGTCAATTTATCTCGACAACACAATACGGATCGCCAAGATCTATTTCCACAAGCCTCTTCATCCCAAGCCTAAACAGGACCCCCCCCCTCCCCTTGTCCCGCGCAATACGGCGACCCAGTAACAAAAGAAGGGGGAAACCAAATTTCCCTCAGACCCTCCGGCCCTCAGGAAGGTTTCCCCACCCCCACACTCCCGCCCCTATGCCGCTGTGCCACGTGCCGCGCCGCGCCGCGCGCCGTCTTGTCTCCCTCCCATCATGCCCTTCGGGACGCTGCTTCTCAAGATGGCGGCCGACAGTGAGGTTCGTTCGCCGGGTTAAAACCCCCTCAGCCCCCCTCCCTCCTTCCCCTTTCGGGCTAGCGGGAAAGTGGCGCTGCGGTGCCGGTGCTTTTTAACCCTTTTCTTTGTCCGCTCGGTACTTCACTTGCTGCTTCCTTATTTTATTTTATTTTTTTCCACAGCCGGAGTCCGAAGTGTTCGAGATCACGGATTTCACCACCGCCTCCGAGTGGGAGAGGTAAGTGCCTCACCTTTCCGCGGTGTCTCTCTTCCCTCCTTCTTACCTGCGTTGGCATCGATGCAGTTATGTTTAGGGAACCCCGCGTTGTCCCGGGTCTTTCGTCTGGCTTCGGTTTTGTATTTTTTGTATCTGGAATTGCTTTGTCGGATGCAAATGTAAACGGGTAACTCACGAATTTAGAATTTAGAATTTTATTAGAATTTGTAGGCCGCCCTTTTCCCTGAGGGGACTCAGGGCGGCTCACACAAAAACTGGGAAAGGGGAATACAGACAGTAGGACAAAACATGTAATAAAATAGCAAACAACAAACACTCATCATTCGGGCGGGTAACTATCCTATCCCCAGGCCTGACGGGCGAGCCAGTTCTTCAAGGCTATGCGGAAGGCCTGGACGGTGGAGAGGGTACGAATCTCCACGGGGAGCTCGTTCCAAAGGGTCGGGGCTACTGCTGAGAAGGCCCTCCTCCTTGTAGTTGCCAGCCGACACTGGCTGGCCGATGGAATACGGAGGAGGCCTAATCTATGAGATCTTATCGGTCGTAGGGATGTAATTGGCAGAAGGCGGTCTCTCAAGTATCCAGATCCACTGCCATGTAGGGCTTTATGGGTGATTAATAGCACCTTCCCTGGGCTCTCGGCTGATGCAGCACCTGAAATCCTTCTGGGCACAGCTCTACAAGGGGGACTCCTCCCTCTGGGCCCAGCCAGGTTTCAGTAATACATGCCAGGTCTGCCCTCTCGTCTAAAATTAAGTCCCGGACGAGAGGAGCTTTATGTACAACAGACCTGGCATTTAGCGACAACAGCCTGAGACCAGGGTCCTGACTACTTGCGCCATCTGGTCTTGGAGTGGGACTCCTAGGGCCGGAAGGAGGGATCTCTGTAATGTAGCGAACCCTCCTTCCCCGGTAATGGCCTGCCCTAAAGTCCCCGCCGTATCTGCCCCTCCCTGTTACGACCGCAATACCCCGACCCTCTCCCGTGTCTCTGGTCCCCTCAACCACCCCCGTGGCCCCCGCAACTCCCGGCAGGTCCTCCGAATCACGCATACTCATACACTCCCCCAAACAGTCCCCACGTAAAAGAGTTTGTTGGGAGTCTTGCATTGCCCGAATTAAAAAAAAAAAAGGTTGCTGTTGAACAGTGAGGAAAATAAAATTAGGGTTGTTTGAATCTCTGAAGATGGAAGGCTGTTGTTTAATTAGGTCAGCACTGTGACAGAGAATTATTCCTTTTCTGGATTCTATCAGGTTCCTTGATGACGGGATGTGACTCAGAATGTACAGAATATATCAACTGTCTGATATTATAGGAGGCAGATATGAATTTATGAATTACAAAATTTTCTATTTAAGAACCTGTTTTGACATTTCTGTAAGGGTGCTCTGAAATTATGCTGTGTTAAGCAGAAATGTGCTATCTAGCTATGACTAATGAAGTTATTTTATGTGTTTCAGCTACTGTCCATATTTATTAGAAATAGTTATCTATTAATTTTGAGTATGCTTTCTTAAAAGTACATTTCATTTCATTCAATAGAACATATTTTCTAAAATATTTATAAGAAAATTAATTAAGTTGACATCTTACAATTTTGTATGTGCTATTGTGTTTTTTTTCAGTATATTTGTTTTGTTCAAGGCAAAGAAGAGAAAAATGTACAGGAATTTTTACATATTAATTAAATATAAAATGGGAAATGAATAGGTCAAAGTGCTAATATATCCGCTATGATACCATACAGCTTATGGCTTCAAGCTCTATTAATTCTCTCCATCAGATCAAGCTGTGATCTTTAGCAAATGTCATTAGACAGTGATCAAATTGATGAAAGTGAGTCTTAAAGTTCCAAATGAGTCAGAGGAGACAATAGCTTCACAACTTGCAAAATAATCAGCCCATCAGTTTAGTTAAACTGAATATTAAAAATCTGTTTTTGATTAATACATATCATTATTATGATCTGATTCACCATTTCAAAGTGCAGGTAGTCCTCAAATTAAAGCCCTTCATTTAATGATTGTTTAAAGTTACCATGGCACTGAAAACAGTTATTTATGATTGTTTTCACACTTATGACCATGCAGCATCTCTGGTTACCCAATGATGGTTACATTGTTTCAGGACATGTGATCACCATTTGAAATCTTTCCAGCCAGCTTCCGACAAAGTCAATGGGGAACATCAGATTCACTTAATGATGGCATAATTCACTTAACGGCAGTGTTTTGCTTAACAACTGTAGCAAAACGATTATAAAATGGGGCAAAACTCACTTAACAATTGCCTTATTTAATAATGGAAACTTGAGGCTGAATTTTGGTTGTAAGTTGAGGACTATGGGTCAGCATTGCTTTTGACTTCCTTGTTTATTACCTTGTGTTGAGTTATGCCTGAGCCTGGAATGCCAATTCAGGATAATGACATTTACTTTTAATGCTTTGTGTGATATTTCCCTAATAATGTTTGATTTTTCAATACATTTCTTCTATAAATTATATGTGCTAGCTTAGCCTTTTTTTCCTGAATATGATCAGTTGTAGATCTAAACAGGACTTTGTGTGGATTCCTTCCAATTTCTTTGGAATTGTTTTATCATAAACTAGTTCAAAAGACCCTAGCTCTAATATATTGTTGTGTATAGCACATTTTCTTGATCTTTTTGTGATTCATCATTTGATAGCTGTTGTTTTAAAGTTTGGAAAAATGTATTTAATATGAATTTTCCTTTAAATTAAGCAAAAAAAGTATGTTGTTGAATTATGTTTATTTTTAGAAACATGGATTTTAATAGTAATGATTTTCAAACATTTTCTCATTAGGTTTATTTCCAGAGTTGAAGAAGTTTTGAATGACTGGAAACTTATTAACATTTCTTCAGGCAAACCTTTAGAAAAGGTAAGGATGTTTGCTTTGGAATTATTTAGAGGCCAATGTAAACATAAGGAAAAGTAAATCACATTGAATCAATGTGTGAAAATATAGTGTGGCCTTAATTTAAATTAGCAAAACAATTTTAGTTGCTAGTTCACCAATTTGGAATATTCTGTGATTATTTCTAATAAAAAGGCACTGTTGTTTCACATAATCTGAATATATTTTTATTATTGAATGATAAAGTTATCATCTTTACAAGATACATAACATATAAAACAATTACTTCATTATGTCTTTTTCAGATTCATTAAACACCAAAAATGGAATGCTATTCCTAAGTGTCAAGCAAGCAAATGCATACTTATGAAGTCATTAAAAGTCAATTCCAGTTCAGTTGATTGCTCTGAATATTTTGAGGAGTTATACAAGGAGAATTAGAATCATCAGCTTTTAAATTATACTAATAATCTTTTTTGTTCTTCTGTCTTTGAGCTTGTGATTATTTTTATGAAACATTTAAAGAAAAGATTTTATGTTTTAAATAATTGATTTATATCTACTTTGATTTAAAAATGAAACAAAGTACGAATCCTTAGATTAGGAAGAAAGAGCCAATGGAGGTTCAAAGGAATGAAATTATATTTCTATTTTGTTAAATTTTTCAGAATTTTTATAAGAATAAACATAAAAATGCTTTTTGGAGTAGCATGTCGATTTTTTAACTGGTATTTCCTATGAAATATAATTAAAAGTATTTCAGATAACTTTTCTAAACACATAATTATGTCTGATATATAGGGTGTATATACAACTGAAACATGGGAAGAGAAATCTGATGAAATTACTTTTGCTGATTTTCGATTCTCCGTGACGCATCATTATCTAGCCCAAAAATCAACTGATAAAAATGCAAAAGATGAACTAGTAGAAGGTGAGTACATTTTTATGTGCTCAATTTTTTTTTAAGCTCATAGCATCTATTGTTTTATTTAATTTCTATGCTGCCTATATCCGTGTCAACTGACACTGGATAGCTGAAAACATCACTTTTTAATGTGATACATTGTGAAGTTAGTACTTACTAACAGACAATGTTATAGTCTAATAAATTATATATTTGATAACTTGCTCATTAAAGGAGCCTACAGATATATGGTAACATTTTTAAAAACTTCCGTTTTCATTAGACAGTCGAAGAGGGAAATATACAGGTTGATAGGAACTGATTTGGTATAGTTTGTACCAGTTTGAGCTGGCACAAAGTCAGCTGGGTGACCTTGGACCAGTTACTCTCAGCCCTAAGAAGCATCAATGGCAAGCCACTTCCAAAATCTTACCTAAAAAATGCAAGGACTTGTTCAGGGACTGACTGACTCAAAGGAAGAAAGAAAACCAAGGTCTGATATGCTTATTTTTTATTTAGTAGTTGTGAAAGTGTATTTAGGAGAACAACTAGTATTTACAATAATTAAATTGATTTATGCCTTACTAAATTTAATTAAATTATTTATTTGGACTAAAAAGCAAATAACACATGTTGGCTATTTAATCAAAACCTTTGTTCTAGTTGAAACCTTAAAGACTTTAATTGTTTCATCTTTAATGGTTTAACAGATGTTCTTCCTGTTGCTATGCAAGATCTTCTATGCATGAACAATGATTTCCCTCCTAGAGCTCACTGTCTAGTAAGATGGTATGTCTATTATTTAAAATCTTACATTTTAATTTAAGAAATTAATTGTAAGAATTTTTAATTATGATTAAAGAATATATTACATAGACTAATTATTTATGCCACAAAATGCAATACATCAAAAAGAATATTGTTAATATAGTGTTTTTGCCTGATGTTAGATCATGTTAAATCTTTAGAGACCATTGTTTTAATATTAAAATAACAGTGAGAGATAGATGCATCTTAATCCTCTTAATCTTTGAAATCCAAATTTAGTGGAATATTTCATTTGTTCTAGGTATGGCTTACGTGAACTTGTAGTTATTGCACCAGCAGCAAACAATGAGGCAGTTCTTAGCGAATCCAAATGTAATCTCCTTCTGAGTTCAGTTTCTATTGCATTGGGCAACACAGGCTGGTAAGTAAAGTTTCACCAACAGAAGAGGATATTTGTACCTCAGGGTTGAACTGTGGGGTTCTTGGTGTCTTTGAGCTTGATTGTTTCTGTGCAGATGTTTCATTATCCAACTAAATAACATCTTCAATGCTGGAAGGGAACAGGACTAGACCTCTGTTTATATACAGTGGTAAAGTTAAGTTTTATAATCCTGCATTAGCTGTTATAGCAAAGTAGATGCACATGAAGAACCTTGTTTTACTAGCTTGCAGAAACAAGACAAGATGCTAACAACAAGCAAAAAATAGATGATATAAAATTGCTTCTTTGCTGAGTTTTCAGTGTGGTCCCCCCCCCCTCAAACTCTACATTAGTAATTTTAATCAGTCTAGTCCTCCTAGAGTAAAATCATCTTTATTTGAAAACATTTTCGATATTTTTCAGCCAGGTGCCAGTATTTGTGCAAATTCATCACAGACACCGGAAAATGTATGTTGGGGAGTGTCAAGGTCCTGGAGTCAGAACTGACTTTGAAATGGTTCACCTTCGCAAAGTACCCAGTCAATATAGTCACTTATCTGGATTGTTGGATATCTTCAAATCTAAGATTGTGAGTATAGTTTGCATATGCATGTGGTAGGTGCATGAAGATGCCCCAAATGATATTCCCAAAAGTAGCAAGTGCAGTAACTTTTATGCTACAGTTAGTTCTCAACTACAGTAGAGATCAGAATATAAGTTGTTAAGTATTGTGTTTATTAAGTGAGGCACCATCTGACTGTATCTGACTTTACAACCTTTTTTTTGCCATGGTCATTAAGTGAGATATCAGTTGATCACAACTTGCAACCTTCTGCCAGCTTCCCTGTTGACTTTGCTTGTCAGAAGCCAGATGGGAAGGTCAGATATGACTTATCATGTGATTGCAGGATGCTGGAACTATTGTAAGTGTGAGCTGGTTGCTAAGCACCTGGATCACTATCATGTGACCTCAAGGATGCTGCGATGGTTGTAAATACAAGGATTGATTGTACATTACTTTTCCAGGACTAGCAACTGTGAACAGTTGTTAAATGAATGGTCATTAAGCAAGGACTACCTGTATTTTGAATGGGCCACTTTAGGTGAGGTTACTCAGAAATGCCATGCAGATTAAACATTTTTGAAGATTGTGCTACATCATGTACCATTTATAATTTATTCAGACTTCAGTTTTCCTTAGTTTTTATTCCTACTCTTTTTAATCTGATTAAATATGAACAATATAAGTAGGGAAAGGTTTCAAAATTTAAAGTTCTGTCTTTTCAGTTCAATACAGAATGATTGAAAGTGACTTCTGTTCTCTGTCACATATCCAATGCCTGGGGAAAGTCATCTCACAAATTACGTCATTTCAAATACAATGCTCACAAGAAATGTATTTTTTGTGAATCAGTCTTAGTTTGAACTTTAAAGTGGTTCAGAAGGACATTGGTAGAATTCAGCTGATTGCAAAAAGTATTCATATACAATTTTGAAAATGTGTCCTTCAGAAATATTTTCTGTTATATTATCTGAGTTAAAACACAAGATTAGGAATGCCTAATGGTTTGGACCTCACATTTTTTGTGATTATTCTTATTGGTATGTTTTCCAGGGCTGCCCGTTAACTCCACTGCCTGCAATTAATATAAGTATTAGGCTTACATATATACTTCAAGATTGGCAGCAGTATTTCTGGCCTCAACAACCTCCAGGTAGGAAACTGATTTATTTGTATGGTAATTTGATGTTGTGGAATTTAGTACAAAAGTAGATTAGAACCAAAGAAATATGCAACATGAATTCTTTTCTTCTTTCCCCTGTTTTGTTTATAGGACAGATACCGTATTTTTGGGGGTATAAGACACATCCTTTTCCCTCAGAAAAGAGGGTGAAAATCTGGGTGTGTCTTATACACTAAATGCAGTATTTTTGGCCTCCCAAAACCCCGCCTCCTTTGCAAAAATATCCGTGCATAGCCTTTAAGAGGCTTCCAGAGTGCTCCTGGGGGGTGGAGAGGGCAAAAATGGGTGAAAAACAGGCCATTTTTGCATGCCTTTTTTTGACAAAAAATGGGCCGTTTTTGGGAGGTCTGCAGAGTGCAAAAACTTTTTTTTTAATTTGCCTCTTAAAAATCTTGGTGCATCTTATACTCTGAAAAATACGGTAAATTAAAATGTTAACGTATATGAAATATTTTGTGACAGCTGCTTTAAGTCTAGGGTAAGGGAAAAAAAGACATGTTCCTCACTGTAAAACACAATAGCAAATTTTATTGGTAGGGTCCTTGGCTGTTTTCTTCCAGATCTAGGTAAGTAAACTAGATAACATCTAGATGTTATTTAGTTTGATAATGAAATATCTGCAAGAAACTCAGAGAGCACCAAGGATTCCACAATTCACCCTTGAGCTACAAACATTTTCTTCTATAAATGTATTTGTCCTTTTTGCTTTTTTTATAATTTTTAAAAAATTTGTTTTATGATACTTCATTCTTTATAGTCGATTTAGTTGCTCAAGAATCAAGAAGTTAATGAGGAAGATAGATTCATTTAACAACCATATTACGAACTTCGTGGCACGACAAAACCGCGCTACGCAAAATAGCGGAGATTAAATCGCGTCACTAAAGTCGCGACGTCATCATCGCGCGTCATCACCGCGGGGACAACAGCGCGGTGACAGAAGGGCGTTCTACATGCTTTGTTCTTTGCCTCCAAAGGTAGCCCTCCTCCTCCAGCGGAGGGCAGCAGGAAGCCCGCGGGGGGGCCGAGCAGGGCCGCCGACGCTGGCGGCGGAGGAGGACGCAGCAGCAGCAGCGGCTGAGGCTCTCCCGGGGCCGGCGAAGCGGGCTTGCCTGGCAGAGGCAGGCCGCCCTCTTCTTCCTCAACAACATCTCCTTGGATGGGCAGCCGCCGCCACCGGGCAAGCCCGCTTCGCCGGCCCCGGGAGAGCCTCAGCCGCCGCCGCCGCCCGCCCTGCCTCTTCCTTCGGGGGAGGCGCCGGCGGCGGAGGCCGCCCGTCCAAGGAGATGTTGTTGAGGAAGAAGAGGGCAGCCTGCCTCCGCCGGGCAAGCCCGCTTCGCCGGCCCGGGAGAGCCTCAGCCGCCGCCGCTGCCGCGTCCTCCTCCGCTTCCTGATGCCCCCCGCGGCTGTGCTGGACCCTTCCCGCGGGCTGCTGCTGCTGGGCAGCCCGCTTTGCCCCGTGCCCGCTGCCGCTGTCAGCTGGAGGAGGAGGGCTACCTTTGGAGGCAAAGAACGAAGCATGTAGAACGCCCTTCTGTCACCGCGCTGTTGTCGCGGCGGTAGGGTCGTTTTTTTATTAGCGCTCGGGACGCCGCGGATTTGCCTCCGCACTTATGTCGGCGCGGATAAGGGCATCGCGGTTTTGTGGTGGAACCACGAACTTAACTGCAGTGATTCACTTCATAATTGTTTCACTTTGCAACAAATTTTGGGCTCAATTGTGGTTGTAAGTCAAGGACTATCTGCACATATTTTCTACTACCATCTCCATAACACTAATGATTGCAAAACTGAAGAATCTGAACTTTTTTCAAGAAGAGGTTGTATAGAAACTGTACAAAACTTTTTTTAAAATTCTTCATTCCACTGTCTCTCATAAAAGGTGAGATCAACATTAAGAAAAAGATTAAACTTTTGTGTCTAAGATGATCTTATTGGTTTGTTGTGGCAATATCATCCTTTCCTCAGGTGGTAGGAATTAGAATATATATTTAATGTAGAATAATATGACAAAATATTTTTATGTATGTATGAATAACTATATAAACATAACAATATGTTTGGCCAATAGATATAGATGCTTTAGTTGGAGGTGAAGTTGGAGGTGTAGAATTTGGAAAGTTACCATTTGGTGCCTGTGAGGATCCTATTAGGTAAGTAGTTTTTATTATTATTATTTCAAATATCTTTTTAATAGAACTATTGCTTATGCAGCTACATTGTGCAACATATAATAAGGTGTTTGATAAGTGTTCTTGCTAATACTTGTTTTGTTATAATTTCAAAACTTATAAAAGTAATGCTTCTACTTCCAGTGAACTCCATTTAGCAGCTACATGGCCCCATTTAACAGAGGGCATAATTGTGGACAATGATGTTTATTCGTAAGTACATACTTTTCTGTTTGATTAGATTTTATAGTTCAGAATTCCAGAATTTTTATTTTAGTCAAACTTTTCCATTTCCCATAGAATAAATATAATTAAAATTGTATTTTAAGTTTTCAATTCTATACAACAATGCTTCCTATAGAATGAACATTGTAGTAATGTTTGTAATAATATTAAGATTAACTTTGTTAATGTGAATGTACATCCATTTAATAAGAGATGCAGTTGAATCCATTCACTCTGAATAAAGTGCACTATGCAGTAATACTTTTTTCTTATGTGACTATTGGTTTTTGTTTGAAAGAATCTAATGAAAATAAAGCAGGAAGTGATCAGTGGTAATCTAACATCTGCATAAAAACCTTAGTTGAAAGAGAACTTGCTGTATTTCAAGCAGTCTATTCTTGAATGACTTTTATACCAATACTAAGTTCTTCCCAATACTTAGGAATTGTTTTTTTCTTTTAGGAAAAGTTTGGCAGTTTCAGAATTAAGTGGTGGCTGCTTTTCAAGACATTGTTCTAAGAAATTGAGCTAGAATCACAAGAAAAGCAGCATAGAGTGTGAGCCTTCCCATACCCTGGAATTAGGGAATGATTTCTAGGTGAGGCATTCCCTGGAAAATAAAATAGTGGCAGCAGGAACTACCCTAGGAGAAATTGAAACGAGTGAAGACCCAAGGAGCTCATGGGAATGGAGATTTGGGTCCTTTTATTTACCACCCTGAGGGCCTCAGAAATCCACTACACACATTGAGCCGAGGTGGCACAGTGGTTAGGGTGCAGCACTGCAGGCCACTTCAGCTGACTGTTATCTGCAGTTCAGCGGTTCTAATCTCACCGGCTCAAGGTTGACTCAGCCTTCCATCCTTCCGAGGTGGGTGAAATGAGGACCCAGACTGTGGGGGCGATATGCTGACTCTGTAAACCGCTTAGAGAGGGCTGAAAGCCCTATGAAGCGGTATATAAGTCTAATTGCTATTGCTATTGAGATTAATATGCTAATTAAAATAATTAACATGGGGAAAATTTTCAGAAAATTGCTTTAATTCAAAATTGTCTAGACAAGCCATTGCATCTTTTAGATTATAAAAACAAACACATTAGTCAAAAATGGCAGAGATACTAAAAGATGGGGAATGGGGTTTATTTTATTTTGTCAAGGGTATGGTAAAGATCATTATCAAAACTCAGTGTTTTTATTCAAACACTGCTTTTAAGTGTTTGGGTGAAACAAAGTTAACTTTTTTTTTAAAGAGACCTGGATCCTGCTCAAGCACCTCAGTGGTCTGTGAGAGTCAAAAAAGCTGATAATCCACAGTGCTTACTGAGTAAGTATTCTCGAGATTTATTCTATCCTTTGCCTTTTTTTCTTTCTCATTACTGATAGTCCTTGAATTACAACAGTTCCTTTAATAACTGCTTGAAGTTAAATGGCATTGAAAAAAACTGACCATTTTTCACACTTACAACCATTGCAGTATCCCCATGGTCGTGTGATCAAAATTTCGACACTGGCAACTGACTCATATATGACAATGGCAGTCTCCTGAGGTCATGTGATCACTCTTTTCAACCTTCTGACAAGCAATGGGGAAGCAAGATCCATTTAACAACTGGATTACTAAATTAACCCAGTGATTCACTTAACTGTGGCGAGTAAAGTTGTAAGATGGGGCAAAACACACTTAACTGTCTCACTTAGCAATGGACATTTCAGACTCAATTGTCATAAGTCGAGGACTACCTGTATTACAGCAAGATATAAAGTTGATATAGCACTATGTGACACTGAAAAGTTCATGTAGATTTTATAAAGAATGCAGTAAGAACAATCTTCTATTTCTATGTCTTAAAATACATTTCTATTTCAGAAAAAATAGCACTGGAATGTTTTGAATGTAAAATTTTATTTTTTTAAAAAACTAATAATTTTATGGCTTCATTTGCCATACTTAAGTATTCATATGTGGGTTTCAACTTCTGTGGTAGCAATAAATTATACCAATTCTTAATGGCACATGTCTGATCTAGAAAGCTCCCTAAACTTCAAAGAAGGCAATTTGTATCTTAATTTTAAATTTAAGTGAGCTTGAACACAGTTTGTTTCAGGTCTTAAAATAACAAACTCAGTTGAATATTCACCCAACATTGGCCAATTACATCTTTTCCAATTAAAATGTGGGATTTGTGTTGACAGAAGACAAATAACTTGATTTATATGGTTAGCTATTCATAGTTAATTTTGAAATCCTTATTCTCTTTATCTTCTTAATGGTTTTGGCACAATCGACTTGCAACAGTTCATATGGTGACCATTCAAAGTTACAATGGCACTGAAAAAAGGAACTTGTGACCATTTTTCACACTTTCACATGCAGTATCCCCATGATCATGTGATCAAAATTCAGATCCTTGGCAACGTGAGTCACATTTATGACTATTGCAGTGTCCCGGGATCATGTGATTGCCTTTTGGGACCTTCTGACAAGCAAATTCAATGGAAAAACCAGATTGACTTAACAACCATGTTACTAATTTAAGAACTGCAGTGATTCATTTAACTGTGGCAAGAAAAGTCATAAAATGGAGCAAAATTCACGGTTTGCATGATTATTTTCTCTTGCAGGTGATTTTGTTACTGAATTTTTCAAATTATGTCGGCGGAAAGAATCAACTGATGAGATTCTTGGAAGATCAGCGTTTGAAGAAGAAGGAAAAGGTAAAATTCATAGTTTTTCTGAAACAATCAAAGATTGGAACACTTGGATTTGTGAAAACATCTAAGTAATATTTAATAAAACAATGAGTAACAGTTTATGAATTTTTTAAAAAAAGAACTGTTCCTGACTTAGCAACCACTCATTTCATGACGTTTGAACATGATAACACTGAATGAGCAGTATTTAAAACTGGTCCTTTTACTAATATTGGTTAGTTTCCTGATGCCTTGCTTGGAGTTACAAAGTTGCAATATTGAATGGTCATGTGATTGCAATTTGTGGCCATTGCCAGTTTCCTATAAGCAGAGTTAGTGGAGAAGCCAGCAGGAAATTCATAATGGCGACCATGTGACATTCTCCTTTAAAGGCCTGCAGTGATTTGTTTAATGTTAGAGTTTATAACCATATCACTTAGTGATGGAAATTCTGGTCTCGGTTACCATTGTTAAGTCAGGCAAGGTGGAAAAATGCTAAGGAAATCAATAATTTGGATCACTTTTCTTTTGCCAAATCTTGATATTTTGTAGATGCCGATATAAGCCATGCTTTGTCCAAGCTCACAGAACCAGCACCAGTCCCAATCCATAAATTGTCTGTGACAAATATGGTTCACACTGCAAAGAAAAAAATTCGTAAGCACAGGGGCATAGATGAATCCCCTTTAAATAATGAAGTCCTGAATACTGTTCTCATGGTAAGTTACATTTCATGATGAGTTATATAAATTGTCTGAGCCAAAAGTGGGTTTTTTGGTAACTTTCACTTGAATAACAAATCTGACCTGTCTCTGGAAATAGAGATCTTCTAGCAATCACACATTGAAAATGGATTGCTGCTAAATGTCTGGCATTGTCACGAAAAAGCATTTAGAAGGCTCAATTAAAAATCAACAACAGTGAGATTGCTGTCAGGCATTTAGCTTTTGAGATCAGATTGATGCTCTATTAATCACATCAGGTGATAAACAAAATGTGTTGTTGATAGCTTCATAGCAGAAGAAACAATGATTAGGCGTTTAGTAGCCATGTTTCAGAGCAATGAAATGGTAACATCTAATGCATGTGAAAAAAATTGGAAGCTGAAGCTATGTGTTTTTCTGTTTAGTATTTATTCCCTGATGCTGTTGACAAATCAGCAGATGGATCTGAAGCTAGAACTAATACTTCAACAGGAAGTATTCCACCCCCAGATAATGAAGACTCCGTAAGTTCAAATACATATGTGAAAAACATGTATCGGATTTTAATTACTTGTATTCAAATGAAAAGCAAATTTCACGGGTTTCATTGGAATGCCTTTTCAAAAGTACATAATGCTTTGTTTTAAAGAAAATAATTGTGCATATTAAAACTAAATCCTACAATTTAGAATACAATTTGCAATTCTGTGCACAAGTTTAATACTATTTTACAGATTCTTTTCATTTGTCCTTCTATGTAGAATCTCTACATCCAATTCAAATCTGCTCCTTCAGACAGTCTGACCTACAAACTGGCTCTTTGTCTTTGTATGATCAACTTTTATCATGGCGGAGTCAAAGGGGTTGCACATCTCTGGCAGGAATTTGTCTTGGAAATGCGCTATAGATGGGAGAACAACTTCTTCATCCCAGGGTAAGTTTTATGCCTATTATTTAGTTATTACTAATAGGAAATCAATAACATCCCTCAGAGTTAGTTTGAAAAGTGAAGTGTTACTGCCACCTGAAAAGGTTATTCGCAATCAGTTTCTTTTTTTCTTTTTTGATTTTTTTAATTGTTTTAGTTAAACAAAACCCCCAAAAAAGAATCATATTTCGTTACATCTTGTAGAAAGCGTATCAATTGGTTACAAATATATTCCGTGCGTTTCTTCCCATCCTTACATATACTTCATTCAAATCGAGTTGTACATTTTAAGTTAAAAAAAAAAATGTGTATTTTACTATCCCTGTAGCACAATTCTCATTTAATTACCATTATTTAAACATGTTTTTATCTAGAATCATTTATATTTAAAGATCCAACAATCTACTGGCATTCATTTGCAGTTTCAAAAGATCTGTAATAACATTACACCTTTATGACATATTCTAAAACAACTTCAGTTAAGTAAGATATCTAAGCATTCCCCCCCATAGCACACCTGTATATATCATTAGATATTATCCATTAACATTTCTTTATTATTATTGTAGTTGACTAAAAGTTATTTACTGTTTATCTCACCTCTCCTCTCCACAGGCCCACACAATATTATACCTTTATAGCCATCTTTAAACAATGATTTATTGATAAGATTTATAGGTCATTTCCCTCAATCCCAAATTAGTTAATTACGTGCTAAGAAAATAGAACGTTAAGCATCGAAGACAATCAGATGTTAACATTTTTACTTATCAATCACCAAAAGTATACATTAACATTTCTATGGCCCGGTTATTTATCCTAATTAAGGTTATCATTTCACTATTAATATCATAGTAAATTATATGTTAACGAATGTACATTCAATGGTAATCTAGAACAGTCTATAAAGTACTAAAATCTCTACTTATTAATCATCAATAATTAACTAGCTTTTTTTCATCAACTAGTATTGTTAACCAGTGTCTTTCCAGTAACAAAATGGTCGTTTGTCTCTTGCCAGCTGTTGTGTCGATTCCCTTTCCAGAACCTTTCCAGGGTTTAAGACTTCTCTCCGCACTTTGTAGCTTAAAAGATCTTTCATGTAGTTTTGTTGCTGTTGAGTTGTTATTAATGTAAGTTTAACTTTGGTTGTCAGGTTTATTTCTGGATAGATTTGTCTTATTAAGTCCATCTTTTTCGCTCTTTCTTTTTCTCCTGCATCTTGGGGTTTGGGATGAAGCACCAAATTATCAAAGTCACTTTTCCAGCTTCCCTTCTTTCCACCTTCACTCACGTTTACTCCATTAATAAATTCATCTAACTTCTTATCTTTGTTTTCTATATTTTCATTCGCTTCTTTAATTTCTGGGGCTGCAACCCCATCATCTTTTTTTGTGATATCCCATAGTCTGTCCCATTTCTTGTCAAATCTCTCAAGTCCTTTTGAGATGTTTTGAAGTCCAGCCAAAATGTCAAGTTTTCTTCATCTGAGTATTGATCCATTTTTTAGAGTAAAAAGAAATATAAGGAAAAAGCAAAGAGAGGAGTTTGGTACTTTCTGCCACTCTAGCCTGTCACAAGTTTTTGAAGAATATATCTATTTTTATTTTGAATCTTAAGCAGATGTTCTTTTATGGTTTTCAAAAAAGAAGGGTTCAAGTTTTTTTCTTTCCTTTTCCAATTCTTGCCAAAATATTTTCCACATGCTCCAGCAGTAGACTATTTGTGGCCTTGAGTTTTTATCAGGTTTTAAAAACAAGTTCCAAACCCTTCTGTTGCAAAGTCAGTGTCTTCAAATAGGAGTTAACAAAGGATACATTTGTTGCAACAGCAAAAGGGAAAAAAATTTCAGTCTTAGACTTCCAAGTGGCAGATTCAACTATTTTAAAGACTTTTTCCTTAAGTATCTTTAATATGATATTATAACAAGTAGAAGGAGAAGTTTATTAAAGTAAAACATTTTTTAACTTAAACCAAAAAAGTTAATAGTAGTAAAAAGAAATAGAGGAAAAAAGATCAAACGGAGAAACAGGAAATGTTGCAATCACTTCAATCCACAAAACATTGTTACAGGCAAGAGCGAAAAACTTTCTGAGTCAGTCCATTAGGGATTAAGTACGCCACTTTGTTCTTACTTAAAGGACTAATTTAGCTTAAGAAAAAAGTTTCTTAGGCCAATATTCTAAAAGAAAAGAAAAAAAACCTCACCAGACGGAACACTTTCACTTCTCTTTCTTTCTGGAGCTGTCTCCAACTATGTCAGCCTGGGGGCTGCCTGTTTGCCGCTGGTTGGAAGTGTTTCCCTTGGGTCGATCAGGGACTTTGCGATGTCCCTGTGACCACCAAAGTCTTGTCTTCCCAGTCACCATCTCTTCGGGATGGCTTAGTTCCTGCCGGACCATCCAGGGGCAAAAGTGTCATTGGCAGATTCGGACTGTCGAGTCCGCACGATGTAACATTGCAACGTTGGCTCCTCCTCCTGCAATCAGTTTCTTTTATTTAACTTAAAAAGGAGAAAAAGCTTGATACATTTGTATCATCTACAAAGATTGCTCAGAAGGCGATACTAAGCTGTTTAAAATAAACAGCTTTGTCAGAGAGATTTGGTTGACAAATTATGAAGTATCCAAGTCTTCTTATTTGCAAGATATGTTCAAAAGATTGCTTCTCTGTGACACAAAGGTCATAATTTAAGTTTATTATAGGTTATATAGGTAGTCCTTGACTTACAACTACCATATTTCCCTGAAAATAGCGAGCTTCCCCAAAAGTAAGTCCTAGCTTGATTTTTACAAGTGCACCCAATAGAAGTCCTACCCCCAAATTAAGACCCTGTCCTCTCCAGGGTCCATGAGTAAAAATTAAGATAGAGTGGGAATGAGGGTGGTGGAGCTGCCCTACTACTTACCTTCTGACAGTTGCAGCCAGGCCTTGCACACCTGCCCTGGTGTGGGCTGGCTTGCCAGCCCATTTCTTTTGCAGCCGGTAAGGCCTACAAGGCTTTCCTAAAGACCTCTGCAGCTGATAACAAAGCTCTGGATCGAACTGGAGCTCTGTTATCAGCTGCAGAGGCCTTCAGCAAAACCTTGCCAGCCTCAGAAGAAGATTCTGAAAGTGTCTGACAGCGAAAAGGAGCCTGGGAGTGACGCGCACAAGTGAGGTGAGTCAGTGGATGACACCCACCCACCCCCAAAATAAGTTCTGGTGTCTTTTTTGGTGGCAAAAAAAATATAAGACAGGGTCTTCTTTTCGAGGAAACACAGAATTCATTTAGTGACCAAAGTTACAATGACTCTCAACAAAGTGACATGACCATTTTTTACATGTAAATTTGGACACTTGGCAACTGGCTTGTATTTACGATGGTTTCAGTTCCTGGGTCATGTGTTCACCTTTTGCAACATTCTCACAAGCAAAATCAATGGGGAAACCAGATTCATTTAACCATATAACTAACACAACAACTGCAGTGATTCATTTAATAACTGTGGCAAGAAAGGTCATAAATTGGGGTAAAATTCACTTAACCATTGTCTTGCTTAGCAGTGATAATTTTGGGCTCAGTTGTGGCCATAAGTTGAGGACTACCTATATATGCTTTTTGTGAAAATGGCAGCATCT
The DNA here is from genome assembly GCF_051295495.1 of Thamnophis sirtalis. Taxonomy (NCBI): domain Eukaryota; kingdom Metazoa; phylum Chordata; class Lepidosauria; order Squamata; family Natricidae; genus Thamnophis; species Thamnophis sirtalis. Next base: position 43,881,414 of record NW_028261381.1, on the reverse strand, counting down.
ATATGTTTTGCAGTTCAATTCTTTTTCTATTGCTATAGTAATATCAGTATAATTACTTTTTAGGTTAACCAGCAGTGCGCCTGATCTGAGATCTTGTTTATTACATCAGAAACTCCAGGTAAATCTTATAAATGCACATTCTTTCTTTTATGTATTAATCTTTATTTGAAAAATTGTGATCAATTTCTATTTAACTGTAACCAGTTCTATAGATTGGGGGCAGCCTATAAATTTATAATAAGGATTTATATGAAGAAGCATGCTGTCTTTTGTGATAGTAAATTTGAATTCGGGCTACCTTATGACTTCTCTTATGTATGTGAACAAAACATTGCCATTGTTAAAATACCTATTGCTAACTTTAACGATAGAATTTTCAATGGGCTTGATGGGAGTTTGATTGCTTTCCAGATGTTAAATTGTTGCATTGAAAGAAAGAAAGCAAGAGATGATGGGAAAAAAGTGATTAATTTGGAAAAGCAAAAAGACACAGTGGATCGAGACTATCCAAAAGAGAGTGATAAAGAAAAAGGAGAAGTGGGGAGATCTTGGGAATCTTGGAGTGACAGTGAAGAAGAGTTTTTTGAATGCCTGAGTGACACAGAGGAGCTTAAAGGAAATGGACAAGAAGGCGGAAAGAAAGGGATTGCAAAAGAAAGTAGTAAAGAGACACTAGCATTGAAGCCAGAGGGCCGTCTGCATCTGCATGGTGCTATGAAATTGCTTCACCCAGGACAACCTCTCTATGTGCCAGTCACCCAGGTGAGTGACTAACATTTATAAATATTTCTGCTTCTCTCATATCTCCTAGTTCAGTTCTATTTCTGAGGTAGGGAAAAGGGGCTCCTAGGGTTTATTGGACATGAACAGTATTTAACAATAGATCTCATTTTCTCACAGATGTAATTTTGTCTTGGTTTTAAAAAATTATATTCAATATGATTAACATTCAAACTCAACATGGGAGATGAGCAGTAATCATATTACAATGCTTTCTCCTTTAAACAAATTTTTTAAATGAAAGGGAAGAAAAAAAGAGAAAGCAATAGAAATAGCACTCAAACTTATATACTGCTTCATAGTGTTACACAGCCTTTTCTTAAGCGGTTTACAGAATCAGCATATTGCCCCCAACAATAATCCTGGTCCTCATTTTACTGACCTCAGAAGGAAAGAAGGCTGAGTCAACCTTGTGCCACCACAATGTCAACAGCAAAGTTACCGGTGTATACCTTGGCTTACAACCACAATTGAGCCAAAATTTATGTTGCTAAGCAAGACAATTAAGTGAATTTCACCTCATTTTATTATCTTTCTTGCCACAATAAAATGAATCACTGCAGTTATTAAGTGAATAATTAGGTCATTAAGCAAATCTGGTTTCTCTCATTGACTTTGCTTGTCTGAAGCCAGCTGGGAAGGTTACCGATGGTGATCACATGAGCCTGGGACAGTGCAGCTGTCATAACCTCATGTCAGTAGCCAAGTGTCCAAATTTGGATCACCTGACCAGGGGATGCTGCCCATGGTCATAAGTTGAAAACGTCCCTTTTTTCAGTGCCATTGTAACTTTGATTGAAAATTGAAGAACACATGTTTGGGCTTCTCATCTATATAAAGTTTTACATAACTGTTAAGGCATTTCTGTATACCTTTGGATGAAACATTTATAAGTTGTGAATATTATCAGGCCCTCAGTCTACTGAGTAATTGGAGCTGAAAGTATCTCTGCAATGTTGCAAAACTAGTCTCTTAGAGATAGATAGAAATGGCAGAGAATCAATTTCCATGTTCAGATGTGAAATTCCAGTAACAAGTATGGAATGGAATAGAATAGAATAGAATTTGTTGTAGCTAAGGAGGCCATTTTTTTCTTTCTAGCATTTTCCCACAAGTGCAGGGTCTGCTATTTTCAAATCAACCAAGTGTTGATCCATTGGTTGCAATAGGAATTAACTACCTGACATTGGGGGCTGAGAGGGTGACTGGCCCAAAGTTTTTCATGCCTAAAGTAGAACTAGAACTCAATTTCCTGGTTTCTAGGCTGGTTTTTCGCAGGTGTCTGTCTCTCTTTTTTATATAAATAAATATAAATATAAAAATATACCACATTTGTGAAATGTATAAAAACTAGTGAAACTAGTTTTATTTTTATTTCTTTAGAATTAGCTTTAATATAACCAATTATTGCTTTTTCCCCTCTTGGTCTACCGCTACATGCGATGCTTGGCTTTTCTTGCAGTCAGGAAGTTCTCTTAATCCAAGCTGATCTGTCACCTTCCATTTCCGTCTTCTCCTATTTCCTATTATGCAAAAACTTCAGCAGTTGGTTAAATGACTGAATTGTATTTGCATTCAAAAAGTATTAGGTTTGGGACTGACATATCTGGCTTCAGAATACAGAGGTTGAATAACAGGTTCTAAGCATGTGGAAGTCACATTCAGTTCTTTTGTTCATTGTTTTTGTTCCCTAATGCGAGATAAAAAATCTTTAACAGGAATTCCTCTTTCTCTACTTGTTCAGGAACCAGCTCCTATGACAGAAGATCTGTTAGAAGAACAGTCCGAAGTATTGGCTAAGCTGGGAACGTCAGCAGAAGGAGCTCATCTTCGGGCTCGCATGCAAAGTGCTTGCTTGCTGTCAGATATGGAATCTTTCAAAGTAGGCACAGATTGCCAGGGTCATCATGAAATGAATACAGGTAGTCCTCAGCTAAGCACTACAATTGAGCTTCAGATTTCTGCTGCTAAGCGAGACTGTTGTTAAGTGAGTTTTTCCCCATTTTACCACAGTTGTTAAGTTAGTAGCACAGTTGTTAAGTGAATCTGGCTTCCCATTGACTTTGTCAGAAGGTCTCAAAAGGTGATCATATGACCCTGGGATACTGCAACCGTCATAAATATGAAGCATTTGCCAAGTATCCACATTTTGATCATGTGACTACAAAATGCTACAGTGGTCATAAGTGTGAAAACGTGCTTAACTCACTTTTTTAAAGTGTAACTTCAAACTGATTAAACAAATGGTTGTAAGTTGAGGACTACCTGTACAGCAGCATAAGCAACTCATACAACATATTTAGCAGGATATTTCCTCTTTTCTATCATTTTTTTCCCATTTTACTCATTAGTCTTTGACTCCCTTCTGTACTATACATGCTGTAAATGAGAAATGTGGTAGGTTCTCTAGCATGTTTGTTACTTGGCTTTTTTATTCAGGAAAATTTTTATTACCAGTTGTCTGTGTTAATATTGGTCAACATTCTCTCACTCTTTATTTGATAAGCTTGCTCCTCCAAATTATGCTTATTTGGATAAAAAATATGTTCATGGATTGGTTAATTGTCTTATCTGTGAATTAAGTAGAGTTTAATTGGAACTTGAAGGAAGCAAAAGCTAAGTGCCCAGTATTAATGTTAAATCTTACAGCAGCTGTCTATTATATATTAACACCAGGGATGGGTTCTATAGAAGAGGTTCCACAAATCTACAGTGCCGTTTACAACCGGTTCCAGCTCCCTCCCCCCGCCCGTCCACACATCAAGATGAAGAGCGAGAGGAGGAATTCTGGGAGTTGAAGTCCACAAGTCTTAAAGCTGTCAAGTTTGAACACCCCTGGGTTTTTTTTTCTAAAGGGTTAGGGTGCAAGGGTCTTGTAACTTGACAGCTTTAAGACTTGTACACTTCAATGCCAGAGTTCCTAAGCCAATATTTTGATTGCTAAGCAAGAGCGTTGTTAAGTGACTTTCACCACATTTTACAAGCTGGACACGCCTACCCAGTCACATGGCTGGCAAGCCACTCCCACCCAGTCACATGGCTGGCAAGCCACTCCCATAAAGCACACCTACAGAAGAGGTTCTAAAAAATTTTGAAACCCACCACTGGTTAACACTTATTTGTAGTTCATTCTTTGGCACAGTATAGAAAATTAGAAACACTTGAAGAGAAACTAGGTCATAAAATACATTGCAGACAACAATCCCTCCTTTTCTTTCAAAAATATGCAGAAGTAGAAGCTGGAGCCTATCGTAGACTACCATTTTACAACCATGTAAACCATATTTGGGGCAACTGGACCCTCTTTATTTATTTTAAAGAACAAAATGGTGATAAACACATTTGTTTTTATATCCATGGCATCAATTGTGTCCTTCCAGTTTGGAATGGATTGGAAAGTTCCCTCCATCCCAGCCTTCCCAATCAATGGTGAAGGAATCAGGGAATTGCAGTTCATCAACACCTGAAAAGCTACAGGCTGCCCTCATGGTACAGAAGGCAGTTGAGCTTTTAAAGAACATCAATTTCTGGGATAACCTTAATTTTAAATACATTACAAACTTGCCAGTGGTCAAAATAAGCTTTGCATTGAAAAGTTGGAGTTGTAAAAAAATCAAACCCAGATCTGATTCATACATGTTATACAGCCATTTGCAAATTTATAAGCAATAGTCACGTCTAGGGTCATCAGACAAGTTTAAAATTACAATGTTAGGAAGGTGGGCAGTCATTTTGAATGTTTCGCATTCAGGTTTTAAAAAATGAGAGTGTCACTATATAATGTCTTTGACCTTTATGCTTTTTTAGTTTTCAAAAAAGAATTGTCTGGAAAATCCATATCAGGCGTCACCTCAACTTCTACTAATACGGCCCCACAAGATGATAAAAAAATAAAGGAAGTTTTAAATGTATATTAACTGTATTATGCATTTTATATCAGTCCAGGACAACAACTCTTCACTCAAGTTTGAACAACTATGGCCTATATACAAATAAGCATGTTCTCCCTCCCCCCCCCCTTTGTTCTTAGGCTGCCAACCCTGGTTGTTGCCTGGAAGATTTTGTGAGATGGTATTCACCCCGGGATTACATTGAAGAGGAAACCGTGGATGAAAGTGGGGGTGTAGTTATCAAGGGTGAGCTGAGCGCTCGAATGAAGATTCCAAGCAACATGTGGGTTGAAGCATGGGAAACAGCGAAGCCCGTTCCAGCAAGGAGGCAGAGGCGCCTTTTTGATGACACCCGTGAGGCAGAGAAGGTAAAAAAGAGGCTTATGGGAATTCCTGAGACATTTCCATTTTAGTTTTGCAAGATCTGAAAGCTTTCATAGTGCCCATACTAGTATAGACAGTGGAAAGTCTATTACAGGCACTTTCATTTATTAGCTTAGTTTATTTAATTTAATGTATTTGTATGGAATTTCTGCATTGTTGCTCTGGCAACCAACTATGCAGGTCACTTTTAAAGTAAGACTGGATAATGCATGTTACATTTTGGAAATATAATTGTCTAAATTGGCAAGCACTTTGAATGTGGAAACATGTAAATAAATTATTTACAAGAACATGAAGTAAGAGGATAACTTTCAATTACTTTTGATCTTGAGCCTGTTTTCCTTTTTAAACAATAAATACAGTGAATTTTTCTTTCTTGGCCTTTGCCCAAGTCTTTCGTTACCTTTTCATCTACCTAGCATGCTATGTTCTTTCAATTAAAAATGTTCTTTTCAATAAAAAATAAAGTTGATAAATTTAGAAGCACCTTCAGATGGTGGGCCCCTCCACTTTAGAGACTTGAGAAAGAAGCTTTTGGATTGAATGCTTAAGAAAGGACATGAGGCAACATTCAGTTTTGAGGCCTTGAGAGAGAGTTGTCAATTTTGCAGCAAGATTATGGCAGTCTAATTGACTTACTGTATCTTCAGGTTCTACACTATTTAGCCATTCAGAAACCAGCTGATCTTGCAAGGCATCTTCTTTCTTGTGTCATCCATGCAGCCGTACTCAAGGTAAAAGAAGAAGGTAAATAACTTAACAAGCAAGGCTGTATGTTTCAAGTAAAAATAGGGTGCTTTTACTACAATTTACTTCATGGGCTTTTTTCCTTCCAATAGAATCTCTGGAAGATATTGGGTTAGTAAAGAAGATAATTAAGCAGATAATCAGCCATTCCAGTAAAGTTCTCCGGTTCCCAAATCCAGAAGACAAAAAACTAGAAGTAAGGAATTTCATTTTCCTAATAATGTCCAAGAATTTGTTTTAAAAAATGTTAGCTTTTAAATAAATATTTTATGGTAATCAAAAAGAAAAAAAGGTTACATATAGTTGTCTTAACTATGTGAGAGGAGAGAATGAACGATTCTGGAAAATTCTATTGAACCCAGCTCTGATAAAAGCTTGATGCTTTGAAATATATGACTTATGACAAGTAGAGAAAATGAATTTTTTGTCTTTTCCCAGGAAATCATTGGTCAAATTATGAATGTGGAAGCCACTATTGCTCGGGCAAGGTCTCTAAAAGCAAAATTTGGAATAGAAAAATGTACTAAAGAAGAAGAACGCAAAGATCTAGAAAAGTAAGTGACTTGTTTGATAAATTTGCATGGATAAAATTCTCTTAGCAGGAATTAAATTAATTACAAAAAATATTTTCAATCATAGATAAGACAACCTGAATCATTTCTTCAGAATGTCAATTGAAAATTTTCTATTGAATGTAAATATCGGTTGAGAACTTTCAATGTTCAGTATTCCAGTGGTTATTGTTTTAAAACTGTGTAAAACGATTTTTGTTTTGCTGATATATTTCTTCCCACTCTTTCTGTGCTGTTAGATTTGTAAATTCCTTTCTGGAACAACCAGAAGTATCAGTCCTTGGTGCCAGAAGAGGGCCTGCTGGTATTATAATTCACAAGCTTTTTGTGAATGCACAAAGGGTAAGATGGACTGCTTAGTTTCTCTAATATACTTATAAAACAATTGCTCTTTTTGTTACAATACTTGAATGCCAGATTTTGAAAATTCGTGTTTGCATAATACATTTACGGGTGTATTTTCCAGAGAAATAGCTGTGATAATCTGTTCTAACTAAAATAACTAATTAAAAATTAACCCATGTTACATCAAATAGACACGGATTGAAATATAATTTTGATGTTAAATTCCCAATTAAATAAACAAATGGTAGAACCTGTTCTTTTCAGGAAGTAGTTTGTATGAAATGTTTACAAAAATTCCAACAATTGCTATATTTTAATGTGATATGGCATTCATGCATATTGATTCAAAAGATGTGATATTGGTGATAATGTTTTGGGGAATGCCAGAACAAAATCAAGTTTGCCTTTGCTAATAGTGAATGATTTTCAAGCTTAATATTTCATCATACTGTACAATGATAGCCTATAAAATGTACCTGTATTCATCTCACTGCGTGGTATTGGTTTAGGACCAGGACTAAAACAGCTTGATAGATTAGGTAATGGCACCAGGAACAAGGGGACAGAATTAAAGAGCTACCTATGGTAGTTCCTGAAAAATGGAAAAAGTATGAGGCGAAGTGAAGACTTAAGAAAGTGTGAGTGGTCACAAGAGGGAAGAAATGAACCTTAGCAGAATGATTTAAAATAGTCAAGCTGAGGCTCGCATGAAAAGAGCCATATGAGTAGACTATAACTGGTGCAGGACCAGAAATTTAAAGCAAAAAATACTACTGTTTGGTGCAGGAAGTCACCTTAAGCTGTATTTCCCTCACCTCCCCTAATCAGTATTGGTTTCAATTCTTCTATGGTGGCATTGTATTTTCTTCTGACTTGCAATTCAAGGAATTCAGGGCAACTTGTATAATTCTCCCCACCTGTTTCTTGTTTTCTCTACTACCTAATTGAGAAGGTTGTTTTTCTTCTCTCCAACCTCTTGAATTGGGTGGATTTGAAAGTGTGACTAGCCCAGCCATAAGATTCATAAATAGGCAGGGATATCAACTTGGTTCTCCTCATTCCTAGACCAAGAGTTTAATGTAAGTGGCTTATTTTGGTTTAGATATAATAGATAAGTATAGCATCTTTCTGGATTCTTTGCTTCTCCTTGTCCAGGGTCTTTTGGATCCTTCCAAATGAATCTTTTTATGTTATCCAGATATTGCATCCAATGCTAATAGTTTGTTCTCTGTTAATCTGTATTTATCTCAAATGGATTTTAATTATTTCTGAGGACCTAACAGCATGAGTTGTTATGCTAGGTTTACTTGCTAGAACAAAAATCGATGTATCACAGAGAACTGCTGTAATCCATTTTACTATGACATCTTGTTTCAGTATTAATATATTGCTAATATTAAAAACAGCTTTTTAAAAATAAGCCCCAAATAGGTAGCTCCTCTTAATTTATCCAGGCATTTCTGCAATAGGCTTTGAGTGGTGCAGTGGCCTAGAGGTGGAGCTCTCACCTTACAATCAGGAGGCTCGGAGTTTGATCCTAGGTAGCAGCAAATATTTCTCTCTCTGGGCACAATGAGTATATATCTGCTGTGAACTCTGCATTGCTGACAGAAGGAGTATCTGGCCAGTAAACACTCAGCTCTGTTCAGTTGCCCTGACTCCACCCCGATGCAAGGGATTACAGAGTCATTAACAGAAAAAAATATTGCAAGAGGGTTATTGGGGTTAAGCAATACAGTGGGAGTCAGGATGCAGTATGTATCAGATGAGTGTGGGTGCACATCATGGACTGTGCATACGGGGCTGCTGGGACTGCTAGAACTTCAAAGACCAATTCATAATCCCCACAATTCATGCAGCAGCGTCATAATTCAGAGTTAATTGACTCAATAGTCATAGGTTGAGAACTATGAAACCTGTGACTATTCAGTCAGTAACTCTTTGAAATTACTGTCCTGTACCTCTTCCTCACTCCTCATGCACCTGGCCTGTGCTGCACCTCCACACACCCCATATCTTCTGCATCTCCTGCACCACCCCCTAAAATACTTGCTCTGCCTCTTGCATCCTCTCCCAACCCGCATCACACCCTTGCAGACCCTTCCTAACCCATGCTGCAGCTTGTACATCTCCATGCATCCTCCCCACGCTTCTTGCACTCTTTATCCTTACCACACGTCTTGCATCCGCCCCAAGCACTCCTTTGCTTCCTCGTCCACTCAGCAGCAGCCACTTATCTGACTGCCAGTCTCTGACCTGCAACTTCCTGCTGGCTTCCCCACTTAACTTTAGTTGTAGGAAGCCAGAAGGAAATTGCCTCTGCCTAAAAATTGTGGGATTTGGTTAGCAACAGTGACTGGAACTGGAAGGATTGCCATTTCACTTTATAGTTGCATTGCAGAGACGGCAATTGCTATTGTAACTTGAAGACCACCTTTAATGTTCTTTGATTAACCTTAATATTATGCACATTGGATTAATACAAAAAAATAGACACAATCTCCTGCATGTGTAAAGGATACATTGGCATAAGCTGCCTACTTGTCATGTGATTTGATTCATAGAAGTAGAATGCATCTTTATTGGAGTTCCCTTTAGAAATCCTAAAAGTAAATGTAAAAGTCCTGACTCCATCATTACAGAACTGGGATAGACAATAGGTTATATAATTGCTCCATGGGAAAGTCGGATGGACTTGACTATATTGATGCAATTGATTATTTACATTGTACTGGTCCTGTTATCAGTTTGTTTTAGATTTGTTTTGTGTTCCGAGTATTTATCAGTTTCTGTGCATAGCAACAAATCCAATTGTAAGGCTGCTGCCCCTCTGTTCCAAAACCTCTCTTTAACCCTATGTGAGTCATCTCTGACTTGCCTTTCACCATTGATTCTCTTTCTTACCCAGCTGACTGAATCATCTGAGGAGGTAACTAGTTTTTTCCCTGTTTCTGGTCATCTGCCTAACTTCATGTAGGTGCTGCATGGGTATGAAGGCTTTAGCAGCATAGCATATGGCTCAACTACTGCTTATTTGCATAATTAAAGCATTGACATTTTTAAAAATTAAGTTATGACCTTTGACATCACTGGAGTACGAAGGAAATAGTTAAAATGGGTCAAATGGGTTTTTAGAATCTTGAGGGATTTTTTTGTGTGTGTATAACTTTCAGCTTATTTTCTTGTTTAAGATAGCTGTATCTTACATGTCTGCATTTCAAGCACCAAACTGCGATAGCATTAAAATACACATTGTATAAAATGATAGGTTCTCCACTTGGCTTGAATAAAAGTAATAGCAATCTATTTTCCATTTGCTTTGCAGCTATTTTCTCTATGGAGCTTTTCTTTTTTCAATTGTTACCTCTTGAATATTGGAAGAACCCCCCCCCATTTTCAGAGTAGTACACAACAGTTGTGTGAAGTAGTTGGACAGTTAATTTGAACCAAGCAGGACTTATAGTTTGATGGTTGAGTAGAAACTCTGTTCAAGCACAGTATCTCTAATCAATTTAAAATTTCATTTAGGTATGATAGGATCAGCAGAAAATAGATGGATTAAAATGTCTGATTAATGGATAACATCCTGATACCAGATCTAGTTAGAGTTGGTTTCTCTGGTTACAGATCCCACCATTGAGAAAGAGCAAAATAATTTCAGTCCAGTTTTATCTTTTGATTGAATCAGTGTTCTGATTCAAACAAATGCCTGTTGTTTCATAACAAAAATAGCTTTCTTAGTTGAACAGATCAGTGTGTAGTTTAAAGCCTCCTTTTTGGCATTTCAGTGAGATAATGTTGTGGGTGCAGAACATATATTTTATGGGTTTTTATCAGCATTAGTCAATTTCTTAAGCAGAAACTCAATAGAACAAATGCTTTTTCCTTAAGCTTATATCCCAGTGAATGTTGTGCTTTGTCACACTTAATAGTTATTGACTGTTATGTTTTTATGCTAGCATATCTCAAAAACAAATACAAAAAAACAGTTCAATACTAAAAGGCTTCCTTTTCTTTTAGGTTGCTCCAATTATGCCCTATGATGAAGAACTAAAAAGATCGGGCTCTATGGACGAAAAACGTTTCAATTCTGGAATGAGTTCAGATTTTCCACCCCCTGCAGGACGTGAGGTTATTTTACGTACAACTGTTCCACGGCCTGCTCCTTACTCTAAACCTTTGCCTCAGCGGATGTACAGTGTTCTTACAAAAGATGATTTCCGACTTGCAGGTGCCTTCTCATCCGACACAACGTTCTTCTGATTTTAACAACCACTCAGCAACGTTTTCACCCAAGCAAGTACATTAAAGAGATGTTTATCCAGTCTCCTGGAAATGAAGATAATATTTAAGAGTAATGCCTATGTGAAAAAGTCTTCATATGCATAACATTTATGGGATTATTATCTTTTCCATGACAGCCCCTTGCCTATTGATGTTGGAGGATTGCTCATCTTTACTTAGCCATCCATTCCTCTTTAAAAAAGCGCTTTACAATGATAATGAAAATATCACAGAACTGTGTATTATTAAGTGTAGATTAAATTATGCAATCCTGCTCTTCAGCCTTGTTAAGTTTTATGCTCATGTAAAGTGAGTAGATTAGAAACATAATAAATCAGTGGATTTAAATTGTTTACATACTATATGTAATAAAATTCACTTCATTGTGGCCTGGCTAATAATGTACTTATTTAAATCATTCTGCTTTATGATACTGCATTGTGTCAGGAAAATTATTGGTAGTTAATATAACAATCATACCCCTCTACTTGCATCAGATGATACCAAATCCTGGTGGACAACTATCAGGTTTGAATGTTAATCTTGATGGATGCGCACGCGCGCGCGCACACACACACACAAAACCGTTTTTTGCCAGTTTTGCTTTTTACATTAATGTCGAAAATGGTTTCTGTATTTTTCCATCTACATAAATTAGGAAAAAGTTAATGTAAAAATACCAGTTTATTTTGAGATGAACTAATGTACATGTTTAATTTTATAAAAGATACTTTTGTTTAACAGCAAGGATTGTTATGCAAATTATAACCTACCCTTCAATCAGTTCCACAGTTGTGGGTCAGATGTTAACAAAAATGCACTACAAATGCTGCAGTACCAAGGATTTAAATAACTGCATGAACCTTGCTAACAATTTGTAAATGAAATCTTCATTTTCTAAATTTGAAATTTAGAATGGAAAAACATGTATAGGTAGCTTTTTAAACATTTCCCACATGGTGTTTTCTTAATGAGCTGTACTAAGAGGTATTACAAAAATCCATTTCATCAAACCTTTTCATAATTTTACAAAAAACTTTGTGATGTCTGATGAATATTTTGACGCAACACATTGTTTTTTAACTTGGCTTCTTTCTTTTGCTTGTTTTGCTGTTCTCTGAAAATATACAAAAGAAAAGAAAAAAATCATATGAAATCCATTTCTTAATGTTGAAAGTTCATGAAATTTTGTTGCTGCATTCTGTACTTACCTCTTTGTGACAAATTGTGCATAGTGTTTGGAAGTTTTCAAGCGAACACTGTCCACCCCCACTGAAAACTGGCTTGATATGATCCACTTGCCAGAAATGGCCCTCAGTTGGGTTCAGGATAATTTCATTTAACTGAAATAAAATAGGATCAGTGGCAGTCATATATGTCCTGGAAATGAGTCATATACTTATATATCTTCCTTCCAATATGCTTTTGTTGCTTTTAGTCAAATTAATTTGCTATGTGCCTCAGAAATAATAATTGTTCCAGGAAAATAGCAGTGCTCATTTGAGAAAAACACAATGTCAATTCAAATATCACCAAATCACATCTGTGAAGACCAAACATCTGGAAATCAGCTTTGTTCTTAATTTTTAAACTGATAATAAAAGAGAACACATATGCATCATAATTATGTAATTGTTAGCCTATCTTCAAAAAGATAGATAGCCATCCTTCATTCTAAAAACAGGAAATGAAGTACATTGGAGATCCAAATATATTCCTAATGAGTTGGAAATGAAATCTAGCACAGCTAATAACACTGTTAGTCTCAAACTCAGATTCATATGGGATAGCTGCTAAACTCTGTCATCCGAAATATGTGGCTATGTCAAAACTGGTAATTAAAAACCTATAAAATAATAAATTCTGATATTCTAGTATTACCTAATATTTTTGAGAGACAAGACCAAATATATATATGTATGTATGTATGTATGTATGTATGTATATATATATATATATATTTCCTAGTCTTGTTTTAATCTGCAATATTGTCTCTGAAAAGCTAAAATAAATTTAATTCATTTTGCAAAGGAATATGATTAAGACTACAGTTACCAGGCTTACATCTGCTGTGTTCAGAGAGCAGCCAGTCTTGCTGAGTTACAAGCTGTTTGAATAACACAATTTTTATTCTTTCAATGCTTGGGCCTGATAACGAATGTTCATAACATTTACAGCATAACAATAACCATGTAGTGTAATTATTTCATTGCATGAATAGCAGTTTTGCATGAAAATAGCTTTAATATAATTGTTCAGCCTTTGAAAATAATTCAGAAAAAGTACCTTCACACATGCAAGTCCAATACCTTTTTTTTAAAAAGAAGTAAAGGAGGAAGTTAAGGCTTCCTCAAGGAAAAATTGTGGCTGTTTTAGGAATTGGAATTTACATCGGCATATGGATATATGCAAGCAACTGCAACTTCTTTAATGAGTATCAGAAAGGAATCAAATTGCTTCTTCCAAAAGATATTTTTTAAAGTTCCCCTATGTTTCTAAAACCATCCATCCATCAGAGAACAATTTTGTGTATTCTGGCCACATATTTCACCTGTTTTAAAGGAAGTTTGGACATCCAAGACTTCTCCAAAAGATCCTTGCGCTGACTCCTTGGGGCATCTCTGACACAAAGGTAAAGTTCTTGGGCATTCAACCTACATAACTGGCAAACCCCATGTTCTGTTTCAAAAACTTTACTTCTCAGGTAACTATTATTAGTGTAGAAGAAGAAATCTTCCTGGCATTTAAGAGAACAAAATCGTGTGTCCCAGGCGGTATATGTCAACGTTGGCTCAACTTGGATTGTTGGCTTTTGGCAGCTTAGGCAAAGTGGGTTCCCTTCATTATCGACTGCCTGTAGATAGCCTTTGCTTGATGAAAATTCCTTAACAGCAACAATCTGGTCAGAAACTAAACTGGCATCTGGGCAACTCCCATCTTCTGAAGGCAACCTAAAACAGAAATGATAATACGGTAAATAAATGTATAAATTCCTAGATTATGTTTCTACATTTGTATCCCATTGTTTCACTAGGCAGGAGTAGGCAATCTGCAAACCAATGTACTCTGTCATCTCATTTGAGCAGCCCCAGATTATGTGTCTGAAATTTGGTAACAAAATGGTTAAATGAAGGGTTAGTGGATTTAAGTAAGAAAATGGATGCTTCTCCGAAGTAGCCTGTGGTAGGAGTCACTGATGGGTTATTCTCACGTCCAATCTGCCCAGAGACTGAAGTTAAAGTTGAGGCCACTCCCCTCTACTTCCTCTGCATGGCTCCAGTTTAATCTGTCTCGGCCTGAAAAAGTACTGTATTTGCTTGGCTCTTCAATTTGGACGAGTATTGGGAGAGGTGGAGAGCCATACTCGTTTTAAAGTTGCTAAGTTCCAGGTTTAAGATGGCTTCCTTGAAGTCTATCCTTGCAGGAATACAGCATGGCAACTGCTTAGCATCTATTGACCTCATAGAGGCCTACTTACATATTCTGGTTTTGCCTGAACACAGGAAATTTCTTCGATTTTCACATGGGGGAATCCTTTATCAGTACAGGGCTCTTCCCTTTGGAGTAGCGTCCGACCCTCAGACTTTCACTAAGATACTGGCAGTAGTAGCAGGACATCTCCGGTCCGTCTCTGTCTGCTTACAGTGCTACCTGAACAATATCCTAGTTCAGGCGGCAATGCCAGGTGTGGCCAAGAGGGATATTGGGCTCACAATGAAGACATTACAGACTCTGGGTTTCTCAGTTAAGTTCAAGAAGAATCATCTGAAACCCACCACTAGGCTACAGCATTTGGGGGCAGTTATTGACACAATGGAATGCAAAGTGTTCCTTTCCCAGGACCGTAGCGACAGTATAGTGCAGCTGATTCAGCAGATTCGCCGGGCTCATTCTATTCCCATAGTTCTCTCTCGACTCCTGGGAAAGTGCATCTCTTGCATTGTGATCATTCCATGGGCCCGCTTCTATGCCAGGGAGCTGCAGTGGCTACTGCTTCCTCATCAGAGAGATGGGCCAAGCGATGCAACATTCAAGATCCATGTACATCCAGATCCCCCTGTCCCTTCGTTGGTGGATGTCTCCAGCTCTAGCAAAGGGCACCCTGTTCAGGGAGCCAGACAGGTTGGTGCTAACAACTGATGCGAGCCTATTCGGGGGGGGGGGGGCGCACCTCGACTCTTAGCTGGCCCAAGGTCGTTGGATGTCCTCGGACTTACAACAAAGCATCAACTGGCTGGAACTCAGAGCGATCCACCTGGCTCTTTGCCACTTCATGATGCGGGTCGCTGGCAAGCATGTGTTCGTCCTGACAATGTCACCTCCAAAGCCCATGTCAATAAGCAGGGGGGCACTCATTCCCTGGCCCTTCGGAACGAGGTTGCGAAGTTGGGGAATTGGGCGGAACGGCATCTCCTGTCACTGAAGGCAGAGCATATCTTGGAAGTGGAGAACCAGCAAGCCAACTGGCTCAGCAGGGCAACTGTGAACCATGGAGGAATGGCAGCTGAATCCTAGAGTCTTCACTGAGGTTTGGCAGGCCAGTCGTGGACCTGTTCGAACGCACAGGTCCAGAGGTTCATCTCCCGGTTTCCGACTCAGGGAGTGAAGATGCCAACGACCTTTTATGCAGATGGCTGGAAGGGTTTCTCTATGTGCTTCCCCCCTTCACCTCATTCCCGGGGTCCTGAGAAAATTAGTGGCAGAAGGGGCGGAGGTGATCCTAGTGGCTCTCTACTGGCCCCGGCGGCATTGGTTCATGGACCTGATAGACCTGTCCATGTCCCCTCATTCGAGGATTCCACAGGGGGAGGTGCTCTGCATCATCCGGAGCCCCAGTGGCTTCAATTGACTGCCTGGTGCTTGAACGGGAGCAGTTGAGGGCGGCCAATTTCTCAGCCAGTGTGATCAGGACCATTGAGGCATCCTGGAGACAATCTAACACCCGCATTTATAATGCGACCTGGTCCTCTTTTGTGTCCTGGTGCCAGTCCATGCAGGTGGAACTGACAACGGCTTCGGTGCCACAAGTATTGGAGTTCCTCCAGGATGGACTCGAGAAGGGACTTTCCCATAATACCCTCAGGAGGCAGGTTGTGGCACTGGCAACAGTCCTTGTGGGGGGCTCTTATCCCCTAGCGCAACACCCGGTTATTAAGATTTCTTTGGGGGGTGACAAATAATAGACATCCCCCCCCGTGGTTCACGGGTTCCTTACATGGGACCTACCTACAGTTCTTCAGGCACTCACTGAGGCTCCCTTCGAGCCCTTGAGGATGGTGAGCTTTCAGTTTCTTACCCTTAAGGTTGTTTCCTGGTGGCGATTACCTCCACCAGGCACATTTCTTTTTTTTTTTTATTGAGAATTTTGAAAAAAAAACCTTACAAATATTTACTTCCCTCCCCCCACCCTCCCCCCCACCTTCCCCCCCCCCGACTTCCCAGAACCAATACAGGGTATAAATCTTTAACAAAAACATTCTAAAATAAACTTTAAAAAAAGTTAATATCATATTTCATTTGAGCTTTAACTCCTCCTTGCTAGGCTAGCTCTAAACAGATTATATCATTCATACCCACATGGGTATCTTGTCATTTAGTTTGTACTGATATTTTTTCCAGACCCGCAGTAGAGCATTCCTTAAAATATGACTTTTAAAGTTCTTATCTACCTTTTTGTCATATAGCAAGTAAGCATGCCAACCATATACCAAATCATGCCCTTCGATATTAAGTATTCTGTCATCTGTTAAATTAATCCAGTCACTAATTACCGATAAAACTACTGCTTCATAATATAGTTTTAAATTGGGTAATTTCAAACTTCCTCTCTCACGCACATCTTGCATTATTTTTAGTTTTATTCTCGGCTTCTTCCCTGCCCATACAAATTTATTAATGCCCTTCTGCCATTCTAGCAAATTTTCGTCTTTTTTAAGTATTGGTATCATTTGAAAAAGAAATAAAATTTAGGTAGAACATTCATTTTCACTGCTGCTATTCTTCCCAGCAAAGATAATTGTAATTTCTCCCAATTTTTCATCTCTGTCTGTATGCTGCGCCATAGTGGTTCATAATTATACTTATATAGCTTCCCATTTGAGATTGAAATATAGACTCCTAAACCTTTTTAACTATTTCACATCCTGTCATTCCTTCTAATTCTTCCCTTTGTTTAGTGTTCATATTTTTAACTAGCATCTTTGTTTTCCCTAAATTTATTTTAAATCCGGACACTTGGCCGGACTCATCGACTAAGAAGGCATAGTCTTTTCTCGATCTCAACATTTTAGGTGGTATTTCCTTCAAAACAGTCACCTCCTGACCCCCAATTTGAAGCTTAGTTTTGTAAGACTCTTGCAATATCAAATTCCTCATATCTCTCGTAGCAAAATACACCACAATATCTCTTGGGAGTTGCTTTTGTCTGGCAAGCCAGGAATTAACACAATATATCTTGTCAATTTGCCATTCCAAATTTCCTACTGGCCTTCCCATCAATTGATCAAAGGCTTCTGAGAAGATCTGCTTCAAATTTTCTTATTTTTCTCTTGGAGGCCTCTTATCCTTAAAGCAAATTCCATCTGTCTATACTGCAACATTATAATTTCATTTTCTGCATCGCCAACCTTTTGTTGAACCACATCCATTTTGGTTACCAGATTAATATTGGAATCACTAAGATCTTCCAATCTATCTTCAATTCCCGAGACATAACCTGATAGACACTTAAAAGCCTCAAGAATATTGTCTCTAATTTGCTGGTTCCGAGTCTGAACCGAGTCCATAAGCTCTTCTGACAATTCTTTATGAGCAGCAGATATCCCTTCCTTTATTTTAATTTCCATCGCAGTGCATGATTTTTTAAAGCCTCAGCTAAGGCCACGCTTAGTTTTTTTTGCAAAATTTCTCGGGTCAAAGGCTCCCCTGCAGTGGGGGGGAAGTAGTGACTGTAATTTAGTTCCAGGAGCAGGTGAATTTCCAGCGCTTTTAGACGCATTGGGGGGGGGGGATTTTTACTGCTTAGAAGCCATTCCAGATTTAATCTTCTCCACCCAATTAGTAAATCCAGGCAAGCCGCTTATCCAGCAATTACTATTTAGTTTGGTAATAAATCACTTCTGTTTTAGTGATCTTTAAATGTTCTGAGCTCCGTAGAAATCTATGTCGTCAGAGCCTGACCTTCCTACAGAGCTGTTCAGCGCCATTTTCTGTGTATTTCTAGCAAGTAAATTGTCAGAAGGAATTATTTTAAAAAATGGAGTTAAAGACTTATACATACAATTAGAAGTTCACCAGTATCAGTTCTGCCTGCTTTGAAATCAGTAATAAATCAATCTTTGAGCTGAGGGTGGACGTGTGCCTTCGTTCTGCAAAAGAGGCAGAAGAGGTCCTTGACGCGGAGAAACCACTATGTTACCGGGTGGCTCTCTCTTCCCACCCCAGATTTATGTTCTGGGGGGGTTAACTGGAGCGCTGCCCAAACATAGCTTGCTCGCCTCCTCTTCCTTAGCCCGGATAAGAGGTAATCAAACTGTCAAACAGTTGATGGATACTGTTTAGACAGCTTAACGCAGCCAAGGATCCGGAGCTGTTAAAAACAACAACACCCTCAGGCCCCGCCTAACCGGAAGTCCCACCAGGCACATTTCTGAGCTCAGAGCTCTGTCATCTAGGGCTGACCTGTGCACATTTCACGACAACAGGGTTGTTCTTAGGCTTGACCCTTCATTCTTGCCTAAAATTAACTCTTCCTTCCATAGGACTCAGGAGGTGATTCTCCCAGACTTTTGTCCTGTGCCTTCCAGGGAGTGGGAATAGTCCTGGCATTACCTGGATGTGAGAAGGGGGTCGGAGGCAATCTTCATCTCTTTCCAGCCCTCTACCCTAGGGGCAAGAGTGTCACCAGCTACTATCGGTAGGTGGATTAGGTTAGCCATCACTATGGCATATGCAGCATGCAGGCCTCTGGTGCCAGCTGGCATCATGGCACACTCCACTAGGAGTGTGGCCACGTCTGCGGCCTGGTTGACTCAGGTGTCTATCGAGGATATTTGTATGGCAGCCACCAGGGCTTCGCCCTTGCCTTTCATCAGGCACTACCGGCTGGACGCTTACACTTTACTGAGGCTTCCTTCGGTAGGAGGGTACTGCAGGGAGTGCAAGACACTCAAGAGGCTCAGGCCCATTGATTCCCTCCCATGGACATCAAGCTTTGGTATGTCCAATCAATGACTCCTCCCACAGGCTACTTCGGAGAATGTCAGTTGGTCTTACCTGAATTGCATTTCTCGAAGTTCTGTGGGATGAATCACTTCCCACCCTAGTTAGTGTGTCTTGTTGGCATGAAGGGTCTTGAGCCAGGTTTTAGTGGCTGTTGGGTCAGTCAGGGTCCTGGGGTTGGGGTGTTGACTTTCCTATGCCCTTCCTTCCCAGGTTTTTCTTTGGAGCACTGGCCTTTGATTAAACTGGAGCCATGCAAAGGAAGTAGAGGGGAGCGGCCTCAACTTTAACCTCAGTTTCTGGGCAGATTGGACGTGAGAATAACCTATCAGTGATTCATCCCACAGGACTTTGAGAAATGCAATTCAACTGACATTTACCTCCCAGACATCTTCCATTCTGATCCTAGCATTATCCCCCCACCCCCAAAAGACTGAAAGCATTGGTTAAATTGCAACCTCACAGGATTGAAATATTTGTGCCAACCTATTTCAATTATGTACCATTCACTGGAGAAAGCAATTACGTTTGGAAGAGTTAGTGGCAAAAGAAAACCAGGCTGCCAAAGAACACAGTGGCTGGACAGCATCAAAGCTGGCGGGGCATAGAGCCACTCAAAGAAATAGTGCAAAATCAGAAGATGTGGAGAGAGCTGGCTCACAGAATTGCCAAGAGTCTGATTCAACTGAACGGATAACATCATCACCATTACTGAATAACCTATGGTCCCAAGCAAGTTATAAAATCTAGAAATAGACATTGATCCACATATTATGTGGGCTGCATTTGGAAAAATCCTCAGACTTCCTGCCATAATGTATTTCTTATTGTGAAATGAGAGAACAGAAATTATTAAATACAAGTACCCCTATTTAATTAAATCTAAGCATATTTTATTTGGACTAGAATATATTCATTCTTTGACTTTGCTTATATTCATCGAGTTCCTAACAGGTGGATTTTGGCAGTAACTACTGCTGATTTGCTTCTGGGCACGCTGTGCGTGCATGCTTGAGCAATGCAATAAAAATTGTTCTGCGCATGCGCAGAAGCAAAAAACAAGATGGTGGCACCTATGGCGCTGCCCAGAGGACCGGTTTGGGGTGTGTGAGAGGCCTGGCTCGTTGCCGGTTTCAGCGACCCAGGCCACTAAACCACTACCGGTTCGACCAAACCAGTCTGAACTGGTAGGAACCCACCACTGGTTCCTAACATGCCACTTAAAAATCAAGCGTAGCCCTCATTGTTTAAAATGTTGCATATTTATGCTGTACAAAGCTTATCACAGTATAGCAAGGAATGATTCACTCAAATAACTCTAAATAAAGCCTTATTTTACACACATTTTCTAACACAGTACTGGTTTCCTGTCAGATTCTTTTGAATCTAAGTTAAATTCGCTGTACAAAAAGACTTCAATTTTAGCTTAGGTCAAACTAAGAAGTGATTTTAAGGTTCTTGCAGAAAATCAACAAAGGATCATCTGAATAGAAAAGACAATAAAAACATACAAATAAAAAATGTTTTCCTGTACAAAGAAGTCAGAAAGAGAAAGGTTATGATAGCTGATGAATTTGTTACCAAAGAACACAGCAACTGTTATTCTAATTTGTAAAGAGAAATTGCCCAAGCCATTTGGCTAGGTTTTTTTTAACCCAAAAGAGATAACATATCCAATGTTGTTGTCAACTGCAGACTGAATACCAGAATCAAAAACGTCTATTAAAGTTTAAATACTAGAGATAACAGAAACATTTTCATCATGTGCTGAAAATATAACAGACATTAGGAAAGTTAGGAAGGCATTTTCTTAGCAAGGCATTTTCCAACCGATAACATTGCTGTTAAAAAAATGCAGTGTGCTAGTACTTCACTTTATCAGATGAGGGCTCCAAAACGCACCACAAGTTGCTGGGCATGAATTCTCTGAAAATATTCAATTATCCAAGTCTAACTGCTTTATTAGCCAATTTGGTGCAAGGATTAAGGCATCAGACTAAAACTGGGAGACTCTGAATTTTAGTTCTGCTTTAGGCACAAAGCCAGATGGATGATTTTGGGCCAGTCACTTTCTGTCAGAAGGAGGCAGTGGCAAACCACTTCTGAAAAACCTAGGCAAAAAAACTGCAAGGACCTGTCCAGGCAATCTCTGAGAACTGGACACAATTGAACAGAAAAGTAAAAGCACTTTATTAGAATGTCACACTTTTTTCTTTTCCCGAGCACAACTAAACTTACTTTATAAAATGGTTATCTTCTTTTCCAACAGAGGATCCATGGGCTCTCATAACTTCTCTGGATGTTTTTGTGATTATGCGAACGCTACCTCCACTGCTGTCAGCTTTTGTTAGCGAAGCTCTGGCAATGTCTTCTTTTGTCATGTACCTAAAATATTAAACACTGTTCTTAACTTTGAGCAAAGGCTAAAAACTGAGATGCAGAATTTTCGAACAGATGGCCCCCACAAGGTGATCCCTCTCTGCCAAGAGCAAACTGCAGCATTGATTACCGATCATTACTTCTAAAATGTTAATGTTAAGTAAGAATGTCTCGCAAGGAAACAGATTTTAGTTTCTGGATCCAACTTTTTCTCACAAGATTTGCAAAATAGTCTATTGGGAAGGAACTATGTATTAAGCAGTGGTCAAACATACAGATACTGAATTTCAAAACAAGGTTTTTGCCTGTATGCGTGGTAGCCAGAAAATTAGTTTCTAGTTTATGACTATGGATTCCACAATTCTCAACATTCAGAAATAATCTATTTACTTACAAGTTTTATTTCAGCAGCCTAGCTGGGGGACAGACTTATTTTTTAATTTTATTCTTGCTAGAAAGCTTTGCTAATATTTTGAAGGTTTATAACTATATCCCCATTACTTTTTACTCAATTCTGAGTTATAAACAAGGTTAAGAGCCGAGGTGGCGCAGTGGTTAAATGCAGCACTGCAGGCTACTTCAGCTGACTGCAGTTCTGCAGTTCGGCTGTTCAAATCTCACCGGCTCAAGGTTGACTCAGCCTTCCATCCTTCCGAGGTGGGTAAAATGAGGACCCGGATTGTTGGGGGCAATATGCTGACTCTGTAAACCGCTTAGAGAGGGCTGAAAGCCCTATGAAGCGGTATATAAGTCTAACTGCTATTGCTATTGCTATTTTAAAAAACCCAAAAAATACATTATCAGGAATTTCTGATTGTTATGTCTTAAGAGTGATTATGTATTCAGCATTTTTAATTTCGCTAAACTTTATTTTAGCTTGTTCTATTTATGTTCTATTCACAATTATGTTTTAGCACTCAAATCTGGAAAAAGAAATGATATATTTGTAGAACATTTGCTTCACACAAGCTCGTCATCATAATATGTAGTGAAAAAGTTACATCTGTACTGTGCAAATATATTGAGTGATAATCTGCTATTTGGTTATTAACAGCAGTCCAAGTGGAATCTGTGGGATCAAGAATGTGATTTTAAAGTCCTATTTTAGGGCCAGGAATAGGTTTACAAACTTTTTTTTTTCTATTTAGTTAAGATTTTTTATTTATTCAATTTCTATAGCTGCCCATCTCAAGTCAATGAATCGACAGCTTACAGTTCAAAAAATGTAATATAATTAAGACATTAAAAACATTTTAAAACTATAAAAATAGTAAAAATGTCCAAAATAAATATACATGTCAGGCAAAGATATTTGGCGAGTTAGCAATACAGTCAAGAAACAGGACCCAATCAATACCCAGGTTTGGGAGCCCAGTTTTTAAGGTTTTACAAAAGGCTAACAGGGTTGGGGTGATTCTAATCTCCACAGAGTTGGAGCCCCTGTGGAAAAAGGCTAATTGTCTTGTTTCTGCTAGCCAACACTTGTTTGCTGATGAGATCTGCAGCAGGCCCATTCTGCTAGATTGGGTTGGATGAGTAGAGACTCTTGGAAAAAAGGCAATCCCTCAGGTAATCTGATCGCAAGTCATTGTAGGAATTTAAAGCTGACAACCAGAACCATGAATTGCACCTGGAAACACACCAATAACCAATGCATCTCACGCAAAAGTGCTGCTATGTGTGCTGCATATCTGGCACCATTTACCACCCGCACAGCCACATTGGGCATCAGTTAAAATGTCCAAATGCTTTTCGGAGGCAGTTCCACATAAAGCATATTAAAATAGTCTAAAGGAGAGGTCACAAGGGCGTGAGTTACTCTGAGCAGAGTCTCCCGGTTGAGTATAGATGCAACTGGCGCACCACCCAAAGATGTGTAAAGGCCCTCCTAACCATGGTTGCAATTCGAGCAGAAGCTGTGAGTTTAGGAGGACCCCAGACTGTGTGCCTGGTGTTTTGGGGTAGAGATGGAAGAACCTTTTTTTCAGAGGGTTCAAATATCCATAGCCATTCTGTCTTAGTAGGGTGGAATCAGAGCCCATTCTGCCCCATCTGGTCCTCCAGATATTAGGATAGGATGTCTGTAGCATCACTCAAGGGCCTGGGCAAAAGTTCTAAAGCTGGGTATCACCTGCATATTGATGATATTTCACCCCAAAATGGCAAACATAATCCATCCACCCATTCCCCTAGTAGCATTTCACTGTCCAGTTTGACTTTTTGCAGCAAGACCAGAATTGGTGATGAGACTATCAAAAATGTCAAGTGGAGCAATTGGGAAATGCAAACCTTGTGAAGGAAACCTTCCGAACTATTGTTGGGAAAAGCACTCTGTTGATTTTTATTCTCAACAATTCAAAAAGCATTTGGGATACAAAGACATTTAAAAAAGAAGAAAGATTGTCACCATTTAGCATCATCGTGACAAAAGTACAATATAACAGCTTGAGATATAATACTTAGACCAGAGTTGAGAAGAGGCTAGCAGCACACACACCGTTTGGTACTGGTGAGTTTGGCTTGTTGTTTAGACAGTATTTCTTCAGCAGCGAGAACAGGATTAGAAAAAATCTGGCCACTTTTTCTGATAATTCTCTGTCTCATGGCTGTCAGAGTATTCCATTCTCTCACAAACCTCAGTATCTAGAAAAGAATTGTTATTCCTAATAATTATTCGTTAAAACTGTGAAGATTTTATTTTGAAACGTACACCCAATAGATAACAGTAGACTTTAAAATCATTTCAATTAATGACATGCTCTTTATGTCATTTACCTGTATAAACATTAAACCATTTCAAAAATAAATGAAGCATTTCGTAATATAGCATCAGCCTCAGTATTGATGGGATAGGGAACCCCAGAAGCAGAGGAGAACTCAGAAACATCCAATCTCTATAGATCAGAATGCGGGTGAGCATTAGTGTAGCTTCAAAAAGGACTTGGTGATGGAACTTAAATTCTCTTGATAAATTTCTTTTCCCGTTCATTTCAATCAGCATGCTAAGAGTTATGCTTGTCAACAATTGGGCAGCCATAAATATCCTGCCTTGATCGTTCTAGAGGTTAGCAAATGTATACATCCATTCAATCTTGGAGAGATATATAGCCCAGTGGGGTCGATACTAGGTGACAAGAATTGCTCTGCTCAAATTCTGTCTTTCTCAAACTTTTATTACAGTAGGTTACCTTAACCAAACCATTTTCTCAGCCTCAGTCTCTTCAACTAGAAATGATCTTCCATTATAAGGCTGTGAGCCTGGTATGCACTGTACAAATGTTAGTGTTTGCATTTAGCAAAAAGGCTCCTGTATATTCCTAGTGTGTCTTTGACACCTCTGAAAGTAGAAAAGTCTTTATCGTTCTTGTACATACATACATTTGGTCATAAAATATTAATTGGCACCTATTATTTTATATTCTGCTTTGTAATACAGGAGCAGCTGATGACTGCAGCAATCAACACTTTGGTATTTTCAGATGTTCTTGCAATATGAAGGGGGGGGGAATCTACTATAGCCTCATTTGGGTTTTCAGAAACAAATATTTGTAAGTTTTTGTATGCTCTGTCAGATTCAAAATGCCAAACAGTTAATTACATCAATTAAATCAATGCAATTGCGTAGTAAAGGATGTGTGACAAAAAGGAAGAACCTCAGCAAATGGTTCAACGTCAAGCATGAAGTAAGACATAGGATGTTTGGTGTTTGATTAATTAATTAATTAGTTAATTGATTGATTGATTAATTAATTATAAGGAAATCTTGAGATAGTGGCCGAGGACACAACTCTGCAGGCAGTTATGTATGCATAAATATTGTTGTCATATTGGCTAAGAATGTGAATAATTTTGCAAAACAATATGGGACAGCTTGTAGCATTGAGGTATACAGATCTGACCATTAGTTTATCAAAGAGCAAGGTAAATTGTTTGACAGGGGAAAGCGAATGAAAAATGGCAAGTTATATGTAAATGGCTAAAAGCTAAAGTAGTAAAGTAAATGAATGTGGGTACTTTTACAGCATATCAGAAAAATAGGGAAATGGAATTTACAAGTTATACCTACGCTGATAGAAAGATAATGAGTAATGCATAGTCTATTATGGGAATGTTTGTCAAAAGAAGTAAAAGAAGCAAAAAAGAAAGAAGCTATGTATAAGAGTGTGCTTCTGTCTGTTCTCTTAAATGAAAATGTCAGTATTTCAGAAAAAGCATTGATGTTGAATATAATGCAAACAGGTTACAAGAATCAAGGAGAGACAGATGATAATAAATGTGGAACTAATGCAAAAGTGAGTGATCGGTACTAAAGAAATACATCAAAGTGGCTTGTACATACAGAGATAATGAAATAGGTTTGAATTATTAAACAAATACAGGAAGGAAGAGTGAATGTGAAGAGGTAAAGAAGGATGAGAAGTTGTGGCTGAATGGATGAGTTTCTAAAAAAAGACAGAGGTGAAAAATTTAAAGCCACTAAAACAATTTGGCATAGGAATGTGGTGGAAAGTTAATGATGGTATTTTCATTTCTTAACGTATGCTTTTATATGCCTTTGCTTACTCCTCTTATTGGTATCAACATTATGATTATGATTACTCTGTTGCTATGCCTGTACACCAAGAGCTTCCGCAGCGGAGACAAGTTCCTTATGTCTAATCAGATGGCCAAATAAAGTATTCCATTCCCATTCCCATTCCCAATTCCATTCCATTCTATATTATTTCTTCCTCTTCTTCTGGGTCTTGCACAGTTACCACTAAAGGGAAAAGCATGAGTAAGTATTATGAGTACATATGAAATTAAGCAATTTAGTCTTTGTACAAAGAATGTATGGAGTGTTTTTCTCCCACCCAAAAAGGAATAGATATCACTAAAGAAAAGCAACTCTTAAGATATCAATTTAGGTCAACATAGTCAAAATTTATACTTTGGGCTTTATTTGTAGTTTTATCAAGAATCACGAAACTAAACTTACCAGTGTACGGTTCTGTTTTTGTTGAAAACACGCTGGTAAATCTTCCCAGTTGCCTACTTTTATATCAAGTGGAATGAAATTGCAATTGAGAGGCTCTCCATCCTGGACAATCAAATAACAGACCCTTAGTATCTTAGATCAGGAAGTTATTCAGTCTGCTAATGATTTCAATGAAGAACTAGTTATTGTACATGTAAGTCAAGTGGCCATCTGTCACATGCATTACATCTGAGTACACATTACTTCTCTATGTAAGAGGCAATGTGGAAACTTGTAGAATACCGACTTCTTGTGCATCCCACTTTTTGTACTGAGCACAGCTCACATTAAACCCTCTCATTTTCCCAGAGACTGACATAATAAAATTGAGATTAATATCATTTGATCAGAAGTGGGGCACACAGATATCTATGATAGATGTCTAGATAATAACTGGTTCTTCGGTTGGAATCTGTAATTCACACATGGATGGCCTAGTTTATTACTTGGAGAAGGGTGTGATACTTATATGCTGATTTAATAAAGTTTTCTAAAGATTGTCTAGAATAGCCTAATGCTGGGAAAGATTGAGAGCAAAAGAAGAAGGGAATGACAGAGAAGGAAGTGGCTGGATGGAATCACTGAAACAGTTGGGGTGGGCTTAAATGGACTTCAGAGAATGGTAGAGGACAGGAAAGCCTGGAGGAATGTTGTCCATGGGGTTGTGATGGGTCGGACATGACTTTGCAACTAACATCAAAAAGATTTTCTGCTAGGTGAACTGAAGCCATGTACTTCCTGACCAGTTGTTGGGTTCTACCGGTTCAGCCCGGTTTGGGTGTATCGAAGATCAGCTGAGAGCGAACAGGTTCACTCCGACCTTTGGTGGGCCCGCCTGCCCACGGGCTATACTTACCTATATTTCCTTGTTTTTTAGCCCAGCTGATAGGCGTGGCAGAGCTAATTGCCACACCTCAGCTGTTTTGGCATGCCTCAGCTGCAGTAGAAGGTAAGTTTTTGTTTTAACCCACTGCGTGTGCAAAGCACACACTCAGCAAACCAGTTGTTAGACCAGTTGAATCACACTACTGGAGGCCAAAAAAGAAAACTAGAAATCTTCTGGTAGAATGGGTACTGATCTGCAGAACTGTTGTTTGCCAACTCATAACAAAACTATCCTTTTAGACACAGCTCAAATTTGTAGATTAGCTTTCAAAGGACAAGATTTACAAGTCTTGCAGCTTGTAAACTGGGTCTTCCACCAGCTGAGATGGTTGGACTTCCAGCATTAAGAAACTGCACCATTTAAGAAACTGGGTCGTTATAGAAATGAAATAATACAAAGAAAAATTAGGTAGTTGGTTTCCGAC
The DNA here is from genome assembly GCF_051295495.1 of Thamnophis sirtalis. Classification (NCBI taxonomy): domain Eukaryota; kingdom Metazoa; phylum Chordata; class Lepidosauria; order Squamata; family Natricidae; genus Thamnophis; species Thamnophis sirtalis. Next base: position 43,853,486 of record NW_028261381.1, on the reverse strand, counting down.
CTGAGCATCTGGCAACAAAATAAATGGAGAAGCCAATTATATCAAGCTCTCAAGAGACATTAACTATTGCCTTTTGCAAATTCAGCCTGAACATTAAATAATGATAAGGTAGATCTATTACACTGACAACAGAATGGGGGCATAGGGAAATTTGAAGATAGTACCTGTGGAGAAAACAGCAATCCGAGAGCAATTGGTCATGTAGGGATGGAGCTTAAAATCTGCTTTGAAGAGACCAAAATATCTCTTATCAGGACAGAGTTGTCCTGAGGACATGCTAGCAATATCATAGGAAGGTGCTGCTTATAGGACTATTCCAAGCAACAACTAACTCAGGTTGAAAAGTACATTATCTAGAGGGGAAAGGCAAGAATGGGTGGAAAGCCAGTTCTCATAGTGGATTGTATTGTCATATCATGGAATGCTCCAGGAATTATACACTAGCTGAATTGGGATAGTAATATAGTTGATACTGCAATATCCAATGGTCATCTTAAAAGAGAATGACTCAGTGAGAAGCCACAGAACTGATGGAAATGAGAAAAAGGTGTTCCCAACAGCAAAAAATAAGTATGCTTATCCATCTCAGATTCCATCAACCCCTTTTAACTTATGTCCCTCAAAACTCAGCCTCTTTGATGCAGTTTCATTCAACAACCTATATAATGGTTTTTTAGATGGCATAGAAAAGTCATGAGCAAAAGAAATAGAAACTCTTGCACCAATCAGAATTCTACATGTGCGTCTTTGAATCCAAAATTAATTTCCCACCTTTGTGTAGACATGAATTCGGTCAGTATTCCTACTTGCACAGAACATTAGACTATGATATGTTAGGATGGATTCTGAATCGTTTGAATACTCTGTAAATAAAAATGATGAGTTTTATTACAAAATAATTTTACTTTCATCTCCTTATAACAATTATGATAATGAACATGCCATTGCACAAGCGCCTACCACCTGATTTACCAAGACATTTGCTAGAAAGCAACTACATTCTTAGATCCTACCTAATCTGTTGTAGCACAGGAGTTATTACTTGATAGATTTAAGTAACCTGGTGATTCAACCTATAATTGCAATGCTTACAACCAAAGTTCCAGACTCAATGACAGTTGTAAAGCAAGGACTACTCTATCTAAAACAACTTAAATGAGACCTAACTCTCACCAAAATCATATGTGAAAAACATTTGAGAAAGTACCTTTATATTAATGGCCAATGCTGGATTTTTTCATTTACTCAAGAAGTAAGGATAACAGTAACTAATTCTATCTCAAATTTATAATTCCCAGTAAAAATAGAGAACAATAATAGTCTATTGCAATACATATTGAATAGAATTTATTTAAACCTAGATCCAGACCTAGCTTCTAATTTTTATTTGCAAGGATCCTTAAAGCCCTACATCAGGGGTGGCAAACTCGTGGCTGGATGTGTCACATGCCAGCCACACCCACACCCAGTTTAGCGAAGGGGGAAAAAGTCACAATATGTAATCTAAGACAACATGAAGCTGCGAGTTTGACACCTCTGCCCTAATTCCCGTTTCTTTTCTCTATGGCAATGTCCTAAGGAGGCAAAAGATTATTATTGGAAATCTATTAAGATGTTATATAATATTTTTATTATTATGTATATCACTAGCATGTCAAAGCACTTCATCCTTATCTGGCTATGTCCAAAGCCAATTCTATGTATTAAAGCTATGTATAAATTAATTCTTTTTTTTATGACTTGAACTCCATGGACAAGTTCTTGCCTTTTTCTTGGTAACATTTTCAGAAATTGTTTGCTGCTGCCTTCTTCCTAGCATTGAGGGATAAGCAACTGGCCCAAAATCACCTACTCCTTCCGTAAGGCAGAACTAGAACTCAAGAGTCTCTCTGTTTCTAGTGCAGTTACTTTAACGACTAAGTCAAACTGGATCTCACTTCTAATTTAGCAGATGAATATTCTGTGGTATTTTTTAAAGTGTAATCTTGTTATAAGGAGAGACAACTATGCTAATCAAGTTAATTTTGGTAGTCAAATAAGATTTTTCCAATAGGACATTTTCTTGCATCATCTAAATTTCCAGAATGCAAACTATACCCGTCGTCTCCAAAATGTACTGAAGGCACCTTGTAAGGCTTTCTAAGCACTGTATTCAATAATGTTTGAAGTGTTTGGTTCTTCATTATTCTTTGTAGAGTTTTGTGTTCCGATGTTGAACAACTTGACTTCTTCTACTATACCAAGTCTCCCCCTTCCTGTCATTCCCCTACATGCTGCACTTCTACTCGAAATTGGCTCCAAACTCTTAGACTAGATAGAAATTTTCTCACCACTTAAACATTTTGCAAATGTTACAAACACACTGGCCACTGTGGGAAGAGTTGATAATTCTCAAACATCTAGATTTACATGTTGATGAACATGTTTATATGTACATGTAATCATTAATGCCAGAAGGAAGGCAATATTTATTACCTTCTTTGAGTTCATGCTTGCAGCAGTCCAGTTTTTTATTTGCTTCTTCCTTTGTCATCTCAATGCCATTAAGTTGTATGTTGTGTTTGATTGCATTTCCATCTTTACTTTCAGCAGAGAGAAAACCAATTTGACTTTCCTTTTGCCTAACTAGGAGTGTTAAAAAGCAAGAAGGATTAACAATTATATAATATATTGTTGGGAAACAAAAGCTAACATAAATGCTAAGGATACATTTCTGTTATAAAGTCTATTACTTAGTTCTCAAGAGAAAAGTAGCAGTTAATTGTAGTTAACCATAAGTAATTAAATAGATGATTCTCAAATTAAAGAACAGGATATGTGCCTGCAAAATTACTTTTCTTATGTTCATACACAGTGACTATGGGTACAAAAATAACAGCATAGTCACTAAACATTTAGCAATTTTTGAAATAGTTTACTAAAAAATTAAAAGAACAGAATAAAAAACTACTTAAAATAAAAAGGCTGATAAAGACAGAGTGGAAAAAGAATAACAATACTAAATAAAAGTTTTCCATTATAATAAAATTAAAATATTTTATTTCATTAATTGTCTAGAATTATTTATTATGCCATCTTAAAATATAACTAGAATAACACTTTAAATGTATTAATATTGATATCTTCAGTATTTATAAGTATAACAAGAAAAAAATAGAAAGCAAAAGTGTAAGAAAAATGTGACAAAAATAAAAAGGTAAAAAAACCTGTAAACTACCTTTTTACAATCGCCTTCCATTCTACCCATTTATTAATTACATCAATATATCTGTAAAGACTGCAACTGTTTCTAATTATTTTCTTTACATCTATTATTACCTCTGTAGCATCTGGCAATCCTATGCTTTGAGATTTAGCACTTGAATAAATAACAATTGCATATGCTAAATGAAGAAAATACCTACATATACATCTCCCTGTCAAAATCTCCTAGAATTATCACAGAACTTTTGAAATGTCACAGACAGGGTAGAATATTTGCAAAATACTCATATTAGCGATTTTTTTCTTATAACAACCCTGTAATCATCAGGATTGAATCGGGGTGACTGAATGAGTTAAGCAATTACTGGCCAGATGCCTTTCCTGATGCCTACATGGAGTTCACAGCAGATATTTTCTCATTATTGTGATATTTTCTCATTATGCTACTGCCACCTAGGATTGAACTCATAGCCTTCTGATTGTGAAGTTAGAGCCCCCCCCTCTAGGCCACCACGCCACTCATTAGCAATCCTTTGTTAAAATCAAATGCAATTATTTTAGGGTTCAATTCAACTGAATTTAGCCTTTGTTCTGGTCCCACTTTTTTCCTACTAGCAGCACTTCCTTTCAAGTATCTGAGGTCAAACATGGCATACATCTTAGGGGATGAAATAAGATCTATTCTTGTACTGAGTTTTCCTGTTGCTACTTTCTTTCAAGACTCTATGTATATTACTCAGGGAGGGGAGGGAGGAATATCATAGATGCAGTAATAAAGACTAACAAAGTTGCTTCTTTTAACATGTCTTACAATAAGATATCATACAAATTAAATTTAAACCATGGACAATTACATTTATTTCTGTAAATCCTTAATTTATGCAATATTACACTTTTAGCCCAACTGCTAATTTCTGTTTTTAGCATTAGCCATTAGGATATTTTTGTATATGTGGTATAATACAAACAGACGAACAAGATGTGTTAAAACAATGAAAAAATATTCTAACAGCAGCAAATATTTTTACTCACTATTCTTTCTGCGAGGAGATTCACACACTTCACAATAAGGTAGCAATGAACTGTTATTGTAAGTGCAAAGACTGCAAGGCCAGGTTACTTCAGAGGCCAATCCTTCCGTTGACTCAGGTAAAAGGATACACTCATCGTCCTGGGAAGCTTCTTCCAAAAATGAATTGTTTCGTTTTCTAAACAAACATTTTCTCTTTCCCTGCCTATTAGGAACAAGCTTAGGTGTAGATGGATCTACAGGTCTTAGTCTCTTTGCCTCTCTGCAAATCTCATTTAGATCCTCTGGCCCCTGGGGATCTATGTTTCTGCCATTTTCCAGATCTTTTTCCTCCGAGGCTTGGGAAGAATTTGAACTCAAGGATGGAGATGTATTATAACAGGAATCAATTTTTCGCTTTTTCTCCATATCTGGTTTTGGCGAAAAGAAGTCACGAATATCATGTTGCTTCTCTTTTTCAAACTAGGATGGAAGACGCAACAATCATTACTTTGCTTAACACAAGGCTGCCCCTTCATTACCTATTGCTATCATTATCAACCATTTCCTATTTCAATTTCACTGTTTTAGAAATAGGCAGTCCTTGACTTATGACTGGTCACTTAACAACTATTCAAAGTTATAACAAACTTGAAAAAAGTCACTTATGATTGGTTCTCAAAGTTAAAAATGCTATATAACCTCTGTGCTGACGTAATCGCATTTCAGATGTTTAGCAACTGACTCGTATTTACAATCAGTTCAATGTACTGTAGTCACAATTATGTTTTGTGATTTTTGCCATTTTCCACCAAAAAAAATCCCATTGAGTAAGTTGGATCTAGATTTAGAACCAAATGATTCACTTAATGATTGTTGTAAAAATGGTCATAAAATTGAATTAGGTCATCTGCTAACTTGACTTATGACCACCCAGACTTGCAACCAAAATTCCAGGCTCAATTGTGATAAGTCTGTAGTTTGAATTTAAACAGGCAATTTCACATATTAAGGAAAAAAATAATATTCTATATTTTAGAATTTAGAAATTCATTAGTATTAACATTCTGTCAACATTATTCAAATTATTATTTTTTTAAGTTGGAGTATTGCAGATTTTTTTTTTAAATTGACATGTTAGATGTCAAATGAAATAGTAAGGTTTTTCATCAGTATTACTTACTCCAGACTTTTAAATAAGTTTCACAAAATGAACTATTAATACTAATATTTTGACATTTAAACAAATATCACAAAATGAACTATCAATATTTTGGCAAGTAAATTTCACAAAATGGAACTATTCATACTAATGTTCTGGTCATTAGTATTATTAACTACCCTGTTTCCCTGAAAATAAGACCTCCCCAGATAATAAGCCCAATCGGGCTTTTGAGGTCTTGTGCTAAAATGAGCCCTCCCCCCAAAATAAGCCCTCCCCAACAATATTATAACACAGTAGCAGCCGTGAGGTGACCACGCTCATCACTTCCTGCACCTCAAAAATAATAAGACCTACCCAAAAATAAGGCCAAGTGCTTATTTTGGGGGTCAAAAGAAACATGGTACATTTAAATGAGTACATTTATCTCATTTTAATCTTTGCTGTAGTTAGAACAATAGGAATCATGTTTATTTCTTTGGATTTGGATCCAATTTTGAAACTCAAATGACACTACTGGCTACTTTAAAAAAAATAATGAGCCGTGTAATTAATTCTGAACCTGCCTTTTGTTATTAGGAAAATGATGCTGTGAAGAGAGAGATCTGTTCTGTCATTGGTGATCATTTTTAGATTTCACAATTTGACATTTATATAAAGAATTATTAATGCATCTTATAATGAAGCTAATGCCCTAGATAATATGCAAAAGGCTATTTGAGTAAACCCTGAACCAAAGTATTAAGACAAATTAATGTGATATAATCTGCCATTAAGTTTCTGCAGAAAGTGCTAAAACTCCCAACACAGTTATCAAAGACCAAACAGAATTATAATCAGTAGACATAAGCATCTGTTAGAAGCACTGATAATGCCACACTTGTCACAATGCCATTACACAAATAACATATTGTATCTAATTAGCATCATTTGTGCAACATCATGACATGTGGAATGTCAGTTGTCTCTTCTGAATGTCTAGGTCAGCAAATCCTATAGAAACTATTACCTATGGGGTTAAGAGAAAAATAAAACAGTACTTTAATATAAAAGAAAGTATTTATTTTTATTGACATTTCACTTTATTAATTATTCTAAAATAGCATTACAACAGCTAATATTAATGAAAATAGAATATTGTGTGAAAGTCAGTTATTATAATAGATCTAAACCAAAATGATAGTATTACTCTTGGATACTGAATAGGATTTACATATATACATTCTTACATGGGTGAATAAGACCTCATTCTTGATTTCATTTCGGTCTTCATTTGGGGTCCAGGCTTCAGCAAAATTCAAAAAATTCCATTTATCTTTGTCACCTTCAGGTGCCTGTAACTTTTCTTTCTTGCCATTTAATGTGGTACCTGTAACTTTGGCCTAAATAGTAAATAAATAATTAAAAAAATACCCACATTATTATTTGTCTATTTGCTGCATACCCAACTTACAATAAGCATTTAAGATGACAAGAAAAACAGAATATGACATTTAGAAATAGAAATTAAAAGTCTGGTTTTTAACAATTGTGTCTCTGTAGATTTCCAAAGCAAGATTTCAAGATAAAATATTCTATAATATTCCATTGGAATATTGAATTATCACCTACTACTTCAGATGTCACTCCTCAACATCCAAACTACTCTGACACTACCATCGAAATTAGCAACAAAATAGCTGATTCTTACATTTTCCCCTTTGTTGAAACCAAAATGGACTTATTAAGTCACAGGCATATAATTAACATCCACTTCAAATGCACAACTTTCCCTAAAAAGAGATGAAAAAGTTTGACCATAATCATTCAACATTGCCAGGCCTTTTCTGGGCCCAGAGAGCTAATATAATGATAAAGTGCCAAACGCCAGGAAAAGAACGTTGGTTCTGAATGTTTCTTTTCGGTGGACGAGAGGGAGGGGCGACTCCTGGGATATTCTCACAGCATGATTGGTCCAAAGACTGTGGGAAATCTCTTTTAACCTCTTCCTTTCCCTGTGGCTCCCAGTTCCTCGAAGTTGCATGACCAAAAAACCTGCTGCCAACAAAACAGACAACAGCAAGGGAAAAACCACCCCCCAGCCCCTCACCCTGACTGACTATCACCTACATCTATCTGGGGCAGGATGTCGCCCCTCACTCTCATCCACCGAAAAGAAATGTTCAGGTAAGGACCAACATTCTTTTTCCAGTGGACTCAAGGGAGGGGCAACTCCTGGGACGTACCCAAGCTCAGTCCATAGGAGGGAAACTAGGGTCCTGGGGGAGGAGCGGTCGCTACGTGTTGTAGAACCCTACGCCCAAAGGATGCCTCGGCCGATGCAAAGGCATCCAGCCGGTAGTGGCAGATGAACAGTGTTGGGGATGACCAAGTGGCCGCCTGACAAATATCTTCGAAAGGAGCCCTTGTGGCCCACGCTGCTGTAGTAGCGGCACTCCGTGTGGAGTGGACCGTGATACCCAAAGGGGGGGCGGCGGCACGAGGACTCGTATGCCGAAGAGATGGCCTGTCATAATCATCTACCAATGGTGGCAGAGGAAACTCTGGCCCCCAAGGAGCCAGGCTGGAATGAAATAAAGAGGGCCTCAGATCTACGGAAGGAAGATGTACGTTGGAGATAAATGCGCAAGGCGCGATGAACGTCCAACCAATGGCAAAGGTGCTCCCTCTCATGGGAGGGAGCTGGACAGAAATTGGGGAGGATGACCTCCTGCGCCTCATGGAAACGCGAATTGACCTTAGGGAGAAAGGTAGGGTCCAACCGTAGGACCATTCTATTTTGGTGAAACTGACTGAGGTCGTCCTTAGATGACAGAGCCGCCAATTGGAAATGCGCCTGGCAGAAGTCACCGCTAAAAGGAATGCCACCTTGAGGAATAGGAACCTAAGGTAGACAGTGTGCAAGGCCTCAAAGGGAGTCCCTGTCAAGGCCCTAAGATCAAGGGGTAGGTCCCAAGTTGGGAACCTATGGACTGGAGGACGCCATAAATTAGCTCCCCTCAGAAATCTCTTGACCAGGGAATGGTGGGCTAGAGACGAATGATCGTCCCCTGGCAGAACTGAGGCCAGGGCGGCTATCTGACGCTGTAAAGTGTTATGAGAGAGACCGCCATCCAGACCTTTTTGGAGGAAGTTCAGAATTTGAGCGACTGAAGCCTCGGTTGGACAAATCTTGAGTGGGCTGTACCATTTAACAAACGGCGCCCACGTCGAATTATATATCTGTGTGGTGGAGGGGCGTCTAGACGCCTTGATGGTCACTATAACCCGGGTGGACAAGTTGGCACTCCTCAGGAGGCTCCGGTCAAGCACCAGGTGGTCAGGTGGAGGCACTGGGGCTCTGGGTGGATCAAGACTCCCTGGCGCAGGGAGAGCTCCTCCCGAGAAATCCTTCAAGAGGGAGAGACGGAGAGCTGGACGTAGTCCGCAAACCAAGGCCATCTGGGCCAGTAACAGTAAAGTAATATCAGAATGATGTCCGCCCTCTCTTCCACTACCTTCCTCAGTGTCCGCGGTATCAGAGGGAGCGGGGGAAATGTGTACAATAGGCTCGGAGGCCATCTGCTCCGGAGAGCATCTGTTCCTTCTGCGGCCCGGGTCAGGAATTGAGAGAAGAATCTCGGGAACTGGGTGTTTGTTGGAGTCATGAACAAGTCCACCAACGGGTTGCCGAACCTCTGGCAAACCTTCTGGAATAGTTTGAGTAGAATTTGCCACTCCCCGTGGTCCACAGTTGTGTGGCTCAATCAATCAGCCTGGTGGTTGGCCGAGCCCGAGATATGCTCCGACACTACTGATGCAAGATGTCTCTCTGCCCAGGAGCCGAGCTTCAATGCCTCCAGCCAAAGGGCTCTGGAATGAGTCCCCCCTTGACGATTTATGTGGGCCTTTGTGGCCACATTTTCTGCCAACAGAAGGACGTGGCGGCCCTCTATCAAACTCTTGAACAGTTGGAGGGCCAGCCGGGCGGCCTTCAGTTCCAGCCAGTTTATATTCTGGCGAAGGTCCGACCGGGTCCAACGGCCCTGCGCCATCTTGGAGTCCATGAGCACCCCCCAAGCAAACAGGCTTGGGTCTGTAGTGATGGTCACTCGATCCGACTCCCCAAACTCCGATCCGCATCGAAGAGCCAGAGACAGCCACCACCACAGGGATAGGCACATGTCTGCTGCTAGATAGATGAGTCGTCGAGAGTTACTCATGCGTCTCTGCTGGAAAGGGATGAGGATGACTGTAGGGTCCGGGAATGAAGCCGTGCCCAGGGAACAATCCCTACGTACAACACCATCTGCCCAATAGGCGGGCCAAGGTCAGGATGGAAACTGCCCGCCTTGCGTGCACCTGCCTTGCCAGGGCCTGAAGACTGAAGAGCCGCTCTGATAGTCGAATCGTGCCCTCTATGAAGTATATCGCTGCTCCTAGGTGTAAGATCTTCGTAGAGGATGAGAGATTACTTTTGGGGAAGTTGACAGAAAACCCTAGGACTTGTAGTATCTGAATGGTGAGTTTGAGGCCGTGGACAGCCAGGGCCTGAGAATGGGCTTGCACGAACACATCGTCGAGATAGCATTGTAGTCTCACTGGGACAGAGTGGAGGTGAGCCGCCAATGCCGTCAGGACCTTCATGAATGTGCGTGGGGCTGAAGCTAACCCAAAGGGGAGGACACTGTATTGGAAATGGAGTCTGTTGTGGGAAAAACACGGGAACCTGCAATAGGCAGGGAGGATGGAGATGTGGAGGTAGGCTTTGTCAGGTCCACTGATGCTAGGTAATCCCCCCGCCTGATGCCCTGCGGAATGGACCTGAGGGATGACATTTTGAAGCGCCTGTATATCAGTTAACGATTGAGGCACTTGAGGTCCAGTATTGCCTTCCAGCTCCCGAGCTCTTCGAAATGATGAATAGGTTGGAGTAGTGACCCAACCATCATTCCATCCACGGGACTGGCTCTACCGCCCGGATGTTGTATGGCTAGGGACATCAGACAACGGCATTCCGGGTCCCGTGATGGTGGAAAGGTTCTGAAAAAGGTCGGGGGCATGGAGAGGAATTCTAGATGGAGGCCATTCCTGACCGTGGTTGTTACCCATGCGTCTGATGTTACACTGATCCGCAAAGAGTTCCAGACGGCCGCCAATGGGAAACCCCGGGTTGGAGTCATTTCCCTTTGCGGGAAATCCCTCCACAAAAGGATCGCCTGGACTGACCTTGTTACTTACCCTGGTAGTAGGGCCTCTGGAACTGCCTATCTGATCTATAAGGGACGTACCTCTGGTGCTGGCAATCTTGTTCAGGGGCCCTGAATGATTGTCTACGGAATGAGGATGGACAATTGTCCGTCTTCTTGGTATTGGTAGGCAAGACCTTCTTTTTGTCTTTGTTCTCTATGAGAATTGGATCTAAGGATTCGCCAAAGAGATTAGTTCCAGTGTAGGGGGCAGCTGCCAGGCTCCACTTAGACTTGTTATCCATTTGCCAATTACATAACCATAACAACCGCCTGGAAGTCACTGAGGTAGCTAGAGCTCGGAACGAGTACTTCATAGCATCAAGGATGGCATCCGCAGAAAACTGCGTGGCGGCAATTATCTTTGTGATATCTTGGTGCAGTCGCTCATCCTGAACAGTAATGCGGTCCTACAACTGGCGGAGCCACATGACAGTTGATCAGTTGAAATAAGAGGCAGCTGCAGCGGACTTTACGGCCCATGCCAAGGCATTGAAATTCTTACATCATGTAAGCTCCGCCCACTTGTCCTCCGGCTTCAACTTATCAGCCACATCCCCTGACACTATGGATGAGGCGTTGGCTAGGGTGGCTACCAGGGTGTCTACATTAAGCAATTGAAGCCCCTGGGAGAAGGTCTGCTCCATGTTGTAGAAGTGGCAGTCATTGCTCCCTGGGTTAGGAAAGGTGGAAGGGCGAGCCTACTGATTCTTTACCACCTCCAGAAAAAGGGGAGGAGCAGGGACCTCCTCCTTGTTGGTTGCTGTATTGGAGAACATGACCAAATTAGAGTCTCTGGGTGGGGAATGGCAGGATCACCTGTCCCAACCTTAGTGGCCTTCCTAGCTTTGTTTAACAAGGTTTTAAACATTGGAGGAGCAAAGAGATTTGGGAAGGCCGGGGGATCCAGGAGGAAAGTCTCTTCATCCTCCGAAAATCCCATGTCCTGACGGGCATCATCCCCTAACACTGAGCCCTCACTGACTACTGAGGGCAAAGGAGGCATTGCCATGTGATGTCTAAGGTCTGAGGAGCTCCTAGCCTGATGAGAAACCTGGGACCTAGGCTCCCTAGAAGAATGAATTTCCCTTAAGGAAACTGCAGAAACAATTCCCTTAGAAATGGCTAAGGAAATAAGCCTCTTGATGCTCTCAGGGAGCAATTCCAGATCCTCAAATTCATCCTCCAAGTGTCCTGGGGCAGGACCCTGTGGGGCCAGGGTGTATGGGGGGAGGAAATCCCAGGATGAACCTTCCAATGGATCCCTGACCCCTCCCTGGGCCTTTGATGAGAGTCAGGAGGGGATGGAGAAATTTCCAGGCCAGATTGCCTGCATGCCCCAGAGGGGGAGATAGAGGGAGAAGAAGGGCTAAACCCCCTGGGGGGGAGGCCGATTGGTGGGATTCATGCCTCAGAGGGGATCTGGATCTGGCTGGAGAAGAAGGCTTGTGGCCTGGGCCTGTTGCTCTGCCCTAGAAATCCTCTTCTCCAGGGCTTTTTGACGCCAGCTTTCATCCCTCTGGGCTACTCTGGAAGGTCATTGGGCTGCTGAAGGCTTGGCTGCTGCTGCCCTTGGTCCAACTATGGCTTCCTCCTCGGCCCCAGTTAAGGCGTTCCCCGTGGCCCATGAAGTAGACTGCCTGCTCTCTGCTATTGGTGCCACTCATGTGTCCTCCGATGTCTCGCCCAGAGCCACCAGCCGGTGCAAGGGTCTTGCAGGAACAATTAGTGGGCTGCTGAGGCTGAGGCTGAGGCTTGCCGGCCTGACTCGACCACGATGCAAGCTGACAATTCTGGGCCAGAAAATGGCCACCTTCATGTGCATGCTTCCAAAATGGCCGCCTCCACGTGAGCGCCTCTAAAATGACCGCCGGAGGTTTCAGTGTGCTTTAAATGTTCTTTTTGTCTTCAGCCACGGTTTGAAAGCTTGCTGCAGCTTGTTTTGCCCAAGCATGGCTTCCCGGTGTTAAATTAAGCTGTCCACAGCTCTGTCTGGCAGCCCTTCCTGCGGAGCTGCAGAAACGGAGCCTGACACCCCCGCAGTTCCAGGGATTGGACAGAGCTCTAGAAACTCACGAGGAGAGAGCGAGAAGCCAATTAGCCCTCCCTCGGCTTGCTGCAGGACGGAGGACCCTGTCCCTGCAAGATAGCAGCTCAGAAATTTAGAATTTAAAATAGCCAATGGATCAAATCCAAATGAATGCTAAAATCTATTCACTTTCTCTAGAAACCACAAACACAGTACTTGGACCAAAAAACTGAGAGGAACTGGGAGCCACAGAGAAAGGAAGAGATTAAAAGAGATTTCCCTCAGATTTCCAAAATTATTTAGTTTTCAGAATAACAACTGTCTAGTTTCTATTTTAATCACCTTCCAAAGAACCTGGAAAGTCTGCCTCTAAGAGCATATAATTCAATATTATCGTTTTAAAAAAATAAAGGAACAATTATTCCTTATTTCTACTTCTCAGCAGCCTCAGAAAGAGGCTTACAAGCAATTACAAACTTACCCTAGCCTAATTTTAACGTATGAAACTCCTCTCATATTAAATCTTAAGTATGTGACCATGGCTCTAATAACTTCCCCTTGCATTATTTACCATGCTCTGCAATAAATTATGGAGAACCTGAAAAGTTGCATATTATTTTGTGACCTCTGAGTTGCACTAATAAAATTTTTGTTTCAGTACAGAATCTGCAGAGATGACAGATAGAGCATCCCAAATAATCTGACAGTTCTAGAATTCTATAGCTCAACAAATTCTTTTTTCATTCCAAGGGTCTTGATTTCACGCCTTTAATGTCAGATTAAGATAAATGAATACAAAACATGGAATGTTTCCAAGGGTAAAGGCTTCTTCTTCTTATTGTCTGATTGCACCTTCCAAGCTCTAATTACCAACATAAATATTTTCTCTGCTTCACGAGCCTCATGCTTTCAGAACTGAGGCACTTCTGCTTTGAGTCCAGAGGCTTCTAAAGAAATTCTGTAGCAAAGAAACATTTACGTCCCATTATGTCTTGGTTGTTTCTTCAGATATATAATATTCTTTTTAAGAATCAAAGCAAAGCAAAACTTGATAGAAAAAAAAGATGGGGTGAAAAAGGACCGGCACAGAATGCACAGGTAGTCCTCAACTTACGACCATTATTGAGTCTAAAATTTGTGTTGTTAAGTGAGAAACTTCTTAAGTGAGTTTTGCCCCATTTTGCAACTTTTCTCACCACATTTGTTAATGTGAGCCACGTGTCAAGCATCTGTATGTAAATCACATGACCATGGGGAAGCTGCAACGGTCATCACTGTGAAAAATAGTCATGTCACTTTTTTAAATGCCCTTGTAACTTTGAACGATCATTAAATGAACTGTTGTAAGTCGAGGACTACATGCATACATCAATACAGTACAAAATCTGAAGCATCTGGGATTTCCAATATTTAATCATACCTTACGATTCAACATTGCCCACATTATAGAGTCTAACGTTCCATTTGCAATAAGATAATGGATATTCACAGAGTTACTCTGTCCTATCCGATGAGCTCTGTCTTCTGCTTGTTTTATATGGCCAGGGTCCCAATACAGTTCAGCAAAAACAACATGAGTGGCAGCGGTGAAGGTTAAACCCTAAACATAATGAAGAAATTAATACTTATATCATTTCTTAAACAGGGAGCAATCAATGCCTTTTGTAAGCATTGGGAAACATTTAGGTTGAAACTAGAGAACATCATTCCCCTTTATCTTGGCTCAAAAATTGTTTGCCTTCTATGTAAAAATTCACTCAAAAGACCTAACAAGTTGGAGCAAAAGGCATTTACAGTTGGAACTCTGGTCTGACATCTCATTCTGTCTCTCCATTAACCGAAATAGCATTGCTAATTCTCCCCCCTCAATAACAAAGCTCTTATCTCTGTAGCTTTTTCCTAAATATCTCATAAGAACTGCATTATATAGACAAACATACATCATTCATAAATGATGTGCTCCTATGTATTTTGCAAATAACATTAATTTCTGGATCAGCTCTATATCATGTTGTTGGTTTGAGCTCCGAGCTTGGCAATTTGGTTGCAAACGTTTCATCCCCATTCAAGGAGACGTCTTCAGTGCATACAAAAGACGCACACCACCCTGCAAAACAAGCTATCAACACTCATGGCTAACAACCCCCACAACAATGAACAAGCCTGGTGTTCTGATCTAGGCTTCACCAAATCACGAAGCAGACTCTGTCCAGACAAAACCCCTTTTTATTAAGCTAATGTGAATTCCTCTCATTCACATCCAGCAAAGTCCTGGCAAACAGTCTTTCAAGGGTGATTTTACAACCATAGCCCTTATCAGGCTTGGAGAGCTGCCAGGCCGATATCTTCCAAACGCAATGCTGTACAAAAAAATACTTGGCAAGGAGTCTGTGAGAGTCACGAACAAATCTTCACATTAATCAAGCAAACTAATTGTCTCCTGCAAACGCATTCCCCTTTCATTCCTCTTTATTCCCTAGGGGAGAAGCCATTCACCGTCCACCTGTGCCTTTACAGTTAAGGAACAAGTCAGCCCTTGTTCCTTAACTGTTCCCTTCTCCTGGCAGCTCTGTGCATGCGCACATTGAGGACAGGCTCCAGTTGTTCTTCTGCTCCACTGATCTCCGACTCCGAAGGCAGCTGATAATTTTTGAATAGCCCTAGCCCCATCTCTGCTTCTGATGCAGAGCACTCATCAGAGCCTTCCCCAGACATCAGGACTGGTCCATGTTCCTCCCCAACCTCCTCACTGTCTGAGTCTGCCACCAGCTCTGCTGGCGGCCACAACACCTGGATCAAGAACCTATCCAATTGACAGTGCACTGAAGATGTCTCCTCAAATTGGGACAAAAGGTTTGCAACCAAATTGCCAAGCTCAAAGCTCAAACCAACAAAATAACTACCAACCTGAGCTACTAATATTCAAAGATACATTATAGGATTGACAAAAACCTATTAACTGGAATAAAACAAGGGAAAAGTAAGGAAAAGATGTGTAGCACTTCAGCTAAAATCTTTAAAATAATTTAAGTTCAGGAAAAACTTATTCTCTAATAGTAGAAAAATAAATGGTTAAATCTGTAGAGATACATATGAACAAAAGTAGGTGACAATGCAAACATATTCTAATAGCTGGGTTCCACACTATAATTTGTCAATATGTTTGAATTTTTGGTATGATAGCATCCCTACATGAAATTGTAGTTCTTTTTTGGGGAAGTGCTGATTGGTTCCACAATCATTTGGCTTTATTTTAGCCTCCCCAAATGGAGGCAACAGCAGTTATCTGGTTATTAGTGATTAAATTTCAGAAGTTGTTACTTTAGTCTTACTATATATAATACGTAGTAAAAAAAAGTTAAAGAATTTTTGCACACATTTTGCAATGTGTTAATTTTGACACCTGTCATTTGCTAAGCCGATACATCACTTTTGGAATTTGCTTAAAAAGAAATTGAGTTAGAAATTCTGGATCCTGAATTTTCCTTCTGCAATTTGAATTGTTCCTACTTATTCAGGACCATTTTGACCAGCTAAGGTTTAGATTAACAGAAAAAAATAAATAAAGGAGATTTTGAGTTCTCCTTTTCTTTATACTCCACTCAACTCCATTGTGTACCTGGCAAACATCGTCTTCTTTCTGGCTGTGAGCATGCTATGTATAGAAATCCGGGTATGGAATTTATTCAGCCTAAAAGCTTTTAAACTATCTTCCCATAGTACTGGATTTGAAAATGATTTTACCAGTGTTCTATATCAGGGAACAATTTTAAGGTACATTTAAGCAATAGACTTAATAAGTTTAAATCTATGCAAATAGATTAGGAAATATAAGCCTACTATCCTAAAACTAAAGGATGGGGCTTTATTGTATTTGCTTCTTGGAAGTACATCGATAGGCATAATAATGACTAACAGATACGCTGCACAACGGTCAATTAAGAAGAATTAATTCACAATCTATACAAGCAGTTTTACTTAGACAGGTGCTTGCAGATGTGGTGCAGTCCTTGTGATGTTCTATCAGTTTGCAGAAACAGTTTTTATCTTCAAGCTTTTGCTTTATATTTGAAGAAACAGAAGGTGTGCAGGTAGAGAGGGAGGGAGGGAGGGAGGGGGAGAGAGAGAGGGAGGGAGGGAGGGAGGGAGGGAGAGAGAGAGAGAGAGAGAGAGAGAGAGAGAGAGAATGAATGAATGAATGAATGAATGAATGAATGAATGAATGAATGAATGAATGAATTAGTTTGACGTCATTACCTGGCCAGCAGCCTGAATGCTTAAAACAGCCACTCTGGTATCTGGGTCTTTTTGGAACTGATTTACAAGATTTATTCGTTCTGCTGAGGGTACACTGCCATCAATCCGAATATAACGAACCTGTGCCATATAAAGTAACACAAACGGTCACCTGAAGATAAGTTGGAGAGAATCCTTGGGTTTCGACAAGAAAAAAAAATGACAACGGGGCAACAAAGAAGTTAATGGGATTATTGATTTCCACACTGAATATGGTCAGACCGATCACAATTAAGGTATAGTATGCAATTGGTTCCACCCCAAAAGAGCAGTAGCTTTGGACACACCGTTTTTGCTTCAAAGATATGATACCTTAAGATTTCCAGGAATATAGGTCCCTAGCTTGAAAAGGTAGTACTTTTTAGGGCAACAGAGAAGGTTGCGCTAGTCTTCCACAGTAAGAATAAGTGTGAATCCCTGTTGGCCAGAGTGCTTCTGCCTCATGGCTAGAGGGGCCCAGATTGAAATAATCCCTGTCAGGTTGCTTCATCTACTATAGCAAGAACATAAATAAGAACCAGAACTAAAAGGATGACACTAAAAGGAAACCTTACTTTGGGGGAAATCTAAAAAGAGTGATATAGAAATAGAGGTAGAACTCCCAGATCGACTTTACATAAGTTTAGGAGAAGCAGAGGAAATGTTAGGCACAGCAGGAAGATGGTATTATGGAAATGGAAACAACAATATTGGTTGAGGAATCTGCAGTTCATGCCATTTTCTTTTTGCTCTGCCCCTATCTAAAGACAACAGATAGAATAACAGAACATCAGTGTTTGAAGGGATCGTGGAGGCCTTGTAGTCCGATTCCCTACTCAAGTGGGAGACCCTATACCATCTCAGACAGGTGGCTGTTCAGTTTCTTCTTAAAAACCTTCCGTGATGAAGCACCCACAACTTCTGAAGGCAAGTTGTTCAATCATAAGGAACAGTGGCAATCAGTGGCTTAAAGACACTGGATTTGTCAGCAAGAGAAAGTCAATTCTCCGCATTCCAGCAGTTTGATCCTTAGCACCACATGACAGAGTGAGCTTCCATCATTCACCTCAGAGCTTAGGCCAACCAAGCAGTTCAAAAGCACACAAATGCAAGTAGGTACCACTCTGGTGAGATTAATGGTGGAAGCAAGAAAACAGTGACCCAAATGCGAGGCAAAAACCAGCAGAGAAAAAGGCTCAGATGTTGCTGACCTTCCAACAGAATGCTGTTAGCTGCTTTGTGTGTGGAGCTAGTTCAGCCCCTGTGGTGGTACACGGTGGATAGCATGCAAACACGAACTGAACAAACCAGCAATCTTAGGCAGCCACCTTCTACTCTGTAATAACATTGTAGGTTCCTGGCTTTCATATACCAATGCCACAAAGTAAATAATAGTAATAATGGATCTTGTAAGTTTCTTACGCTCCAGTGATATCATGGGATTGTCTTTAAAAATGATTCAGAAACTTTAAATGGCACAACATGCAGCTGTTTAATATTGGAAGAGCAAGGCAGTAGAGCAAGTAACACTTCTATGGAACCCTAACCCTAACATTGAAATAAAATGTATAGTCAACTGGTTAAATTGATACAATAAAAATATTTGGAGGTATGGTATCTGAAGTTGCAATATCAGTTTCAATACATTTCAAATATTGCAGGACAACAATTCAAATTAACAGGGTAGTATCTACAAACATAATTATGTAACATGTACAAATTATAAACAAAACAAGCAAATGTAGCCAAATTGCTTGAAAATCCTTTCTTGCTCCGTGTCAAGAACAGGCAGCTTAAAAAATTATCCTCACCAGCACTTTTGACATTAGCATTATAAATATTATATGCAAGAACAGTTAAAGCTATCCTGTACAAATGCAAAGAAGAGAACCTTGCTGACAATGAGCTCCTGCTTGTGGAGCTGATAGTTAAGAAATTTGGAGAAATAAAAGCCTTAAGTTTGCCTTCCACAACAATTTATTCTGCATGTGAAATTGCAATGAATTCGGGTCTATGTGCCCCTTCTACCCTTTACTATTTAAAAATAAATTTCTGTTTTGTTTTAAAAAAAACTCTAAAAACACAGACACAGAGAGACCGAAGAAAATTGCTGTATTTTCTTTTGCAATAAAAATTACAGATCACTTGAAAACCCAAATTTGTATTCAGTAAAAAACAACCACCAAAGCTTATTCAAATTTATCTTAGCATCTTGGATGCCAAGGAAACAAGAGGTCACGAATTAACCTCTCTATAAAGCTGTACACTACATTGCTTATGGTTTATAATTAGTTCCTTAGGCCTTGACCTCTCCACTTAACTGCTATTGATTATGTCCCTGCATTATAATACATTATCCAGCACAACTTCCATCTTATCTATGTAAAAAGTATCATTACTAAATTTCCAGTAAAACTCTACAACAGCCTGCTCAAAGATCCTCTTTTGGTTAAAACTGAACATTTTCTTCCTTAACCTCTAATGCACATATCTCATAGTGCACAGCTCAGCAAATATTTTGTGCTGGTCATAAGTAAAATTCTGCTAGAATAGGACTGCTGAGCAAGCACCTTACTACCTTGCTGCCTTTAAAACCTGTGAAATGGCTTATTAGTGTGACTTGAGTAATACATTCTGATTACAACCCTATGATCCCTATGCATGCACTTTAAAAAAAATAAAGTCAAGACTACCATAAACTAAAGTTTGTTGTGAATTACATTTGAGTCCTGGTGGCTTACATGTATACCACTCTGTTTTCTTAAAACTGATTCACATTGCCTTCTTCCAAAAATCTTGATTTTATCACCTAGTATAGATCCCTGGATTTCTCAAATGGCCCCTCATGGGACCATTAGACATGGCCAACTCTGCCTAAATTTGCATATTAACAAATATTAAAGTTTAAGCATTGCACTTGGAGCTGAGGCATGCTGTACTAATTTGCTTTAATTTAATAAAAAAAAATAAGAAGTATTGCTATTGTATACAGATATTCCACTGTTGCTTGTTGTTGGGGGTTGGAATGTCAAAGTTGAAAATAATGAGGAAAATACAATTGGATTGTAGGGCCTAGGAAACAGGAAATGAATCAGGAGAATGACATTAGTTTGTGCAATCCAACAATTTCTTCATTGCTAACGCAATCTTCAAACAACCGAAACCAATGTCTATGTACATGGACATCACCCGAGAAACACATGCAAATAAAATTCACTCCATAATTGGTATAATGAGATGGAAGAATTCATTTGGAACAGCAAAGATATATCTAGTTGCTCACTCTGGAATAGATCATAAATTGCTTTTGTTGAAGTTCCAAGTACGCTAATGCAGAAGAACAAGTCACCCAGTTTTAGGCTATCATCTTGAGAATATAGCCACCATTTTAAGGAAACAATCAGAAATAGTTTATGGAGCTCAAGGTATATAGCAATACCCAAGAAGATTTAGCAGAGTGCGCAAGCTCTCATAAATATCTTTAATTTCACATGCTAACAAAATAATGCTTAGGATCATTCAATGCAAATGGGAGTCCCACCTGATAATTGACATACCACTTATTCAAGCTGATTTTAGCAAAAGAAGAAAAAGAGACATTATGGTTGATACACAACTGGATAATGAAAAAAATAATCAAAGAATACCAAAAAGAAGTCAATATGTGCTTCATTGATGAAAGAAATACATTTGATTATGTAGGCCATGGCATGCTGTAGAATGTTCTTAGAAAAATGTGGCAGAACATGACAAAGCAGACTGACTTTAAATCAACAAGAAAATAAGACAAGCCTTATTCAGTCTTAATGATGAATATGTATAGAGGAATGCAGGATTGGAAGCAAATGAGCAAAGTTTTAAAATTGGAGAAAGAAACATCATTAACCATATATGCTAATTACTACTCTGATAGTAAAAAATTCAAAAATTCGAGTAATTAAAAGAGCATAGTGAAAATGCGGGACTAAAGTTAAATATAAAGGTCAAACAAATGACAACAATTACAGGCTTAGGTTTTACTTGTTAACCTAAGAATTATCAGACATTATTGAAAAGGTCTATGTCTTCTGTCTTTTAGGATCAATAAGCACCATTAAGAGAACTAGCAATCAAGAAATACACTAGAGACTAGCACTTGACAGAGTTGCAGTGAAGAACCTGGAAAAGATATTCAAACATCATGATACGTCCATTTCAGGGGTAAAATTCAGCACGTTCTGACAGGTTCTGGAGAACCAGTAGCGGAAATTTTGAGTAGTTCAGAGAACCAGCAAATACCACCTCTGGCTGGCCCCAGAGTGGGGTGGGAATGGAGATTTTGCAATATCCTGCCCCTGGAGTGGGGTGGGAATGGAGATTCTGCAGTATCCTTCCCCTGCCACGCCCCCAAGCCACCTCACAGAACCGGTAGTAAAAAAAATGAATTTCACCACTGGTCTATTTGTACAAAGATCAGATGGTAGAGGCAATAGTTTTCCCTGTGATAGTCTATGCTAGAGAAAGTTGGGACTTTGAAGAAGCAGGATAAGAAGAGTTTTGAATTCTGATGTTGGGAAAGACTCCTGAGAATACCATGGACACCAAGAAAACAAGCAAAAAGATCATCAGACAAATCAGACTAAGACTTTTCTATTGAAACACAAATGACCAGGCTGAAATTATGCTACATGACCATATTATGTGAAAACCCAGCTCTCTTGAAAAATCCAGAATGCTTGGAAACGTGGAAGGAAAGTAGAGCAACAACCAGCAACAAGGTGAATGGACTTTATTACAATAGTGATGGTTCAACTCTTGGAAAACCAAAGGGTCAGGATAAGGATAGATACTTTATTTGTCATTAAGAATCAACACTATCTTGATGGCAATCACATACATCAAAGCACACACGATATATAATACTTGAGTATATGATACTTGATAGTACGATAAGATCCAAAGTTGAGCAACACTTTTAGAGGAAAGGGGAAAGCTGCAGTGGGCTAAGACCAGATTGTGGGCTTGGACAACAATACTTTCTCTGTGGTCTTTACATGGACTAAACTTTATTAATCTGAGTACTATAACCTCCTACATTGTTCCAGAATTAAGTCTTTAGTACACTGCTGTTGGCCTTCCAACAAGTTGTAATGAGTCACTTATTTACTATAAGTGAATAACAATGGAGTAGGATCTTCCTCTTTCTGGCACCCCTCCCAAACATTTTGGGACTGTTATATGGCTAACTGGATATTTTGAAATTGCAGCCCCAACATAGGTGGAAAGTGCCATGCTGAGTAAAGCTAATGTATGCAGTGCTATCTGCTTATAACTGCTAATTTTCACTTAATAATTGTTTATTTTATAGAGATTTTTAAAATATGCCACAGTGGAAAATATGTTGGTAGTCAAGACAGTACAGACACAAGCTTACCCTTTTTTTTTTGTAACTATGATGTTCACGTTTACATTTTAATAAGAGCCTCCAATAGCAATCTAATTCCATAAAGCATATTTACCTTCCTTTCAATCACTGCCTCTGTACATGCCTGCAGCATACTTAAATGATGAGCAAAGACCAGAAACTTCAGTTCTTCATTCTCCAGAAGCATTTTAATATAATCCTTTACTGCACCTGCCTAAAATATATAGGCATGTTGGAATCTTATTGTAATTATCGGGAAAAGGAAAGGCAAAGGGACGACAACAAAATACTGAGGTAACTTAAGTTATAAATTAAAACAGCATAAACAAACAATTAACTTCTTTTTTAATCTATGTATGTAATCAAATATAGATTCAGGCTAGGAAAAAGCAAACTATGGCATCTATTGTATTATATCCCCTGTTTCCCTGAAAACAAGACCTCCCCAGATAATAAGCCCAATTGGATTTTTGAGCGCATGCGCTAAAATAAACCCTCCCCTGAAAATAAGCACTCTCCGAAAATAGTATAGTATAGCAGTAGACTTATATACCGCTTCATATTGCAACACAGCAGCAGCCACGAGGTGACCACGCTCGCCGCCTCCTACATCTGAAAAATTATAAGGCTCCCCGAAAATAAAGCCAAGTGCTTATTTCGGGGGTCAAAATAAAATAAGACACTGTCTTATTTTGGGGAAAACACGGTAACTAGAGAAGTCCAGTTTGATAAAAAGATTATCACTCACAGTTCCTGAAATTAATATTCAAGTGCTGTTATTAAGGATCAAGTAATACTAGTTAAATGTCAGATCATATATTTGTTATCATACAAAACTTTAAGTAAAGTAAAATCAAGTACTTATTACATCTTAAGTATATTTTTGACAATATATATTAAGATGAGGCAGTTTATGGACAAATTAAAAGTAGAATTTAATTTGGAAGCTGTCTCCCACGTTGATCTATTCATAGAAACTTTTGCTGGATCTGGGCATCTTACCGATGGAAAAATATTTCTTTCTGGTTTCAAAATCTTTTTGTTATAAAAATCTGGATGCTTATAATCCGAATACCACTTTATGCAGGAAGAGGTGTCTCTTTTGTTATAGTACCCTTTGGAATACCATCCCCCCTCCCCCCAGACTGTGCTTAGAAAGGCCTTGAAAACTTGGCTTTTCTTCCAAGCCTTGGCTTGAGTAAACGGTGTGTCTTCTATATTTGGGGAGACAAGACGGTTGAGTTTGCTCCCCCCAGAAGTTTGGGGTTTATCATTTACTGTATTTTGCTGGTATTTTTTAATTATGAACCACTCAAGTTGTTGTAGAGCTGGCCAGCCTTGTAAATTTAAAAAAATTAAAAAATAAAATGAATAATCTTTATCGGGCTGAGTGTTAGAGAAAAGCAGAATAGAAATAGCTACTACATTTTAATAACACTCACAAAGCATTTCAGGATTACCTTGGCAATGGCAGTCTGCTTAAACATACGTGTAATTAGACTCATCACTTGGACAAAGTCATCTTTAGTAGAGTCTAAATTTGAAGCCCTCATTAACTTCTCCCACTCTTCAAAGCTAGTATTTAATTCCTGCATAGGAGGAAGCAACATTTGGAGGCAAAAATGTGAAAAGGCAAAACAATTACATTGTCTCTGAATCATACCATGTTTTCTCAACAAAGAACAATAGACTCTAACCTTTTTCGGTTAGCAATGTCAATGCATTACGCGGTCATTGATAAATTCCTACCATGTATGGAAATTTACTAAAAGACTGAGAGAAAAATAATAAAATAGGAAGTATAACTCATTCTATTTCAATCATAAACAAAACCATGTTTTTGAACATTTCAAAACTAGAATACTATTTAAATCAAAATCGCTATGTAAATTGTTTCTTAGCACTGCATTTATATTATCTTGCTAAAATACTTCTTTGTATGTGTTACTCAGATAATGTATTATGTGTATTCAGTAATATCACAATATTTTAGAAATGTAAAGGAATCACTATGCACCTTATTGTACTGTTTTTTTTTCTGTGATGTGCATATATATTACATTTTTTTTTTCTGAACATGCAATATAAATTATACTTATTCAAATATTGGCTATTGGCTATAGTTGCTAGGGCTGTGTGGGCCTTTGGATTTGAGGAGAAAAAGCAGAAAATATGCTTTGGAATGCATGCATAAGGGCACTCATCCAGCACCTGCCAAAGAATTCCTGAAATTAAATAACCGAATTTTCAGCAGCCAGATTATCCTGGGAAAATGCATATTTATTACACTATTTAAAACAGAGCCTCGATCCTTGAGTCCACATTCTATTTATCATCAGCACTTTATCTATCAGAATTTCCACCACAAAATAATATCCCACTGCCGGTAAAGCTGTTTTTAAGTCAGAATAATGTTCTATTTACCCTATATGACCTCGTATTTTACAAGGAACCAGTTAGGTTCCCTATAATAGCAAAACTGAGCAGAACTACTGAACCTATGCAACCCTTCAATGATAACTTTTGGAACATGGCCATGCTTCTGTATACTTCCCAAAGTCATTGTACCTATTGAAATAGATCATGATTGACATATTTCTCACG
Source organism: Thamnophis sirtalis (assembly GCF_051295495.1). Classification (NCBI taxonomy): domain Eukaryota; kingdom Metazoa; phylum Chordata; class Lepidosauria; order Squamata; family Natricidae; genus Thamnophis; species Thamnophis sirtalis. The sequence continues at coordinate 43,828,571 of NW_028261381.1, read as the reverse complement.
TTAATATCATCTTACTTTAGCAGTATTTTTAGGAAGATCAAAATGTATCCGTTGCCTAATTTTAGGTGGCAATTGTGTTAAAACTTCACTTTTCATTCGCCTAATCATTACGTTGCTTAGTAATTCATGCAGTTCATCTAAATTTGAAGCTCCTCTGCAGTCCCACTGTTGTCTTTTACCAAAATATCTGGAACAAGAACAATAAAAATAGAACAGCTAATTTAAAACACCGTACCATTTATTTCTTATTAAATTAGATATATATGTTCATACGAGCTTCTTTCCAAAGGAGGTAAATACAATATACCCACGGCATTCATCCAAATCTTAAATATCATTATGTTATGATTCATACTTAAGCAATGTTATAGTTTAATATAGTAGGTGCAAATAGCAGTTTGTTTTGCCTATATATTTTGTTACTAATGGTAATAAAGCTAAGGCGGCTTAGAAAGTCTCGAGTCTGATGGTGTCCCACAGTTCTATGACTCAAATCAAAGCAATAAAACAGGGATCCCCAACTTCTGGGCTGCAGCCCACTACCGGGCTGCAGCCCATTTGCAACTGGGCTATGTGATGTGGGCTGGTCCGCATGCAGATCAACTCACATGAGCAGCAGAGTTGGGCAAGTTGAGTTGTGCATGAGCGCCACCTGACACTCATGCAAATTGGGCTGCGTGAACATGCATGCACGCCAGCCCAACACTGACACGGTCCAGTTCCCCTCTCCCCTCCGCCCTCAGCTAGGCCGCCAAACTACAAATGACATTTGGTCTTACCTGAACTATTGTTTTAGGAGGTTTTGCAGGATTAGCCAGGATTGGGTATTGTGATGTCCAATTGGCCTCGAGACAGAGTTAATTTGAAGCCAAGCCTCTGTGCTCCTTGCTTCTGGTTCCCAGTTTCAACGAGTCAAGACCACTGCAAAACACCTGAAAACAAGTCATAAGGGAACACACCCTACCCCCTGAACTCCCCCAACCCCTGGACCAACACTAGGACGGGAACCTGGCTAATCCTGCAAAATCTCCTAAAACAACAGTTCAGGGAGGACCAACTGTCATTTTCCGGAGGAATTTTGCAGGATTAGCCAGGATTGGGACATACCCAAGTTAACGCCCCTCGGGGGGGGCACTATTGGTCCTGGGATCCTCATGCGCTACAACATGTTGTAACACCCCACGACCAAACGCCGCATCAACCGATGCAAACGCGTCTAACCTGTAGTGCCTGATTAAGGGAGACGGGGACATCTACCTAGCCGCCCTGCAAATCTCGCAGGGCGCCTAGGCGCCTGTGTGGCCAAGGCCGCCGAGGTAGCCGCACTCCTGGTGGAGTGTGCTGTGATGCCCTGGGGCACCAGAAGGTGCTGAATCTCATAGGCCAATGTGATGGCCAGTTTGATCCACCTCCCTATAGCCGAGGAGGACACTCTCTTCCCCAGGGAAGACGGATAAAAGGAAACAAAGAGCGCCTCAGACTTCCTGAAGCCCTCCGTGCGCCTCAGGTAAATGCGCAAGGCATGCCTGACATCCAGCCAGTGCCAAAGGCGCTCCCTATCATGAGACGGGTAATACCACCTCCTGTGATCTGTGGAAAAGGGAATTAACCTTGGGAATAAAGGTCAGATCCAGTCGCAGGACGACCTGATTATTGTGGAATGTACAAAGATCTGACCTGGAGGACAACGCCCCCAGTTCAGAGATGCGACGGGCTGAGGTGACCGCCACAAGGAACACTACCTTAAGAGTTACAAACTTCAGGTCAACCGTCCTCAGAGGTTCGAATGGTGCTCCTGTCATTGCTTGGAGAACCGTAGTGAGGCTTCATGTCAGAAACCTGTGGACAACCGGGGGACGAAGATTCCCCGCACCCTTCAAAAACCTCTTAATTAACGGGACCTGGGAAAGTGGAAGGAGCCCCTCTCCCCGAATAACCGTGGAGAGGGCCACCACCTGTCTCCTGAGGGTGCCATGTGAGAGCCCCCTATCCAATCCATCTTGGAGGAACTCCAAGACGTGCGGTACCAAAGCCTCGCGAGGATTCTCTCCCGAGACCTGGCACCACTCTGCAAAGATCTGCCAGGTGAAATCATAAATCCTAGTGGTGGAACCCTTGCGTGAAGCCTCAATTGTGGAGATCACCCTCTGTGAAAGCTGGGTGGCCCTTAGGCGCTCCCGCTCAAGCTCCACACGGCTAGCTGTAGCCACTGTGGCTCGGGGTGCACGAGGTTCCCGTCTGAGGTCCACATCCCTCCCGGGATCCTACACGGGTGTAATACTGACAGGCACATTACGTCCGCAAATCAGTAGGGCACTACTAAGATGAGCTCCGCCTTCTCTGATATCACTTTCCGAACTACCCCAGGGAGAAGGGGAAGGGGAGGGAAAGCGTAGAGCAGGCCCTCTGGCTACGGAATCCAAAGCACGTTGACTCCCTCCGTCCCCCGAGCCGGGAACCGAGAGAAGAACCAATCCACCTGAGCGTTCTATGGTGTGGCAAACAGGTCCACCTCCGGATGGCCGAACCTGGAGCAGATGTCCTGGAACAGTTTTGGAGAAAGGCTTCATTCCCTGTGGTCAACTGTGGCCCGACTGAGCCAGTCGGCTTGATGGTTGTTCACTCTTGTGATGTGCTCCGCCCTGAGAAATCAAAGATGCCTCTCCGCCCAGGTGCCGAGTGCCATCGCCTTGGTTCGAAGAGCCCTGGAGTGTGTGCTGCCCTGTCGGTTGACGTGGGCCTTTGCCGCTATGTTGTCGGTCAGCACCAAGACGTCTTGATCCCGAACATGGTCCTTGAAGTGCCGCAATGCCAAGTGAATCGCTTGCAGTTCCAGCCAATTTATATTGTGTTGGAGGTCCAACCAGTTCCAATGCCCCTGCACCATCCGGGACTCCAAGAGAGCTCCCCATCTGTACAAGCTGGCATCCGTTGTCAGGATGAGGCGCTCAGGCTCCCTGAACTCGCAGCCCTCGTGTAGTGCTGGGGAGAGCCACTACCTCAACGACAGCTGCACCTGTGGTGTCACTGGAATCTTTTCCTTGGTATTGCTGGAGTTTGACCTGATGTGGAGGAGATGCCACTGGAGCGGCCTCGCATGCAGACGAGCCCAAGACACCACGTCTATGCAAGCTGGAGAGCACTACTACAGGAACAAAACGTTGACTTCTAACTTATCTAACTAAGGCTAACAAACTAACTTTACGGTCATGGGACAGGAACACCTTCCCCAGCTTAGAGTCTATGATGGTCCCCATGTGAGGAATCCTGGTGGCGGGAATGAGGGAACTCTTATCTAGGTTAACCGAAAAACCTAAGTGCTGTAGGGTAAATACCACCAACAAAAGATCCTCCCTCACCCGCTCAAACGATGCTGCTTGGACTAAGAAGTCATCGAGATAGCATTGGAGCCTGACAGGGCGCTCACGGAGGTAAGCCACCACTGCTGCTAGGACCTTAGTGAAGGTTTGAGGCGCCGACGCCAAACCAAACGGTAGGGCCCTATACTGGTAGTGGCTGTTGCATATTCAATATGCAAATACCAGCTGCGACCTGATTGGTTGGTCGTTTTGACAGTTGGTCTGAGTGCTAGTATAAATACCCTGACAGTTGCAGGGAACGTTTGAATCGCTTGTCACCTGTGTTATAATAAAGATCTGTCTTGCAGGAGGTGTGGGTTGTTGTTGTGAGGGAATTGACACGCAGTAGCCATGTGCAAGACAGATCTTTATTATAACACAGGTGACAAGCGATTCCCTCACAACAACAACCCACACGTTACAATAGTGGCTACCTAAATATGAGAACCTGAGATACTTACGATGGCCAAGGAAGATGGGGATACGGAGGTAAGCCTCTGTCAGGTCGATGGAGGCCATGAAGTCATCGCGCCTGACCCCCGCCAAGATGGATTTAAGTGATGCCATCTTGAATCTTCTATAGACTAAGTGAAAATTTAGCAGTTTAAGATCCAGAATCGCCCTCCATCCCCCTGAACTCTTCGGAACGACAAAGAGGTTGGAATAGAAACCTGACTGCTGTAAAAAGGATGGCCATCCAGGAAGGTAGGGATGAAAACGAGGCTTCATAGTAGCTTCTGTCCCAGCCCATGCAGCCTGCAAGAATTGAGGCCCCAAAATGGCCGCTGTAATGGCGTCCTGCCTCTAAAGCCCCAAGGAGCAACTTTTAAATTCCTTACTGGTGGCCGGGAGCAAGCCACACCAAGGGGAGGCTTCCAGGTATCAGATAGAGGCAAAGGGAAGAAGGCAGGGAGAAGGAATTTGCAGGATGGCACTGGATTGTTTTTGGAACCAAAAGCAACCTTTCTTTCTTCGGCCAGACAGAGTTGAAACTGAGAACCAGAAGAAAAGAGCACAGAGGCATGGCTTCAAATTAACACTGTCGCGAGGCCAACTGGACATCACAATACCCAATCCTGGCTAATCCTGCAAAATTCCTCCGGAAAAGGTTGGGGATCACTGCAGTAGAATATGTGACAAACCCATGCACTGATATAGAATTGTTTGGAGGTAATCATGGACAGAATGTTTCCAAGCCATCACTATCACAATAAAACCCCAAAAGCACACATCCAGAGGTCCCATCCATGTGAGCAGTGCATGAGTTATGAGAGAAAAGGGAGAAATTTTGTTTTGCAAAATTTAGACTTACACACGGGCATTTTGCACTAGGAAGTTATACAACAAATTAACTACAGTTTTTCTAGTATTACCTTAAAGTAATAAAAATAAATTTTTAAAGCTAAGTTTGCAACAGCTCAGTTATTTCCTCACATTTGATAACAAGTAATGCTTATTGTTATAAACAGTACAATAAATATTTTTCTTCAAATTTTTGCATACTGGAACTAACTTCAGTTTGCAAGATTACATCATAATTTTTCCTCTTTCCATTCAATCACATCTGATTCTCAGAGATTGCCTGGATGAATCTCTGAAGTTTCCCTGGCAAGGTTTTTCAGAAATGGCTTGCCATTGCTTCCTTCTTAGGGTTAAGAGAAAGTGACTGGGCCAAGTTCACTCCAATGGCTTTATGTCTAAAGTGGGAGTAGAACTCAAGTATCCTAGTTTCTAGTCTTATGCCTTAATCATTATACCAAATTGGAACTGTACACCATAAATACATCTATGTATAAAAGGATGAAGAAGTCATTACCTGACATGTGCATTGCAGTATTTTTTTGCATACTCAATCCATGTGCCAAATTTCTGTGGACAAAGTGCTTCTAGTTGCATGAAAAGCTGTTGGAATTACAATAAATATTTTTAAAATGCTCATTGTCAGAAATCCTAACTGAAGCCCATCTTTAGTCCAGCCCATTTTTTACTAAGACTTTAATCAACATAACTTCATCTATTATTGAGGTAAAAATCAATGATACCATGCTTCCCTGTTTTGATTCCCGAAATAATGCTTGGCCTTATTTTCAGGCAGGTCTTATTATTTTGGAGGTGCAGGAGGCTCCTTAACTTTGGCCTGTGGCTTGTGGATCAGCTGATCTGGAGAGGGCTGGAAGTTCTGTCCATTTCTGACATACTCTTGCCAGCACTAGCGTCGCTGGGTCTGCCGCTCTTTTTGCGGCCACCACTAAGAGAAGGGGTGCAGTAGCTAGGATTTGCAGGAGCAGCCTCCGTGAGGCCATTCCACGTGAATGGCAGGTGCATGTGGGGCATGTTCCTTCCTTCCCACAGGAAATGGCGGGGACCAGCTGCGCATGAGTTTAAATATTTTAGGGGAGGGCTTATTTTAGCGCATCCACTCAAAAGCCCGATTGGGCTTATTATCCGGGAAGGTCTTATTTTCGGGGAAATAGGGTACTTCCCAAATAGCATCAGTAATGTTATTAATGCAGGTACTAAGGTGCGTTATTAAAGCTGCATCTTTACTCCAAAAATTATTTTAACAATTCAAATTAAATCAGATTTCTCCACTCTTCTCTCCTCTATTTTTTTCCCATCACTTTCCAGCATGCATCAACTCTCGGATGCCAAAACATATGCGGTAATTATGATTGAATATACCATTATTAGAAACCAGACATCTGAAATAACAACCCTATGTTTACCACCAATCAGAGTGCGAAAGGGAATTTGAACATGCAAGGGATAGAGAAGCATGTACACCCAAAGCACATCCTTATCCTCCCATAATTGTTTCACCATGGCATTTCATAGGTTTTGAACATGGTTTCAGAACCTCTTCAGGTCTTCCTAAAGCAGGAGTTCCGGTGAGGAGAATAGCTCGAATAGCATTCTGTACAATAGGCAGCAAAATCTTGCTACGAACTGCATTCCTGGATTTCATGTAATGGGACTCATCAATTATTACTACTTTGAATTTCTGCTTGCATAAAGTATCTATTAAAACATGAGCATCTGACGTTAAGAGGCCATAACCCAGGATAGTCACTTTGCTTTTAGGTATTTGCCTAGAAAATGAAAAGAAGAAAAAGAAAATAGTGACTAAACTATGTTCACATTAATCATCATAGCATATCCTATTGCTTGAATATATGTCTCATGCATAACTTCATTTATATTTAAACATGTTTAGACTATCAACTCAAAGGGCTTCAGAAAATTTAGAAGTATAAAAAAAGTTGCTATTAAAAATCTTAAGTGACAAGTGCTTCTTTCAAAGGTTCTTAAATGACCAATATTATTAATCTCTTTAAGGTCAGGGGTGGTTGCTACACTAAGGCATAAGATGGTTTGTTCACAAGCATCTTGTTTCAAATATCCCACTAATTTCTTTAAAACAAAATTTAGTAAATTAGATCCATTCATCCTATGGCAGTGATTGCGAACTACAGCACACATGCTGGAAGTGGCATGCAGAGCCATCTCTCCAGGCATGCCAGCCATTGCCCATTGCTCTTCTGGGGTCCAGCGCTGGTTTTCGTGCACAAGAGCTCTGGAAACAGGAAGAGCAGTTCCCTGGTGTGCATGTGTGTGTCGGAAAGCTGAACTTCTGGTTTCCGGCGCACACATATGCACCGGCCAGCTGGTCTTCACACATACATGTGTGCCAAAAACCAGAAGACCAGGTGACTGGTGCATATGCGCACACTGGAAACTGGAAGGTCTGCTTCCCGGTGTGCACATGCTTGCCAGGGAACTGCTCTTCCGGTTTTTGGTGCTCCCATGCATGGGTGCTGGGGACCTATTCTTCCAGTTTCCGGCACTCCCTCATGCGCATGTGTGCACTACCATTTCAGTACTTGGTGCTGAAAAGGTTCGCCAACACTGTCCTATGATGAACAGAATAAACAGTTACCAAGGTGATCATCATAAAGAGCTATTTTTGAATAGTAAAAAAAACCATTTATTTTAGCCAGTGAGACTGCAAAGTCTCCAGATTACGTGTGAGTCACTTTAGCTGTGAGAGTTGAAATTAACTGGAAAGCTCGGAGGGCAGCAGTATCTAGGACAGTGCTGCATCAGCTTCCCCTCATGTGCTAGTGGTCCCAAAGGGATGGCTAGAGTTCGAATATTTAAAACACAGAACTCTTATTTGGGAAGCAAAGAAATTCATTGTGTGTCTGTAGAAACCGGAGCCTTCAACTCATTACCTACAGCAGCATACATTCTTAAACACAAAGCATTGCCCAGTCCTTTTAAGTCTTTGAAAATCAACATAGTAAGGAATGAAAGCAAATATTGAAAAGGTTTTTTTTAAATTGCATGATATAATTAATACCAATCATACAAACATGAGCCTCCTGTCTTCCTCCTCTCACCTAATAACTGCCACTACTGGCAAGGAATGGTTTCCACTTGCTTTTTTTAGATCAACCATTCAAATCATAGTCTAACTGTTTGGCTCATCTCTTTTAAAAACTTAAGACAAAATATTCGCATTGGCAAACTGTATGATGTAACTGTATGATATAACCCCAATCAGGGCCTCAAAAACAAGGGGAGCAAAAATAACACAGCTCTTATTCTGTCTTCCAGCTTATTATGTCATTTTTCTATTAGCGCTCCAGCATTGGAAAGCAGTTTATTAATTCCAATTCTTCAAAACAAATGTCAGTTTTTCCATTTTCTGCTGAAAGAGCCCGAGATTGTACGTACCCTGTCCTGTCTAACAAGAAAGGAGATTAAACCATCTGGTACCCCCTTTAAAAATAATGCCATTGATAATATAGCACTCACCAAATGTCAGTTTTATTTTGTACAACGATGATATCCTCTGGACAGAGGTCCGGAATCCATTTTTCCATTTCATCAACCCAAGGGTACCTCAGGGATGAGGGCACCACTATTAACAGAGGCCATTCATTTTTATAGTGGTATGATACAGCTATTGCTTGGATAGTCTTCCCCAAACCCATCTAAAATGCAATCAATTGAAAGGAGAAAAATATACTTTTTGTGATAGCTTTTCATCTAAAGCATAACTAGATACAGATATACTAGGGTTGTTGCAAGTGCAACAGTAGCTGACCAATCTATCAGTATAAAATAATTGTGAAGTAATCACATTTTCTACTTGAACACATGAATACCAAAAATTACATTTGTCCCTTAGCACTCTAGTCATTAAGCTTGGGACACTTCTTTGGAGCTTTACACTGAACAATTGTGTTTTCGCCATCTTAAATAAATTTTGTGCCATCTGCAAATTTGACAACACTTGATATGCCTAATTTTAAATTGTTGAAAAACTGGTAAAATTACAATGAACCTAAATCAGATCCTTGGGCCACACTTATCTCCCTTTATTGTGAAAATTATCCATTTATTTCTACCCTTTGTTTATTGTTGCTCAACCAGTTGTCAATCACTCAGAAGATTCTCCTGCAATTCTATGACTGTTTAACTGGATATAAGTCATTGGATACAAGATAGGGAGAAAATAAGTTATAAACAAACAAACAAACATGCTAGCATGTAATTAAAAGACTGCATACATATATTCAGTTATAAATAGAGTTCTTTTGTCATCTTCATTCACACTATTTCTCTAAAACTAAATCAGTGTAATTGTAAATGTGGTAATTGAGTGATAATGAATATATTCATGAATATTTCTCCAGCGAAATGGACCGTTCCTTACACAATATGTGTGTAGCTACCAAAATCAACAAAATAAGTGTGCATTCAACCGGAGGCGTCAAAATTGTTAATAAAGCAGCATGCCCATTCTTCCCCAAATTATTTGTTTAATTTATATGCTACCCATCTTGCCCAGAGAACACTCTGGGTGGTTTACAAACATTATAACTACTACACACAAAAATAATAAAGCAAAATATAACAGCAGTAATAAATACTGTTAAAAAGATAGGAAGGGAGGGAACACAAAGTATACAGGGAGGGGCGTAGTCTTTCCTAATCCAACAACCACCTTCGGAGTGGTGCACCTCCATTGGGGTCCCAGGCCAACTGGCAGAGCCAGGTCTTTAGGCCCTTATGGAAAGTCAAAAGGGTGGGTGCAGATCTCATGTTGGGGGTATGATGTTCCAAAGGACAGGAACGGTTCTCCTGGACTCCATCAGCCAAACTTCCTTGACTGATAGGGTCTGCATCATGCCTCTTCTGCTGGCAAGGGTGAGATAGGCCAATTCCACTGGAGCAAGACAGTTCTTCAGATAACTAGACACATGCCTCGAAGGGCATTAAAGATAATAACCAACACCTTGAACTGCACCCAGAAGCAAATCAGCAGTCAATGCAGTTTGCGAAATAATAGTATAACATGGGCCACCCTAGGAGTCTCAAGAACTGCCTGTACCCAAATTATGGCATTATTGTTATTAGTTTATTAAATTTGTTATAGCAACCACATTCCAAAATATTCTTGGGCAGGCACCACTATTATTATTAGTAAGGTAAGCTTTGGAAAGGATTTCAGAATTTTATCTTGAGTTTAAGGCATCTGTCGCAGGTTGTTTTCTCAACTAAAAATAACCAGATTGACCCAGATTCAATAGAGACACAGAGCACTGGAAACTTGGTTTTCTTGTATCTCTCTTAAATGGCTGGGGGAGACTTTTAGTTTATAAAACAAGGAAAACTTACAAAAAAAGGAAATGATAAGTACCTTCAACTATATCAGAAGCCAGTATCTTATAACTAAAATTATATTTTATTTTAATTATTTTCTAATCTAGACTATATCTATATTCTTTAAAATCCAGTTTTGCCCTATTTTCATATCTTCCTACTCTATATCTCTAATTCACAGATAGTCCTCACTTAGAGACTAATTGGGATCCACAATTCCATTGCTAAGCAAAATGAATGTGATCTCCCTACAACAGCAGTCTTAGTTGCACATGTTAAGAGAATCACATGTAGTCATTAAGCATCATGGAATTGTGATTTGCCACCTCTTACCAGCATCCCAATTGACTTTGCTTCTTGGAAGCAAGTTGCAAAGGTCATAATGGCAATCATCGTGCAGATCACTGTAACTATTGTAAATGTGTAATAGTTGCCAAGCAACCAAATCACAATGTAACCATGGGGATGATAGTCATAAGTGCAATGTAACCATGGGGATGACCGTCGTAAGTGCATTTTTCAGTGCAATCGTAACTTTCAACAGTGGTTGACAAATCATCATTAAAAGAGAACCACTTCTATATGTTCATTTCTGTCCTCTATATATCTTTTATCTTAAGAAATTATTTCTGGCTCTAGCATTTGCAGGTGATACTGAACTGTGCATTTCAGCAGAACTGTATAGTTCAGTATAATCAATCAAGATTGAGGCATTGATAGATTTAGAAAATTCAAATACAGTTCTTACAGCATCAGAGATAGGTGAGTCAAAACACTGGTGAGGAGAAAATGTCATGGCATTTTCATTAAGGGATTGCTTTCATTGGGCAAGTTTTACAGCCCTTCAACTTCTCTCCCTTCCACTCTATCCCCATGTTTGTTTAGTATAGCTATTAATACAGTACATGTTGGTAAGGACTATCTTCGTCATTAAGCATCTAGCACAGATGCCCAACCTGTAGCCCACATGTGGCCTTGGACAGCTAGTAATGCAGCTCCACAAGATAATAGTAAAAAATATTTAAAATAAAGGAAGTTTGTTATTTATGTATATTTTATATGTGGCCCAAGACAATTCCTCTTCACTCAATGTAGCTCAGGCAAGCCAAAAGTTTGGACAACCATGATCTAGCACAGTGATGGCTAACCTTTTTGTTATTGCATGCCGAAAGTGCGTGCATGCATGCACAATAGCGCACACTTGGAATTCGTGTGTGACCTCCATCCCCACATGCCCCTCCCCAAGTGCGTGCACGCATGACCTCCCCGTGTGCCCCCATGCCACATTTTGGGTCTGGAAGGCCTCCTGTATCAACCTAGAAGCCAAAACAAGCGTGAAGTCCCAAAATGCAATGTGATGAGCATGCGCCCTACTCCCACATATGCACACGCACATACCCCACATGCGTGGCAGAGACCCGAAGACCAGCTGGCTGGTGGGAGGTGTGTGCGCATGTGCAGTGGAACTGGGCTGGGGCAACTGCTGGCATGCCCGCAGAGATGGTTCTGCGTGCCACCTGTGCCATAGGTTGGCCATCCTGGGTGTAGCAGATATGGGGTGCCAAGTTAAACAAAACCAGGAATTAATTATTTAACTGGGGTTAACTGGATTAATTGGGGTTAAGGCAAGAAGTTATTTTTCAGCTCACAAACTTAGGAAACACTGCTCACAAAAGTAAATAGAAAGAGTGGTCTTATTTAAGCAGTGTTTTTTCCATGTGTTAATTAAAAAACGTGGTTCAATCATAGAACAACTCTGCATATATCTCTATGGTTACTCTCTATATCAGTATAATCTTTCTACAGAGTTCAATCTGTCTATGGCGTCTGTTTTCTATTTCTGTTCTGTCAAAGTCTTGACTTTTGTCTTTGCCACTCCTGCTGTGTGTTCCTGGCTGGGCTTCCTGGCTCTTCTCATCTTCCACAGCTTGCCTCTAGCTGAGGGACACATCTAGAATAACTTTCTCTACACTTCAGATCTAGGGAAAGGGGAAAAAAAAGATTTCTCCCCATCTACCCTTTAGTTTTTACTTGTTACTTTTAATCCTGGGCTTTGAGATGTCTTGATTCAGCCTATTCTTCACAAGACCTGTGGCTGCAGAGCACCCATCTTGTCTTGTCTTCTGCTTCCCTAACTCTCTAACCCTGTTGTTTGAATGTCAACTGATTCATCCTGACAATGAGGGAGGGCCAAGGAGGAGGAAAGGAAGGCAGGTTTATAATCTCCTCATGCAGTCTATCCTTCCACAGCATCTCTGTCTGATAAAGGGGCTGATCTTTGCCATTCATCCAGGGACTGTGCAAAGTTATGGTGAACAAAAAGTACTTATGCTGATCTCCGAAGTTATGAGGCCCAAGCAGCTACCTGATCAAAAATTTGGGCACTTGACAGCCTGCCTCCACTTACAATTGCAGGGGCTTCCCTCCTTGCCTTTCTCCCCCATCTCTGCCAATTTTGCCACCCTGCAAAAGATGTTTGTGGTGCTGGAAAAGACAATCCTGAAGAAAATCAGGATTTCCTGACTGTTCTTTGGAAGAAGAGAAACTGTAGCTGAAGCTCAAATACTTGTCCACCAAATGGGAGGGGAGGACTCATGGGACATGGACCTGATACTGGGAAACATTGAAGACAAAAGGAGAAGAAGGGGATAGCAGAGGATGAGATGGTTAGATAGTGTCATGGATGCAATAAACATGAATTTGGGCAAACTCTGGGAGACAGTGGAGTATGGAAGGGTGTGCTATGGTCATGGTGTCACAAAGAATCGGCCATGACAGTGATTAAACAACAATAACAATGATTCTCCACAGCGGGGACAGCAATGTTGGAGCTGAAGTACAGGCTTGAGGCCTTCAGTCAACTGCAGCAACACCCCCTCCCCAGCTCTATTTCAGTCAAGCGCTGCTGCTGAAGAGTGACACTTCAAGCTCCACACCATGGCCAGACACACACACACAAACACACAGAATATACATACATACATACATACATACATACATACATACATACATACATACATAGATAGATAGATAGATAGATTTTTACAATGTTGTACGTTTACAATGTTGTAAATCTAAATAGATACCTTTCACCCTGGCTCAGCTGATAAGGAGTCGAGCTCTGTGGCTCAGTAGTTAACACATCTGCCTAAGATGCAATACAGCACAGGTTCGATTCCCAGTAAGGGTATGGCTAGCTGATGAGAGCTAAATAGCTTGAAATACATCTATACTAGTCTCCCTTTATTTATTTATCAGCACAAATACTATATATATATATATATATATATATATATATATATATGTATATGTATATGTATATGTATATGTATATGTATATGTATATGTATATGTATATGTATATGTATATGTATATGTATATGTATATGTATGTATGTATGTTAAGAAAACTATTCTGAACTATCATGTGTTTGAAACGATTATAAAACAAGTGTTTAAGAGAGAAAGAGAGGAGGAAGAGAGGAAAAAAGGGAGAGAGGAAGCACTTACCTCATCTGCAATCATACACCTAAGAGAAAAATAAAACAAATTAGAGTGAAACCAAAACAGCATTACTTCAATTGCAAATTAATGATCAGGAAGCAATTTCTTTCTAACATGGCTTAATAAAAGATTTCCCTAAGACTTAAAGCACTGATATAAGCAATCTTTTTGCCTAAACTGGCTTTAGATTTGTGTCTCTTCAAATCCAAAGTGAATCCTCATGACATTCTGATTTCCATCGACATGTCCTACTTGATCACCTTTCAAAACTTAATTCAGATTTCTGTATCATCTAGCATCTTTTTAATATATGGAGCTGTGATGGCCAAGCTTTAGATCTGAATTTTAATGAGTATTCTGTGTAGGCTTGAATCTATTCACTCCAACTTCTTTAGATGATAAAGCTGAAGGGATTATGCATGTTACCATGAGAAATGTTGGACTAAATATATTTTAACTAAGTAACTGTGAAATTACATAATGTTTGGGTGGAACAACTTTCCTCATATGAAGATCAAAACAGATCTACCTTAAGCAACAAGCAACAGGTTTTTTAAAATAATTGAAATATTGTATTTAATCAGAAGGAAAACCCTTTTTCTTGAAGGAATGCAATTTTAAAGTGGCAGAGTCCTCTAATAAAAACATGATGATGAAATGAAACTTGGTGGAATGGAAAAGGCAAGTGGTATGGCTGAGAATGAAAGCGAAGGGATGGATGGGAGGCAAGTTAGAGAACAAAACGATCATTGGTACTTACCTGAATGTCGATTCTAATGATGAGAGAGGGAGGTGCTACCAGTGGGCTATCATCCATCCTGATTGGTCCATAGACTGAGAGAAAATTGTTGCAGCCACGCCTCTACTCCTGCCCAGTTTCCTCGAGGTCATAGGGAGTAAACTGGTGAATCAAATGTCACAATTGGAAGAAGAGCTTCTGATTTACGGAACAAGGCTGTTCGCTTGAGATAAATTCTCAGTGCCCTACAGACATCAAGCCTGTGCCAGAGTCGCTCCCTAGAGTGAGACGGAGCCGGAGAAAAATTGGGAACAGTATCTCTTGTGCCCTATGGAACGGAGTATTACGTTTCGGCAGAAAGGCAGGGTCCAACCTTAAGGTTACCCTATCCTGGTGGAAAATGCATAGATCATTACACGAAGACAGAGCCCCAATCTCTGAGATGCATCTAGTCTAAGTTATAGCAATTTAAAAAGTTACTTTCAGAATTAGAAGTTGAAGAGATACCGAGCGAATCGGCTCAAAAGGAGGTTCTGTCATAGCCTGTAAAACTAAAGGTAAGTACCACGTAGGGAATCTATGTACCACCGGAGGGGCAATATTGGCAGCCCATCTTAAGAAGCTCCTAACTAAAGGAAGATGAGATAGGGGAACCTGACCTTTGCCTGGCAAAATGGTGGAAAGCACCGCCATTTGGTGTTGTATGCTAGACCCTTGTCTAACCCATCTTGTAAGAACTCTAAAACCGACGTGTATTCCGCTCTAATAAGACGCTGCTTCACACCACTTTACAAACGCCGACCACGTAGTGTTACATATTCTAGTGGTCGAAGGTCGCCTGGCTGCTTCTAAGGTGGAAATAACCTTAGCAGACCCCTGTGCCCTACTCAAACTATCCCTTTCAAGTGCCAGGCGGTTAATTTGAGCCATTGAGGCTCTGGATGAATTAACACCCCCTTGCACAAGCAAATCTAATCCTGGGAATTCTCCAAGGCAGAGACACTGACAGTTGGACCAAGTCCGCATACCACAGGCTCCTGGGCCAGTCTGGCGCTAATAGAATTATCTCCACCCCCTCTGATACTATCTTCCTGATGGTCCCTGGAAGAAGGGGAAGGGGAGGCGTAGAGAAGGCCTAATGGTCATCGGCATCTCAGTGCATCCGTGTCCTCAGCTCGAGTCCAATATCTGGTCACAAATCTTGGCAGTTGAGAGTTTGCCTGAGTTGCAAACAGATCAACCACTGGAGTCCCAAATCTGTGGCAAATATGCTGAAATATTTCTGGGTGAAGCTGCCACTCCCCGTGGTCTACTGTGGCTCGAATGAGCCAGTCCGCCTGGTGATTGGGGTTCCACCACAAAACCGCAAAGCCCTTATCTGCACCAACATAAGTGTGGAGGCAAATCTGCGCCGTCTGAAGCGCTAAGAAAAACTCGACCCTACCGCGATGACATCACCGCGGAGGGCAAATCCGCGCCTTCCGAAGCACTCAGCACCCTAAACCTAACCCTAATTTAAATTGGCTTTCTGCCGCCACGTTGTTTTAAAGCGCCCTTCTGTCGCCGTGCTGTTGTCGCGGCGGTGATGACGCACGGTGATGACATCGCGGCTTTAGCGACGCGGTTTTATCACCACTATTTTGACGAGCGCAGTTTTGTCGTGCCACGGGTGATTGGCAGTCCTGGAAATGTGATCTCCTACTATCGATATCACATGAGCCTCCGCCCATGAGATCAGTCTGTTGCCTCTGTCCACAGAGCCCTGGAATGAGTCCCACCTTGCCTGTTCACATGTGCCTTCGTGGCAATGTTGTCGGTGAGAAGTAACACGTGTTTGTGATACAAGTCATGCTGGAAATACCGGAGAGCGCTGCCTTGATCTCTAGATAGTTGATGCTGTGATGCAAATCTGTCTTTGCCCAAAGGCCTTGCGTCATCTTTGAGCCAATCAACGCTCCCCAGCCGAAGAAACTTGCATCCATAGTCACGGTTATTCTCTGTGGCTCTCTGAACTGTGAGCCCCAGTTCGTGCCGCTGACAGCCACCACCGGAGCGACCGGCGGACCTGCGGAGACACTAGAATGGCCAAAGGTGAGTTGCTCATCATTTCTCTCTGATATGGGATCAAGGTCCACTGTAATGTCCTGGCGTGAAAATGCACCCAGGGAACTATCCCTATGCAAGAGATCATTGTCTCCAAAGACATGAGAGATCCACTATTGGGACCACCCTCCTGACCCGGGTTTCCCGAACTAATTGTTGCAATTTGGATTTACATTCTTGGGACAGGAAGACCACCTCTGCCTTGGAGTCAATTACTGCTCCCAGGTACAGCAACCTCGTGGTGGGAGTTAGAGAACTTTTATCAAAATTAACAGAGAATCCGATCCGTTGCAAGGTCTTGAAGGTGAGTTGGACATTTCACACGGTCTGCTCATAAGTATGAGCCTGAACCAAGACATCATCAAGGTAAAGTTGTAATCACACAGGAATGGACCAAAGTAAAGCTGCGACAGCCGCCATGAATTTGGTGAAAGTCCTCGGGGCTGAGGCCAGACCAAAAGGTAACACCCTATACTGATAATGAACCCCCCCTTTAGTGAACCTAAGATATTTGCGGTGGGAAGATAAGATAGGGATATGTAAGTATGCTTCGGTGAGATGTATGGAGGCCATAAAGTCACCCTTTCTAACATCCTGTAATATGGAAGCCAATGACGCCATTTTAAACCAGCGGTATACAATGAATCTGTTTAGACATTTCAGATCCAGGATAGCTCTCCACCCCCCAGAACTCTTCGGCACCAGGAAAAGATTAGAGTAAAATCCCAACTCCTGTTCCTCCAATGGAACCGGCTGTATCGCTCTAATTTCCAATAAGTGTTGAATTGCGAGCTTAACCAGCTCACACCTAGCTGGGTTCCAGGACGAAGGGAAGGACGGGGGAGAAGTGAGGAATTCTAGTCTGAGGCCCTGTTGGACAGAAGAGAGGACCCAGGCATCCGATGTTATGCGTTCCCATTGTGATGCAAAATGATGCAGGCAGCCACCTATGGGATGTGTGGAATTTGATTCACTTCCCTCTGCGGAAGGGGCAACCGCCGCCCCCTTGAAAGGGCCCTTTAGCCTGACCCCGACCTCTATTCCTGTCCTGGAAGAAATTCCTGTCCTGGAATCTGTCCCTCCTGGGGCCTCAATACCTGTTCTGCTGAAAGTCAGGTTCAGAGGGCTGGTAGAATTGTCATCTGCGATATGGAGTTGGGCGGGATTCCTGGTGTTTAGCTGTAGATGGGAGGACTTTCTTTTTCTCTTTGTTTTCCACCAAAATGGGATCCAAGGATTCCCCAAAGAGCTTTTCGTCTGTATATGAAGCTGATGTTACGTGAAACATTGACGTATTATCAACCTGCCAGTTCTTTAACCATAGGAGGCATCTTGAGGCTAGAGGCAGACAAAGCTCGAGAGGCAAATTTAACTGAATCAAGAATGGCATCGGTGGAATATTGGGTCGCCACAATGATCTTGTTAAGATCTTTCATTGTGCGAGCATCCTCTGGTGGGGGGGGGTGTGCTCCTGCAATTGCAGCCACAATAGAGTTGTTCTATTGAAAAAGGAAGCAGCAGCTGCTGCCTTAATAGCCCAAGTTGAAGCCTGAAAACCCTTTCTAAGGATAAGTTCTGGTTTCTTATCCTCAGGCTTCAGCTTGTCTGCCACATCTCCTGCAACTACGGCTGCTGAAGAAGACAGAACGGCAACAGGGGTGTCAACCGCAGGCACTGGAGGGCCTGAGAGAAGGTTTGCTCCATATTGTAATGCTTCCTGTCATTTACCCCAGGGTTTGGGAAAGTGCCAGGTTGGCCCCACTGATTTTTGACCACTTCTAAAAAAAAAAGGTGGGGCAGGCACCTCTTCTATATTTAGGGCTGCCTTGGCAAACATAGTTTGTGTTAGGTCCTTACGGGAATCTGGAGCGGCCACAGCAGTGCTGGCCCCCAATTTAGTTGTAGATTTTGCCCTGGTGAGCAACTGTTTGAATAGAGAAGGTTGGAAAAGTCAGGCAAAAGTAGGAGTTGTCCTGATTTGCTGAGTCCTCATCATCAGACATTGCCAGCCCATTACAGGCTCCTCCCCAGTAACTGACCCCTCACTGGCTAAAGAGAGCGAACCTGGAGCCTCGGCTTGCAAGGGTTAACATGAACCACCTTGGACCCCTTGTCCACACCAACCGGTCAGTTCTTAGCTGGTTTTTTGGAACCTGTGGATTTTTTAGCTTGTGATTTCATGCCAGAGGAAATCCCATGGGATATTGCAGAAGTACTTAATCTTTGAATGTTAGGGGGTAAATTCTGCAGTTCCTCATAATCATCCTCCATCTCTTCAATATCAGGAAGCTCCGCCTGGGGAACCAGCAAGGGATGAGGAATGAGGAAATCTCTAGAAGAGCCCTCCAGAGGATCTCCCATCGCCTCCCGGATGGCCCTAGGGGAGACAGAGGGGGAAAGGAAAACATCCATTCGAGTACCTTTACCTTCTCTAGTGGGAGATAGGGCTAAAGATGAAGCAGGACTAGAAATTCTGGAAGGAGATCTGCTTGCCCGGCTCTGTTGATCCAGCAAACGCTCTGCCCGGGCCATGTTTCTCCAGGGCCCTCTGCCTTTGTTCATCTCGCAAGGTGGTCCTGGATGGTTATTGTGCCGCTGGTGTTTTCACGGCTATAGACCTAGGTCGCACCCCAGCAACTGTCACCTCAGAACCCTGAGTCCCAGCTGTGCCCTCTTGTCTGGAAGACATGCCTGCACTAATCTTCACTTGCTTTACTGGTGACCCTGTGGAAAATCCACTCAATCAGTCCTCCTTTCCTTAATTGGCTTGCGGCTCCACTGGAATGACTTTTACAATCCTTTCCAACTCACTATAATGAAGGCTACAGCCTTGTGACACCTAAAATGGCCACCGCTAGTCTTTTTTTAAGTTCAAAATGGCCAGCGCTTGTCCTTGCAACTCAAAATGGCCACCGCTTTCAATTAACGGCTGCTCGCTTCGGTAGAAATAGCGGGCAACTGAGGAAAGCGCTGGATTACACAGTGATAATCAAATACCGCGCTTAGACATCTTGCAGGGAGCCACCTGCAAGAATCCCGCCAGCGCGACTGTCGACTCCTGAAAAACGCTTCCTTCGGTGGCTGCTGGTTCGCTGCAAGGGAAGGAGAAGGGCTGTCGGAAAAAAACTCTTTAAAATGGAGGGCTTTTCCTGCCGCCCGGGGCCAGAGCCGCATGATCCAGTTATAATTTAACTTTCAAGCCACCTCTTACTTTGTCTGCCATGGAACTGTAATTTTAAACAGTGTCGGATCCAGCCGAGTGCGATCTGGCACCACGCGAGGAGGCGACGAACCCGACACCTCCCCCGCTTACTGAATCAATATCTCCAAAGTTTGATGAAATTTTGATGAGAAATGGACCGAATTAGCCAAATTCTCCTGTAAATCTTACAAAAAAAACAGTAACCCATAGAAAATAGTAAGAGCTATGAAGAAACCCTAATTGGACCACAGACTGAGAGGAAACTGGGCAGAAGGAGTAGAGGCGTGGCTGCAACAATTTTCTCTTAGTCTATGGACCAATCAGGATTGATGATAGCCCACAGGAGCTCCTATTTACAACTAGTCAAGGATAATGAAAGTTAGGGGCCAAAAGGGAAACTTGGAGGCTTTAATACAGAAGTACACCACTTGGGCAGATGTCCTTGCATATGTCTGAAACAGGGACACTGACAAAGACACGTGTAAGTTAAATAGAATTTTTTAAAGGCTGCATTTCTAGGTCAATGGTTGGTTCAAATTCCAGGGATGGGCACTGATTTGCATATCATCTTTACCAACCTTCAGATGGTAAAGAAATTAACTCTAAGTTGTATAGCACGAAGGCAATATTAACATAGAAAATAAGAAAGGAACCTAGAAATTTATTAGAGCAAGGTTTTACATTATTGTTGTGTATTAATAACAGATAGCTGATTTTTTAAATTCTATAACATGTTTTTATAGAGGCTCCTTATTTTAAATTCCTTATCTTTTTTAACAATATAATCTGTTAGCTGAAGCGTTATTAAATATTTTCGTCAGTGTCTTCATTAATAATGAAATAAAAGCAAACTACCTACACCATTAGAAAGATTACATGGTACTGAAGTAAAAATAAAAAACCCAAACCCCAAAAACAGATCTTCAGATTTTTCTTTTTTTATGGCGATTCAAAAATAAATTCTGTCATATGTTTTGACTGCTATGAGCAGGACATCTTGTCTTTGAAGTTCAATTAGTCATTTCCTTTTAACTGATAGTTACCCAATTGAGAATAGATAATTTGCATACCATCTGTCCAACTATGTGACAACTATATCAAGAACTCTAATTTCAGACTTGAAGCATTTCATTTCAAGCTATAAACTCAGTTAGAACAAACAAATGTGCCAAAAGAGAACATTAATTAATATTCAGCATACTAGAATATATTAGAATGTTAATGTGTCTACCCTCCTGGATAAAAAGACTGAAAACAAAAGATGAATAGTTTGCTTGCAATCAAACGATTTAAAAACAGAATGGCTTTGGGTATTTGAGCCTCCTGGTGATAAGGTTTTTCCACAATAAATCTTGGATAAGGTGTTACTGTTTCAGTCAGGTTACTGTGCAATCTGGGAGTCTTCTTGGACTTATGGCTCCTGAAAATAGAAAGTGGCACCCTGGACAAGAGGGGCCTTTACGCACCTTGGGATATGTGCCGGTTACACCTGTCCCTAGATTTTGTTCAGTTACTCCTACCTTTGTGACCACTGGAGGCTAAAACATATAAAGAACAGTTGCTGGAATTGAGTATGTCTAGTTTAATGAAAAGAAGGACTAGGGGAGACATGATAGCAGTGTTCCACTATCTCAAGGACTGCCACAAAGAAGTGGGAGTCAAACTATTTTCCAAAGTAGCTGAGGGAAGAACAAGAAGCAATGGATGGAAACTAATCAAGGAGAGAA
Organism: Thamnophis sirtalis; assembly: GCF_051295495.1. Classification (NCBI taxonomy): domain Eukaryota; kingdom Metazoa; phylum Chordata; class Lepidosauria; order Squamata; family Natricidae; genus Thamnophis; species Thamnophis sirtalis. The sequence goes on along the minus strand of NW_028261381.1, from coordinate 43,807,265 downwards.
GCAACCTAGAATTAAGAAGTTTAAATGTTGCAGAATGTGGCTGCCTTTGTAGTAAAGGGTGTCATGTATTCTTCACATGTAACAACATTGCTTTGTGAGCTGCATTGGTTGTCAGTGTGTTTTTTCCGAGTGCAATTCAAGGTGCTGATTGTCATCTTTAACACCCTACATGGCTTAGGTGCTGGGTCACCTAAGGAACCGTCTTCCTGTAGTTGTTTCTATCCATCCAATTTATGGTTAGGCATATTTTGGGTCCCATCAGCCAAGGAATGTCAGCTAGCAAAAAACAGAAGATGCATCTTCTCTGCTGTAGCTCCTGTCTTCTAGAATATTTTCTCTTCACATAGCAGGATACCTGACCTTGTTGACTTTTTTCAGGGTTGTGAAGATTTGGTTGAGTGCTTGGGTCTCCCCCCCCCCCCCACAAGTGTGTTAAGTGTGTTAATGCAGCCACACTGTATGAACAGATTATTTTGTACTGTTTACATTTTTATGTATTATGATTTATACTGCCGGTATTTGTTAAGATAAAATAAAATTAAATAAATTAAATAAATAAGTAAAAGATCTAAATATGATACTAATTTTGCTTCAAGTTGATTCTACCAACAAACTTAAAAATACATTAATCTCAATCTAGGTTACATATCCAATGATTCCTGTTCTTTTAGAAATCTAATTATCAGCATGGAAAGCAGTTGTTAGGACTATGCAAATCTTTCAAAAAGGTTCTTCAGAATGCAAAGGAGCTGCACACAAACCACCTCTTTTCAAATGGTTAAAGCAGCTTCCCGTTTTCCCTGTTGACATGTTTAATATGAAGGTACCATTGTGTTCCAAAGCATTTCTTTCGAAGTATTTGCTCTTCTTAGCAATTATTTTCCATAAAGTAATAAAGTATTACGTTTTCTTCATTAATTATAAGCCATCTAAGGTAGGAGGGATATAAATCTCCATCCATTCATAAAACCCATGGCATGATGTTGGACCATTTACCATGGCATGATCTTGGACCATTTATCCATCAATCTAACCTTTGTAATAGGATTTCCTAAAGGCAGGGTACATATGTAATGTAATTGCAATTTTTTTTTCAGATGGATGGGGGAAGAAGCTATTTAACAGAATACCAGAACAGAATAACAGAGTTGGAAGGGACTTTGAACATTTTCTAGTCCAACCTCCTGCTCAAGCAGGAACCCTATACCATTTTAGATAAATGGTTGTTCATTCTCTTTTTAAAAATCTCTAGTGTTGGAGCACTCACAATTTCTGGAGGCAAATTGTTCTGATTATTGTTCTATCAGGAAATTTCTTAATTCTAGGTTGGTTATCTCCTTGATTAGTTTCCATCCATTGCTTCTTGTCCTGCCTTCAGGTGCTTTGGTTGACCCCCTCTTCCTTGCAGCACCCTCTCAAATATTGGGACACTGCTATCATGTCGCCCCAATCCTTCTTTTTGTTAAACTAGACAATTCCTGCAACCATTTTTCATGTTTAAGCCTACAGTAACCTTCATTGCTCTTCTCTTCTCTGTACTCTTTTTAGAGTCTCAACATCTTTTTATATCATATTTTTTTTACAAATTTCTAAAGCCTCAACATCTTTTTTTATACTGTGACATTTAATATATTAGTATTATTAGATTGCAATATTGACATGCACCATCATCATTAAGATCCACATCTTAATAAGGCAATAGACATAGAATGCCTTCCTCCAATACATCCTATAGCAACCATTCTTTGGGACTGATAATGCTCAGAGAGTATAACTGGCCCTTTGAGTCGCCAAAGACTCTTTCTGATATAAATCCCAAACCTCTTAACTCTACATCTTTATCACTATGCACACTCATTCTTAATGAAACTAGTTTCTGAGAAAGTACTTTACTTCCTCTGTCTCTCCATTCTTAAATTGTAAGCCTGAGGGAAAAAAATGAAAGGAGGCTCATACAGAAGTCACATGCCACAAGACATATTATATACTTAAAATATTATTTCATTTTCCAGGAAAAGATATTACTGTATTAATATTGTCAAGTGGAATACAAATATAACAAAATCATGTACAAATGTAAAAAGACAAACAGCTGCATTCTGCTCTATAGTCCTTATTGTCTTTATAAATTTCAGTGAATAAAAGTCTCACATAGTTTTTGCAGACAACCGTTAAGTTTATTAACTCTCCCTTACTCCAGACCCCTGTTCTGATACCATTCAGATGTGTTAGGACAGCAATTCCCAATATTCTCAGCAAATCAAAAAGGGCGTTGGTACTTACCTGATACGCCTCTTCTCATAGTGGGGGGAGTAGTATCCAGAATGGGTTGACTTTGTCCTCTCATGATTGGATGAGTCAGATAAGCTCTTTGGGTAACGCCCCCTGGCCAGCAGGCCCTCCCAGATTTGACGAAGAGCTCCATCCAACTCGTTGTACCATTCACTCCAGACTCTTAATTCAGTTCTTAGCTTTTATCGTCTTCAACATCAATATTTATATAACTTCATAAAACTGTGAACATAAAACTTAGTCGTACAAACATAGTCAGGGGGGGACTGGATACTCCTCCCCCCACTATGAGAAGAGGCGTATCAGGTAAGTACCAACGCCCTTTCTCCATAGTGAGGGGGGAGGAGTATCCAGAATGGGACGTACCAAAGCCTGCATGTCCCTAGGGAGGGAGACCCAAGAGGCCCCATGTCCCCCGCTCATGCCAGTTGAGGCGTGGGCCCCGCCCTGTGAACCGCCGGGAACGCCCAGCGTCCAAAGAGGCTTCTGCTGAGGCAAAATAGTCCAGTTTATTGTTCCTAGCAAAGGGAGAGGGGGAAGCCCATGTGGCTGCCCTGCAGATTCCGGCCAGGGCTGTCTGCGTGGCTCAGGCCCTGGACGTGGCTGCGCTCCACGTGGAGTGAGCTGTGACATGATTGGTGTCTGTAAGCCCTGCAATTGGTATGCAGAGGTAACGCAGGTTCGCAACCACCTGCTTATTGTGGTGGAAGTCACCCTGTTACCCAGGCCCCTATTTGGAAGGAGACAAACAGAGCTTCGGATTTCCTGTCTGGCCTGGTTCTCCTGAGGTAATCCTCAGAGCCCTCCTTACGCCCAGAGTGAACCACTTCTTTCCCAACGGGTGGGAAGTGTCTGGACAGAAGTTGGGCAAATCAGTTCCTGGGTTTGATGGAAGCAGGGGCCCACCCTGGGGATGAAGGATGTAACCCCACTCTGTCTTGGTGGAAGAAGCAGAGATCCTCCCCGGTGGACAGAGCTTGCAGTTCGTATATCTGCCTGGCGGAGGAGATGGCCACCAGAAAGGCCACCATGAGAATCCGGAACGTAAGGGAAACTGTTCGTAAAGGCTCAGATGGAGCGCCTATTGGAGCGTCCCCTACCCTGTGTAAGTCCCAGGAATGGTACTTGAACGCTGTGTGCAGTTTGGGGTTGGAAGCCCCCTTGAGGAATTGCCTGACTATAGGATGGTGAGTCAAGCTCTGGTTCCTGCCACGCAGGAGAACTGGCGAGAAGGATGAAACCTGTCTCCTAATTGTGTTAGAAGCTAACCCTCTGTCCCGGCCTGCCTGGAAGAGGTCCAGAATCTGAGGCACTGAGGCCTGGCTAGGATTGTGCCCCAGGGAATTACACCATGAGGCAGAGGCCCGCCACATGGAGCCATAGATACGCTCTGTGGAGGGTGTGCGGGCAGTCTGGATAGTCTGCATCACCCTGGGGGGAAAGGGTCTTTCCCCAGGATGCTCCGTTCCAAGAGCTAAGCAGTCAGCTGGAGCCATTGACGGTCTGGGTGCTCCAGCGACCCCTGGTTAAGGGATATCCCCTCCTGGGGGATTCTCCATGGCCTCTCCGCTGAAAGCGACTGGAGCTCTGCAACCACAGTCTCCGGGGCCAGTGAGGCGCCAACAGAACCCCTTCCGCCCCCTCCCGAAGGGTTTCCCATATGACCCTGGGGATCAGGGGTAAGGGCGGAAGGCATACCGACAACCCCTGGTCCAGGGGCTTCGCAGATCGTCCGCCCCTTCTGCCCCCCCCCATGTCTGGTACCTGGAGAAGACCCTCAGGAGCTGAGCGTTGAGGGGCGTGGCGGATAAGTCGATCTCCGGGTGTCCGAAGCACTCTGCCAGCTCCTTGAAGATTGCTGGCTGCAGCTTCCGCTCCAAATTGTCCCCTTGGTCCGGCTGAGCCAGTCGGCTCTGATGTACCCCACCCCTGCTATATGTTCTGCCCTCAGCGAATGTTGTCTAAATTCATAGGCTATCTGAGGTGCTTCTGCGATCTCTCATAGTCGGGCATCCCATTCTGAGTTTGTGGTGGGTTCTGGCATGGGACCAGCCTGTCTGACCCTTTTTCCCCCTGGCCATAAGGGTGCTATGATTCTATGGCTAGGATTAGCGCAGAGATATTCTGAATGTAAACACAGACGGAGTTTAATGGGCGGCCACTAGAGTGTGTGTAAAGATGAAGTGAGGGAAGCTAAGGCTCACAATAAAGGCCTGCCACAAATGTAAAATAATAATAATAACAACAAGAACCACAACAACAATAATAATAAAAAAATAAAATAAAATACAAAAGGGGGCATCTTCCCGCCTGATAAAACCAAGAAAGATTAAGGAAACGATTGGTCCCTTGCTGGGAGAAAGTGGCCCGAAGGTGACAAGCAGCAGGGGTAAAGCCAAACTATTTAACTCGTGCTTGGCATCTGTCTTTACCCGAAGGGATAAACAATCCAACCTATCAAGAACAGCACCCCAAATTCAGATTAGGAACCCAAGATGAGATAGGGAAGAAATGGTAGCCTGTCTATCTTAGGCAAGGTCCAATTCCCAGGACGGGGTGGGTTACACCCCAGGGATCTGAAGGAGCTGGCGGACGAGATCTCCAAACAACTGAAACTATATCTATCAGAGATCCTGGAGTACCGGAGAACCACTATAGAATTGCTGATGTGATTCCCCCCCTTCAGAAAGGGAGAAAAACCGGCTCGAGAGCCCAAAGCCAACATGGGTTTGTCAAAAACAGATCATACCAGACTAGCCATATTGCCTTCTTAGATTACAGTGACAACCCTAGTGGACCATAGGAATGCCATTGATATAGTTAACTTGGACTTCAGCAAGTCGTGATAAGGTAGACCATAACCTACTACTAGATAAAGTAGAAGAATGTGGGTTAGACATAGTCACACCAGGTGGCTTGGTAACTGGTTGACCAACCGCACACACCTGTACTCTTCAATGGAACTGCCTCTTCATGGAGGGAAGAGTGCAGTGAGTCCCCCAAGGCTCAGTGTTGAGCCCAGTACTCTTCAACATCTTCATCAGTGATTTGAATGAGGGTGTTAGGTGTGTAAGCTAACATTTGGGTTAGCAAAATATATGCCATGATAGTAGTACTGTTTCTTTAAGAACTGCTGTTATCTCAAGCGGTCATAAGAAGGAGCCAGAATGACTGTTAGCTCTCTGTTTGTTAAATGCTGATGGGGGGGGGGGGTCATCAGATTAGCAGATGACCCCAAGCTGGCAGGAATAGCCAACACTTCAGAATACAGGCTAAAGATACAGAAGGATCTTGATACCCTTGAACATTGGGCACTACCTAGGAAAATGGGATTCAATGAAGTAAGGTTCTACCTTTAGGCAACGAAGGTGAAGTGCACAGGTACAGAATACCTTGCTCCACAGTAGTAACTGTGAAGGGGATCTTGGAGTCCTAGTGGACCACCCTTTAATATGAGCCAGCAGTGTGCAATAGCTGCCAGAAAACCCAACACAGTTTTTGGCTGCATAAACAGAGGAATAGAATCAAGCTCCCGTGAAGTGTTCATTGCACCTTATAAGGCCTTGGAAAGGCCAGATTGGAATTCTGCATTCAGTTTGGTCACCATGATGTAGAAAGGATGTGGGGGCTCTAGGGAGAGTGCAGAGAAGAGCAACAGAGGGGATCAGGGGACTGGAGGCTAAAGCCTATGAAGAACGGTTGCAGGACTTGGGTAGGTCTAGTTTACTGAAAGGAAGGACTAGGGGAGACGTGATAGCGGTGTTCCAATATCTCAGGGGTTGCCACAGGGAAGAGGCAACCTGATTATCCTCCAAGGCACCTGAGTGCAGAACTAGAAGCAATGGGTGGAAACTAATCAAGGGAAGTTTTTAAGCAGCTGTTGGATTAGATTAGATTAGATTAGATTAGATTAGATTAGTTTATTTATAGGCCGCCCTTTTCCCTGAGGGGACTCAGGGCGGCTTACAACTTATGGGGAAGGGGAATACACACAATGACGTATAAAGACAATACATAATTAAAAATAGAAACAACATTCATCATTCGGGTGGGGGGCGGATTATAATCTTTAACCCCAGGCCTGACGGGATAGCCAGATCTTAAGGACTGTGCGGAAGGTCTGGAGGGTGGTGAGGGTACGAATCTCCACGGGGAGATCGTTCCAAAGGGTCGGAGCTGCTACTGAAAAGGCTCTCCTCCGCGTAGTTGCCAGTCGACACTGACTGGCGGATGGAACTCGGAGGAGGCCTAATCTGTGAGATCTAATAGGTCGTGAGAAGGTAATTGGCAGGAGGCGGTCTCTCAAGTACCCAGATCCACTACCATGAAGGGCTTTATAGGTGGTAAGTAGCACCTTGAAACGCACCCGGAGATCAACAGGTAGCCAGCGCAGCTCGCGGAGGATAGGTGTTATGTGGGCGAACCGAGGTGCACCCACAATCACTCGCGCGGCCGCATTCTGGACTAGCTGAAGTCGCCGGATGCTCTTCAAGGGCAGCCCCATGTAGAGCACGTTGCAGTATTCCAGCCTAGAGGTCACAAGGGCACGAGTGACTGTTGTGAGAGCCTCCCGGTTCAGGTAGGGTCGCAACTGGCACACCAGGCGAACCTGGGCAAATGCCCCCCTGGTCACAGCCGACAGATGGTGATCAAAGGTCAGCTGTGGGTCCAGGAGGACTCCCAAGTTGCGAACCCTGTCTGAGGGGTATAATATTTGGCCCCCCAGCCTGAGTGATGGAACACTAGCCAAATTATTGGGAGGGAAACACAACAGCCACTCGGTCTTTTCCGGGTTGAGTACAAGCTTGTTAGCCCTCATCTAGTCTCTAACGGCTTCAAGACCCCGGCTCATCACGTCCACCGCTTCATTGAGTTGGCACGGGGCGGACAGATACAACTGGGTATCGTCCGCGTATTTGTGGTATCTTATCCCGTGCCTCCGAATGATCTCGCCCAGCGGTTTCATGTAGATGTTAAATAGTAGGGGGGACAGGACCGACCCCTGCGGCACCCCATATGTAATAGCAATAGCAGTTAGATTTATATACTGCTTCATAGGGCTTTCAGCCCTCTCTAAGTGGTTTACAGAGTCAGCATAATCAACTATAGTAATGATAGCCATTTGTCTGAAATGGTGTAGGAATTTCTGCTTAGGCAGGGGGTTGGGCTAGAAGACCTGCAAGGTCCCTTCCCCCTCTGCTATTGTATTGCATAGTATTGTATTGCATTGCATTTGCTCTTTGCCTAGTCACCCCCACCTTTGGAAAGCCTTGGGGGAGGGGGGTAATCTCTAACCTGATTGGAGGTTCTTCTGTCTCTCCCTGGGGGCTGCGGCCTCTAGCAGGCGGGCTGAATACTCTTCCCCCCTGTGTTTTCCAGGCTGCCGGGGCTGCCGGCTTGGGCCACGTGGGGCCCCTCCCCCCTTCTTTCCAAATGGTTTTGCAAGGCAATTGCCATAGCCCCGCCCTCAGAACTTAGCCACAAAAAACAGCTTTTGTTAAGGGCCCAGCCTCCTTCTCAGGGACTTCCCGCCCCTCCCCCCTCCTTCTCCTACTCAAAGGAGAATGCTCTTAAGGAGGAAGGAGACTTAGCCCCCCCCCCCAAAAACGCAGCTCTTGCTGGAAGCCTTTTTCTGATGGCATTCTCGCCCCCAAGTCTCTTTCTCCTACTTAAAGGAGAGTGTCCTTAAGGGGGGGGGAGCCTTCTCCTGTTACTATGCAGTTAGAAAGGGACAGAACGGGCTTTTAGGCAGGATTTCTGAAGCACCGAAGCCGAAGGGGATCCTCCCCTGGGAGGGGAGGAGTTCTCAGGTTGGGGGGGGGAGGGTTCTTCGTGCAGTCTTGTGGCAGCTGCCTCTGTGATTCATCTAGGAGGTAGGCTTGGGGGGGGGGATCCACCGCCTGCCTCTAACCTCCTTAAAAAGCCTCCTTTTGGCCCTTTGCTGCGTCCCCCGCCCTTGGCTAATGCCTCTGCGATGGTTTCTCACCTTTCAAGGGCTCCACAAGCCTCCGGTTGTGGCTGGAGGGCTGAGAGTTGAGGCTTCCGCCTGCCTCCTCTGAGCTGCTGGGGGCAGCCATCTTGGACCACGTGGTTTCAAGATGGCCCCTGGCTCCAAATTCAAACGGCTCCTCTTTGTTGGAGCACATGGAAATGGCTTTTGCCTTTGCAGGCTTGCCATGCGGCTGCAGCTCGCCTCCCCCTGCCTCCCGCAGCTCTTTCTAAGCCTTTCCGGCTCTCACCTTGTCCACTGGTGATAGCTGCCAGCACAGGTGTTCCAGGGTATTTCCACAACCCTCGTGGCTCAACCCCTGAGGGGAGCAGAGGAACGCTTCTGCTCCTGAGAAGCCTCTGCATCAAGGGCTGCCTCTAGGAGGCATGTGTGCCCGGTTCTCCTGCTTGCCCGGCAAGGGTCCTCACTGAGTGACTCCGTCTCACTCAGTGGCCAGGGCAGCGTGCCGCCCCAGAGGGCTTGTGGCAGTCCAGTCCTTGCAGGAGGAGGCTGTGTGTGATGTAGGGAGGCAGGATTCGCCGGGTCCAAGTTTATTTTCTTTAATCCTTTGTAAATTACTGGAGGTCCAGAGTGGTGCAACCTTTCCCTTGAGTGGATGAGTCAAATCTGGGAGGGCCTGCTGGCCATGGGGCGTTACCCAAAGAGCTTATCTGACTCATCCAATCATGAGAGGACAAAGTCAACCCATTCTGGATACTCCTCCCCCTTCACTATGGAGAACGATTGCTCCAGAAACCACAAATGCTAATCCTTATACACTTACAAGTCCTCAAGATTTTACATTGACATAATGTGTCTCTAAAGACACTAAATGACCAAAGGATTCTCATTTTTTGTTGTTGTTGAAGCCTAGTTTCTCTGTAAACTGAAAAAGAGAGAGCCATCTTTGGTAATTTATCATATTTATCTCTACCAAATCATTAAAAATAGATGGAGATACTCATTTACTGGAACTCTGCTCAATTAAGGAGACACAGATGTGAAAATACATTTCTCAAATTCCAGCCCATTATTCTAGCTTCTGGACTACTCACATTCACTTTAATAGTTTATTTGGAAAGGATAATTAAAGCAAATACATAGTCCCCAAGCTTATGAAAGCCAACTTGCAATGTAGGACAAGAAAACACACAGCTGCTGTTTTTCAAAATAAGAAATTATGTTGCACAAACCACATGCATGTGAAAAGGATTATTCAGGATTGTGTTTCATAAAAGTTGAACTGCCATCAACTGTGATTCACAATACAGTTTTCACAAATTAAGAGGGGACATGCTCTTGTCCTAAGAAATGGGTAATCCAGCCTTTAGAGAAACATACATAAAAAGATAGACCATCCTTAAAAATGCCCATGAATTATTAGCTGTCATTTTTAAAAATGGAATTTGTTCAGCATGATAATTAACTGAAAACATTTATATCCCAGCTTCCCATGCTTTCTGATATGAGGTTCCAACAATTGGGGACAGCTTAAGAGAGACATTAAATGCAAACATAAAGGAAATAAAAATAAAGCAAAAGCAAATTTGATTTAATATCAATAGATCCCCTTCACCTGTTAATTAACAGTGCTTACAGTCTAACTACAGAACATTCTGTAACAGAGGAAGAGTTCTGTTTCCCTTCAATTTGGAGCTCCAGATTTTCCTAGGATTTTCGCCCACTCATGTGAATCAGTTTTATATAACACTCCAGCATATAATTTGCATCCCACATACAAGGCAGCACTTTAGCATTAACATCTTTCTCATACTGGAGTTATTTAAAGAATGTGAACCTGGTACATTTTAAAATGTTCAAGCAACCATTTCATTTATATGTCACCAATCACACGATGCAGTCCTAATTCTGAAGCAAAATGACTTGCCTTGCAACAGTACCTTGCCAAAAATAGAGCCTCAAATGACACAAATATAGAATGTTCAAAATGAATTTGGTGCTAATGAGAACTATCAGTCTGACAGCAATACGGGGTACTTTTCTATTTTTACTATTGGTAATACTTGCAATCCATCTAATAACCAAAATCTTCTGGAGGACTGACAAAGTTTCTTAAAATATTAAACATCTCCAAAGGCATTAAAAAATTCAGAAAATAACAAAAATAAGAAAACATAATTAAAAATTCATAGCAAAATCAGTCTCATAAAATTCCTTGTTTCAATTACAGCACCGGCTTACAATCAAATGTACAAGATTATAGAAATGCTAAGGAGAAGAAAAAACCTTTTGCCTTCTATCAAAATATATTTTGGGATGAGCAAAAGGGTATGCTTTCCTGAAGGAAATGTTACATAAACTAGGCCTTGCATTAAAAAAAAAGTATTCCTTCTATTTCCTTGCCTCACTTCATTGGAGGCACTTGGTGAGTCTCTGAAGATTAATAAAAAAAACTTAACTGCTTGCATAAGAGAGACAGTATTCCTTAACATATTCTGGCCCTAGACCAGGAGTTTCAAATTTGCGGCCCGCGGGCCAGATGCATCACGCACCAGCCATGCCCACCTCCATTTTAGCAAAGAGGGGGAAAGTTGCAATATATCACATGACAATGCGTTTTCGCGAGTTTGACATCCCTGCTCTAGACCACTAATTCGTGCCTTTACAAATCAACAATGCCCCCCCCTCCAAATTCCCCATTGAATTCACCAAACTGGCAGCTTAGCTAGCTAATAAAGCAAAAGAACAATGTGGAGCCTATGGTGCAATGACCTTGGTTGTGTTCCTGCAGACATTTCATTACCCAGTTAGCTAACCACCTCAGTGCCAGAAGGGAGGGGGGTTTGCTCTCTGTTTACATACTATATAAACATCTGTTTATAAACAGCTATAACTTTGATAGGCTACTGTTTGATTGTTTGAGTTAGTAGTTCCCTAATTAGGGTATTGTTTACTGCTCGTTTGTCTGATGTTAATCCTAGAGTTGATTCCTACTTATTTGGGTATTGACTGCAGAGAAGGTGGTGTTTGTTTCCTTTTTAGCTTTTTTATTGTCTCTTTTAAATGATGTGTAAATGTTGTTTATCTCTATGTGCTTGTTGATGGCTGATCTGTCTGAAATACCAAGCTTCTAGGAATTCTGTAGTTTTTGCATTTAGCTTGGTCTAGGATGATCACAGCTGCCCAGTTGAAATTATGATTAAGTCTGTCCATGTATTGTAAAATTATGGAATTTACATGTCTTCTGATTATTAATTAGTGTGCATTGATGCACTCTGCTAGACGACTGCCTGTTTGTTCTAGATAGTGGCTGTTACAGTCCTTATACAGTATGTTGTACCTGATGCCTGTTTTTTCTTCGGTGACTAATGGGTCTTTTTTTTTAAACTTAAGATATTTTGTAGTTTTCTAATTGGTTTGTGTACTACTGTGTACTACTGTGTACACAATAAGAGTACTACTGTGATAAGAGTCTGTTGGTTGTTTCTGATGTATGGAAAGATTATCTTTTTCATAGCTTGTGTCAGTTCTGCTGTAGTGGGTTAAATGGTCAGATACTTTTTGATAAAGTTGAATTTGAAAAACCTGTAAACCAAATTCATAACTTTTGGGGGACAAATTTTACTGACAAATTATCAGTGGAATATAATTCAGAAACTGAACAAGTTATAGACTATGAATAAATGGGTACAACATTTAAACAGGATGAATGCTATGCAACAAAGAGAATATTAATAGCAATAACACTCAGACTTATATCACTTTACAGTGCTTTATTACAGCCCTCTCTAAGCGGTTTACAGAGTCAGCATATTGCCACCACAATTTGGGTACTCATTTTACCCACCTCGGAAGGATGGAAAGCTATATCAACCTTGAGTCTGGTGAGATTCGTACTGCCAAATTGCAGGCAGCCAGCAGGCAGAAGTAGCCTGCAGTACTGCACTCTAACCACGCTGCCACTGTGGCTCATTGTATTAATGGAAATATCAAATATTAAATTTAGTGTGACTATCAGACTTACAAGGTATTTTACCATTGGAATATTACTCTAATACTGGCTGCTACAATAGACAACCAGTTTTCTAAAAAATACAATAATCAGTTTAGATTACTTTTTCCCCTAGTGGAAATATTATGCTCAACAATTCTGAAAGATTATTTATGACAGAATTGAACAAATGTTAAAGATTGAATTTTTTTTCCAATCAACTATTATTCTGTTAATTCTTATATTTCCATATAAATGTGCTAACAGCTAACAATTGCCAGGACACTTTATGCTTTTTACTGAAAATCACATAAGTTCTTCTATAGAAGAATACCATCTTAAGACGCTGGAGTATGCATCACTATAAAAATAACTTTGTGTTTAAAAAACGATTGTTAAATATAATTTAATTAATCTTAGAAACCATTCATAGGTTATAGTTCTATCTATAGCCATATGCTACACCCCCAGGTTGGGTTTCCTTTATTGGTTTAATACTTAAGATTTTGTTTAATTTACGAAATAAGGATTGAATTTTTGTTACCCAGAAATCTTTGTTAATTCTTCACTTTGATCAATGATTCATATTTTACTGGCATTTGTTGTTAATTATTGCAGATTGACTCAACTTTTCAAACTGATACAATTTACTTTAAAAGGCAGCACTAATCTAACATTACTTTGCATTTTTAGTCAGTTTTATACCATCTGCAAACCTCTTTTCTTTTTTTTTCTTAGTTTTTTTAAACTCTTGATTGTATTCTAAGTATCTACAATAAAATAAAGACAAATATATAGAGAGCCAGTTTGAACTAGTGGTTAAGGCTCTTGGCTACAAAGTGGGTGATCATGAGATCAAATCCCATTTTATTCATGAAAGCTGCTGGGTGACCTTGGGCCAGTCATTCTCTCTCAGCCCAACCCACCTCCTAGGTTGTTGTTATGAGGAAAATAGGTTTGTTGGATACAATCGTCAGTTTAGATTAATTGTAAAATAAAAATAGAAAAAGTAAAAATAAAATAAAAACAAAAAAGTACCCTATTTCCCTGAAAATAAGACCTCCCCAGATAATAAGCCCAATTGGGCTTTTGAGCGCATGCGCTAAAATAAGCCTTCCCCTGAAAATAAGCCCTCCCTGAAAATATTGCAACACAGCAGCAGCCATGACCACGCCCGCCGTCTCCTGCACCTCAAAAATAATAAGACCTCCCTGAAAATAAGGCCAAGCACTTATTTTGGGGGGTTCAAAAGAAAACAAGACCCTGTTTTATTTTCGGGGAATCATGGTATAAAGTATAAAATTAAAAAAAAAAAATGCATGCCAAGTTTGTTCAAGGATCACTATTTACAGACCAGTGATTTGGAATCCAAACTGAAAAAGTAGAATTACGTTTAGGTTCAGCTTCAACAGTTTGACATTAATAGTGTTCAAGATTTCAAATCCAAAACTTTAGTAAACATTTTGTACAAAATTTCCATTCAATATAATAGGCCAGAGGTTGTATTTTAGAAACAACTTCACCACCACACATCTTTAAGATAATTTCACCTGCCACTTCTTTCTAGTGCAAATATAACGCCTTTCTTCTGAAAAGGAAGCAGTTTTTCCTTTAGCTTCTCTGGTAGATAAGAAAATTCTTCATCAGCATCAGAATTTGAACATGAGATTCCAACTCTAGGACTCTCCTGGATAATAGTTGCCATCTTTATTCTAGCAAAAGTAAAAAGGGGGGGTTATTAAAAATTCAGCATTATTCTTCATTACTTTTCAGCAATGTTGAAGACAACATAGGAAATAGTATTATACACAGATCACAACAAGGAAGGAATCTGGGCAGGATAAAAAGCAACAGATGGAAACTAATCAAAGAGAGAAACAATCTAGAACTAAGGCGAAATTTCCTGACAGTTAGGACAATTAATCAGTGGAACAATTTGCCTCCAGAAGTTCTGGGTGCTCCAGCACTGGAGGTTTTTAAGAAGAGATTGGATAAACCATTGGTCTGAAATGGTATAAGGTTTCCTGCCTGACAGGGGATTGGACTAGAAGACCTCCAAGGTGCCTTCCCACTCTGTTCTTCTGTTATTCTTAAATTAGCCACACAGGAGTATAGCAGTAGCAGTAGACTTATATACCGCTTCATAGGCCTTTCAGGCCTCTCTAAGCGGTTTACAGAGAGTCAGCATATTGCCCCCAACAATCTGGGTCCTCATTTTACCCACCTCGGAAGGATGGAAGGCTGAGTCAACCCTGAGCCGGTGAGATTTGAACCGCTGACCTGCTGATCTAGCAGTAGCCTGCAGTGCTGCATTTAACCACTGCGCCACCTTGGCTCTTATGAGTATGTGTTTGTTTGCATGTGGGTGCATATACAGACACAAAATAAAATAAAATATATTTCAAACAATATTGTAACCAGAGTGCCAGTGGGGGCAGTGTATTTATTCAACAGTAAATTCACTGTTGATGAGAAGACAGTAATAGAAAAGCTCACGTAACTTTAACATCATAAAAAGTAATGTAGCATGTAATTGTAAAAGATGAAAAGATAATACTGGCAATTAATTACAATCCATTAACAAACATGACATAACTGATATAAGCAAAAGAGCAGGTTCTCAAAATCCAAGAAGTTTATAATCTGTAAAAAACAACAACACAAGGAATATATTTTATGATCATTTTTACCATGGTTGTTAAGAGAATCACATGGTTAAGTGACTAATGTAGCTAAGTGAATCTGGCTTGCCCAATTATCTTAGTTTGTTGGAGTCCATCTGCAAAGTTCACAAATTGTAATCACAAGACACTATAATAGGAAGTGCGAGCCAGTTGCCAAGTGCCCAAATTACAATCACCGACCGTGGGTCTGAAAGACCAGTCATAACTTCAAGGATGTGTAAGTCACATTTTCCAAGGCTGTTGTAACTTTAATCTGTTGTTAAATGAATAGTTGTAACTTGAGGACTACTTGCATTTAATTTCTTTTTTGTTAATGGAGTTGTGATATTAGCTCTAAGAATTCCCTCAATTCATAGAATCAGATTTCTGTGGTCTTGCTATCTGTGATGTAGTAGCAAAAGTGGTTATCCTGATTACTTCTTCTTGCAACTCAAATTGGAATCTGCTAGTCCTCAAGACTGCATCCTCAGGAATACCATATTCCCAGTATACTTGGGAGTAAGTCCTATTAAACAAGATTCTTTGGAATAAAGACAAAATATTCTTATGTGAAAGCCATCTGTTGAGGGTTTTTTTAAATATGAATAAAGTCTTGTAAATCAAACAAATATGCCAATGTACCATAAATTAAAGATGCATTCTATATTAAGCCAATACAATAATTTACATTTAGGTCTGATAAGAAAAAATGTTCTATATATTTATTTTCTCAAATTTCTATTTTGTTTTGTTTTTCTCCAAATGTCTGGAAATTATACTTGTCTAATTACTCTTGATTTAATTTTTTCTGATGTTCATAACTTAACTTTCAATGGCCTGTTGAAATTTCTAGGGACGCCATTGTATTGCCAGCTGTGTTCTGTGGAATAGAGTCCAACATTTGCTCTAAATGTTCTAGAGAGTTATAAATCAAATATGCTCTCATTATTGCTGTACCAAAATTTTCTTCTGCTGATTTTCAACCTCTCTCATACAAGTTGAATAAAGAGTCTATACTAAAAAAAAAAAAAAAGCAAGAGAATCCAGAATGTTGGAGACCATAGAGAATAGAAAACAATGGCATCCGCCACTCTTATTATAATAGTAAAATATGTAAGCTCAAAAATTCCACAAAAAGAGATTAAAAAGAAATTGATAGATGAATATAAGGTTCTAAAAACATACAAAAATAGGAAGCTTTTATTAAATTTAATAAAGATTTCATTCTTGAAATTGGTTTCAAATTTTCCTTTCATTCTTGGTAATTTAAAAGTGTGCTAGTCCCTGTTTTAGTCAATCTACTTTGCTTTTTCAGTGTATCTTGGTATTGCCAGTATTAATATGCTAGTGTTTATGTCTGCAGAACAGGGCTTCCCAAAGTTGGCAACCACAATTCCCCAGCCAGCATGGCTGTCTTGGAAATTCTGGGAGCTGAAGTCAATGCATTTCAAAGTTGCCCTGCTGTAGAATAGCAATTCATTAGAATTCATTGAAGTAGAATTTCTTTTCATTTCAATGACAAGTTGGCTTTATTTAAAATATTAAGATGTTTCCACAAGAGAGGCCAGGGATGTCAAACTGGCAGCCCACAGGCTGGATGTGTCATGTGCAGGCCTTGCCCACTCCAGGTCCGCAAAGGGGGAAAATGTCAGGAAATGTCACGTTATGGGAACATGATGCAGCGTGTGTGACACCCGTGCCATATACAATGAAAACAATACATATTGTAGTTATTTTCTGGGGTGCAGTGTTGAAACATCTAGTTAAGTCTTATTGTATTATACTGTAAAGGTAAAGGTTCCCTTTGCACATATGTGGTAGTTGTTCCCAACTCTATGGGGCAGTGTTCATCTCCATTTCTAAGTCAAAGAGCCAGCACTGTCTGAAGACATTCTCCGTGGTCATGTGACCTGCATGACTAAACACCAAAGGCACACAGAACGCTGTTATCTTCCCACCAAAGGTGGTTCCTATTTTTCTACTTGCAATTTTTTACATGCTTTCAAACTGTTAAGTTGGCAGAAGCTGGCACAAGTAACGAGAGCTCACTCCGTTAGAAGACGCAAGGGATTTGAACTGCCAAACTGCCAACCTTTCTGATCCATAAGCTCAGTGTCTTCGCCACTGTTCTGTGGATTGGGCTGATAGAGAATGACACACCAAATTCACTCAACCAGTTTTCATGGCTAAGGAAGGAGTAGATACTCCTGATTTTTCTACCCGAACATTTTAGTCAGTACAGATAATCCTTACTTCACAACCATTCCATTATGAAGACATTGAAAAAAGTGACTTATGATCAGTCCTCATACATTGCAGCATTCTTGTGATCACATGATCCAGCAACTTTTGCACATTTAGGACAGCTGCAGCATCCCAGTCACATGATCACCATTTTGCAACTTTCCCAGCCAACTTCCAACAACCATGTTACTAACTTAAAAACTGCAGTGGTTCACTTAACAACTGTGGCAAGAAAGGTCATAAAAATAGGTCAAAATCACTTAGCAACTGTTTTGCTTAGCAACAGAAATATCAATTGTGGAGGTAAATCAAGGACTACTTGTAAAAAATAGCAGTAATACAGCTCTGTCTCAGCCTCTACTCAGAACACACTGGCCTTTGTTCAAGAAAGTCAGATTAATTTTAGAAAGTTTGGGAATTATGCATTTTTTTCACACAGCACTACTTAACTATATTTCAGTCATACCTTTGACCTAGTAACAACTTAATAATTAAAATGGATATAGAGATGCCTCCAACTTCTTTTAACCATCATAGGCTAAACTTGCAGCAATATCATAGAGATCCAGTGAGATTATTTGTGTTTAATTGACTAACAATAAGTCATATTTTAGAGAGTGGGATTTGGTTTTTTTACAATAATGGGTCCATCCAAGACATCAAACTCCCACCAAGTCCATACAGTGTAGTAAATCCACTTTAAACACACGGAGCACTTGTGCCCAAATAAAGCTTAACATAAAGTTAAGCCAGCGGCTGAATTTACAAAACATGTTGAACTACAAACTACCCAACTCCGTTTTAGCCTACTTTTGCACTAAATTCAATGAGTATCTGTCCTAGATATAGGACAACGGCCAGGAAAATCCAAGCAAAGCTTTAATCTTGTTTTCCAAAGCAGCAATTCCAGGAGCTAGTGCCATTTAGGGGAACCAATGCAGTCCAGGGGCAGAAGCTAATTTGCTATTCCACTGCGCACAAAACCAGGTAAAGTATTCCTTACCAAACCTCATTCGCCCAAGCAGCAATAGCTTCGGTTTTTTTCGGCTGCTAACCAGAATGACCTTTTTTTCGCGCTTAAACCCGACGGAAGTGATCTCATCCTAGTGGCAAGACAAACCCGACTGCTTAACAAACGCTTCCCGCAGAACTATAAATCAAAGCCGTGGGGTGCTTCGGTTCCTGGTTTGCTTAATGCTGCCACTCGGGCCGGATTGAAATCCCAAGAGATTCCCGGCTTTTCTCATAAGAAAGCAATCCTGCATTTTGGAAAAAAATGCGTGTATGTTGGGGGGAAAAACCCTCCCTTAAGCCTTCGATGCAGCGGTATAAAGAGCTGAGTATTGGGGCGGGTGGATTTAATGAAGGAAAACGGCCCTCTTTATAAGTATTTTGCGCTCCTGGAAGAGAACGATGCGAAGAATGTCTAATTCTTGAGGTGGTAACTGAGTGCAAGGTACTAGACGGCTAAGTTACAGGTTGAAGAAGCTAATTGGTTTGATGGGTTTATGAGCATATGGGAGACCAGGTCAGATAGCGATTATGAGAATGAAATAGCAGGAGCATGCAAAGGTGCTTCAACTGACTAAAAGAGGCTTGCATTTGAGTAGGTATGCATAGAATTGCATGTTAAAAGCAGATTAACTGTCCTGGGAAATACTTCATAGCAGCGTTTCTCAACCTTGGCAACCTGGAGATGATTGGACTTCAACTCCCAGAATTCCCCAACGAGCAAAGCTGGGGTTTGTCATATGAACTTTACCCACTAGGACAATAATTACTTATTTCTAGGGTAGGAATTATTTCTTTAATTACCAGGAAGCAAAGCTGGCTGGGGACTTCTGAGAAGTGAAGTCCAACCATCTTAAGGTTGCCAAGATTGAGAAACACTGCTTTATAGTATGTAATTCTATGCACATCTTATAAAAAGCAAATTAGCTGGCAGTTATGGCTTGCACAAGGGTATGATCTAATGCTGTATCAAATCCTTATATATTTGGCTATCATTTTAGTGCATGTTGATTGGTGAGGCAATTGTTCTAATCTGTTACTAATTGGACAATGGATTTAAGTAATTCTAGACTCCAAATGTAATATAGTTTAATAACCCGCTGCTCGTTAGCTGATAGTGCATATTATGTTGTTTGCTTCAAACTATAATTTAGCCCTGCTATCCCTCCTGATTGAGAATTTCTACTCTAATGTATAGATTCATATGATAAACCTAATCTGGAATAATTTACTTGATAATCCAGAGCTAGAGATTTTTTTAAAAAATTATTTAATTTCTATAGCTGTCCATCTCCATCCAATTTACTCTGGGAACAAAATAATTAAACCCAGAATAATATACATATATTCATACACACACACACACAGGCAATCAAAAATTATAATCACAGAAACATTAATAGTTTAACCAGGTAACAGGGCCCATTAGCGCATAGCCAAGTCTTTAAAGCCTTATGAAAGGCTAACAATATATGGGACATCCAGAGCCCCAAGAGAAGAATGCTCCAGAGTGTAGGGACTACTGCCATGAAGGCATGTCTCTTAGTATCTGCTAGCCAACATTCCTTGGCTGACAAGACCCACAGTATCCCCATCTTATTAGGTTGAATTGGATAAGAAGAAACTATTGGGAGAAGATGGGCCCTTAGGTAATCTCAAGCCATGAAGGGTTTTAAAGGTGAGAACCAGCACCTTGAATTGCACCAAATATACAGGCAACCTGTGCAGTTCCTGTAGTGGTGTTACATGCACCACATAACAGGCACTGTTAACTATCCATGCAGCTATGTTATGCAGCATTTGAAGTTTCCAAATGCTATTCAAGAGCAGACCCATGTAGAGTGTGTTGCAACAATCCAACTAAGAGAGCATGAGTGACTATGGACAAGGCCCCCTGGTTCAAGAATGAGCACAACTGATGCACAACCCAAAGACCCATTTAGCAACATCTGCCACTTGCTCTTCAAGCAGGAACCAAGTCCAAGATGATGGTCAAATTGTGCCCTGCATCTGTCTGGGACAGTGGTACCCCAGTGTTAAAGGAAACTTGTTCCTAGGCAGATGTAATGCTCAAAGCCACTCCATCTTGCTTGAATTAAGCCATTGCTCCCCATCCAGGTCCCTACAGCTTCCAGACAGTGCATAGGACATTCATGGCATCACTCAATGGGTCAGGGATGGAGGTATATAACTAGATATCATCTGCATATTGATGGTATCTCATCCAAAACCACTGGATCACTTTACACAGTGGCTTTATGTAGATGTTAAATAGAGAGAATCAAACCACAAAGCACTCTACACAATAGGACCATGGGCTGAATCTCTTCCCCAGGATAGCATCGAGTTGCCTATCCCCAACTCTGTATTTGGGCTGTATCCAATAACTAACTTCGGACAGTAAAATGGTTTCCGTCCTAATCTAGATACTGTTAAATTGTGATAAACCTGGGTTAGGCTTAATAGAATAGCAACAACATGATTAGTTGTCAGCTGATTGTTATTAATAAAGGCATTTTATGGTCAAAAATATGGAAAGTTGCAAATGAAGTGGGTGAGATTATGGTTTGGATGACCATAATTGGTGGTTAATTTTAAATGTGTCATGGCCCGATTTCATTCTAGCAGAGGAGATATATACCGTATTTTTCAGAATATAAGTATATACCTTTTTTTGGAGTAAAAGTATATACCCTTTTTCCTCAAAAAAGAGGCTGAAAATCTGGGTGTGTCTTATACACTTAATACAGCATTTTTTGCCTCCCGAAGCCCTGCCCCCTTCACCAAAATGGACGTGCATACCCCTATGGAGGCTTTCAAAGAGGTTCTGGGGGCTGGGGAGGGCAGAAATGAGCAAAAAATGGCCACCAGCAGCACTCTATAAGCCTCCATAAGGCTATGCGTGCAATTTTTTTGACATATAGGCCCATTTTCGTGAAAAATGGACCATTTTTTGCTTGTGTTTGCCCCCCCCTCCCCAGCACTCTGCAAGCCCCCCCCCCAGGCTATTCATGCCTTTTATTTGAAAAAAACCAGCCCGTTTTAGCAAAAAAACGGCCCGTTTTGGGAGGTTTGCAGAGTGCAAAAACATTCCCCCCACCCCTTTCGGAAAGCTTTTTAGTTAGAGTGATCGATGAGAATTACATTGATCAAGTGCTGTGCCAGCAGAATCAAGTCTTAGGTGCTGCAGATTGTCAGCAATTTCCTTCTCAAGCACATGGATAACACCTGGAAACATCTACCTACCTATTTACCTTCTCTCTCTCCCTACCTACCTACTGTATTTCTCTCCCTCTCTATCCCTCTATCTACCTACATTTTAAAAAAAATTGCCTCTTCAAAACCTTGGTGCGTCTTATACTCTGAAAAATACGGTAAGCCTTTAAGGTATCCCTAAATTCTTTATAGTTATCTGACTTCCAGTGGAGGCATTTAGAAAAAAAATCTAGCTAGGGTAAAACAAGATGCTTGATAATGAATAAACCTGGCTTTAAAGTACAAAATATATTAACATTTAAAAAATAAAATTAAAATCTTCAGGGTTATTGTGACTTAAGCTTTTACAGACTACTGGGAGTAATAATTCTAGCAAACATTAAAATGCTACAGGGTTGTTTTAATAAGTTATATAAGAATCATAAAGATATTTATTGAAGTCTTTGAGTTGTAGATAGTATGAGTAATATGAAACGCTGCTTGGAAAGATTAATATGTGATACACTGAAAAGCAAATATGGATTATGTTATTTGAATTATAATTTTTTAAAACAAAAATATTACTTGCATTATACAACACAAGCAACTTCTGTTACTCATGTTTGGAGGAAACCACAGAAACCCTTCCATCTAAGGATTCATTGCAGTGACTGGAGGAGCAACCTCCTAACCATGCAAACAATATGATTAGCTTCACAGAATGCACACCTTTAATTATGGAATTAGTCTACATTCAAACAATATTGTACTGTGAACAATAATTGAGCCAGATAATTGTCATATGTCACAAAACTAACTAGGCTAACCTATACAAATATCTCCTTGGGCAGGGGTCGTGACTAGAAATATGCAAGTATTTAGATCTTAGCAGGAGAAATTGCTTCAGCTCCAACATCTGTCACCATTTACTGGATCTGTCAGCAGCACCTTAAGCAAACTGCATCTTTTTCTAGTCTCTTATACTGATCCTGTATTTCCATGCAGCTGCCATGCAAGGTCAGGTAAAGGTGTGGTTTCTTTAAGTTATCCCTTCCATACAATGAGGGTCCCCAAGGCAGATTCAAAACATTTTTTTTCCTGCTTTCGATCCACATGTGGCACAACTGTAGCTGTAAAACCCTAGTTATAATTCACCGGAAGCTACTTAGACGACAGATCACATTAAAAAAAACACACACACACAAAAAAAAACCCAAGCTTCACCACAGTTTGAGTGCTGTGAAACTCATTTTGGGCTTTGGTCCCTGCTTTTACAGTTTAAATATTGAATACTAAACCCTAGCCCTAAATTGTTAGTTATTCGCGGAGTATTGCAAGGTCTTATTTGACTTGGTTAAGCATCTTGCGAAAAAGCCACCCTACAACGTATTGAGCATCTGGAAGAATTTTAGGACTCAACGGACTCAAATGACCCTCTGCGGTGGTCTAGTGCAAGCTGGAGCGCGATACTACAAATCCCATCATGCTTTGCTCCATTTCCCTCCCTCCCCCACGCAGGGAGTTTTAGGACGACTCTGACCCATTTCTCTGGCTTGTAACATTATATCACGGCGCATATTCATCCAAGCAACCCCATATCTATAGTCAAAAAGGACCCCATCCCGACTCAGAACCACTCAGCTTAATGCTTCAAAACCAATCGTGCCGGTCGCAATGACGTCAATAGGTGGGGGGAATAGCGTATGCCGGGTCGTTTAAATTCCAATTGGTCCTTTAAGAGCCGTCGCTTAGGCAAGCTGCGGTTCGTCATTGGCTTACGGCGCCTGACGGGCGTTTTCATTCGTGGGCCGCATTTTAGACCATTCAGCGGATAGCTCCAAGGGAGAGATGAGTCGATGATAAGAGGGCCGCGGATTGCCGAGTGGCCACGCCGGCTGCCAGTCACTGGGAGGAGCGGTTGCGATTGGTCGCCAGGACCCGTAGAGGGCGGTCCTCGGTGGCACCCGCGGCAGGAGCGGAGCCGCTGTAGGGGGCTGGTGATGGGGTTAATTCCCCCGCGTGTGTGAAGCTCCCTTCGCAAGCCGGCCTTGCCGACGTCTTCTGCTCCTCCCCTCCCCCTCTCTTTCCTCCCTCCCTCTCCCCCCCACGGACGGGCAGTTCGTCATCCTCGCGGCACTGCGGTAAGTTACCCCCGCGTTCCCAGTCCTTTTACCAATCGCCCGGTTGTGGCTCTCTCCCCCCCCCCCGCGTTTTTTTTCTCGCGGGTTGCACAAGGTTTGCAACTCCCCGGCTGTTCGCCCCGG
The DNA here is from genome assembly GCF_051295495.1 of Thamnophis sirtalis. NCBI lineage: Eukaryota > Metazoa > Chordata > Lepidosauria > Squamata > Natricidae > Thamnophis > Thamnophis sirtalis. The sequence goes on along the minus strand of NW_028261381.1, from coordinate 43,783,655 downwards.
GCGATTGTCCCGTTGCGAATGAAGGGAGCGCGGCTGCTCTGGGGCTTTGCAGCAGCGACGGCGGCGCTACCCCAATCAGCCATCCTCCACCCCCCTCTCCCGGGCCTGCATTTGGACGGAAGTGTGCGCCTGCCTCCTGGATGCAGTTGGTGCAGTTATAACCACCCCCCCGGGGGGGGGCCTTACGGTGATGGGGGAAAGCGTTGCCCCTTGTGGGCAAAGGGATGCCGGAGTTGATTCGCTCCCGGCTTGCCATGTGTGGGTTGCCTATCCCAGACGCACATGTATGTCTGCACACACTCATACACACACAGACAGACAGACAGAGTCTGCGTATTTCGCATACGCGCGCGCGCGCACACACACACACAAGTGACAAGTCGCTGCTTGTACTCATGGCAAGCACTTCTCATATCCGGAAGGCTGGGATTGTCACCTCGGGGCCTGCAAAAAAAAAAAAGAGAGACACATCTCTTTCCCCTTTACCTTCTGCTCTTCCAACATTTTTATTTATGTGTATAAATACACACCCAAGAAGCTATAAATCTTCATGGAAACTGGACATCCCCCCAAACTCTCCAAAATATAAAAGTATGGCAAGGGTTCCAAGTAATACCTGCAAAAATCTGTGGTGATCTGTCAGCCTCGCTTACCCAGAAGAGTTAATTTTTTTATGAACTAAGTAAATTAAATCTAGTTCTCTTTCCCTCCCTCTGCCTCCCTCCCTCTCCCTCTTCTCTCTCTCTCTCTCTCTCTCTCACACACACACACACACACACGCACACACACACAAAATTTCAACCCCAGTTTTCATGACCATGGCAGTGATCATGGTATGTTGAGGAGTTGATTGCACAGATTTTTGTTTGTATCTGTTCAAATGAAGTGAGGACCTAGTGGAAATGGTCAGAAATCCAAATAGAGTGTTAGGGATTTGTGTGTGTGTGTGTGGAATTTTTAGGCTTCTACTGTGTTACATGGGACCTAAAATATGTAATAAGAGGCAGGGTATTTGTGAGTCTGCTTGTCTTTTTTTAGCTGTCCATATAAGAAGTTATGATGGATTATGGGGACAAGGAGATTCTGTCTGCTTTAAACAGGTGTTAAGGGTTAGTTTGTTAGTGCCCAGACAGTGTGTCTTTCCCTTATCCAAGATATGCGCTTCCCATACTGCCCATAAAAGTTAAAATAATGCAAAATGCATATTTCACACAGAGCTGTAGGCTTGTTTGTTTAATGTATATCATAATATAAATGCTTCCTTTATCTGTGGATACTTAGTGACTTGTTCACTCCCAAGAACTTGTGATATGCTGTTGTCTCTAAAGAACAATGCAAACACGTGAAAGATTGTGCCAGTCTACTGTAGCACATTGATTTAATCCAAATCTATTTGTCTTATTTCCTTTCTATCCAGTTAAGTTTTAACTCCCTTTCTAAATAAAAAACTAAACTAAACATGAGTCTTGTCAGGACTGAGTGGAGATATTGTCCTCTATGTTTGTATCTAAGATATGTTCAGCATTTCCAACAGATGAATCCTTGTCATAGTATGGGGAAGGAAGGTGCCTTTTTCTCAAGATGTTAACTTAAGGCCTGAAAGTAGAAAATGCTGAATTGGCCAATGCTGTGATTCAGGTAAAAAGAACTTCTGTGAATAAGAGTAACAATTACTCTTATTTTTAAAATTGATGTTTCATTTTTGTAAAATTTATGGTGCAATATTAGATATATTTTCAACCAAGTGAACACTTTTGAAATTGAGACCAAAAACTGATTGAATTTCTGTTTGTGAACTATTGGTTATTTTGTTTTTACAAAATACAATGAAATGTCATTTCTTAAAATATTCTGATAAAAATAACTTCTAAATAATTCTTTTGATTGAAGATAATATTTAAGGCATACTAAATGTGCTCTCTTGAGTTCATGTCCTCACCACTTAGTTTTGCTCAGCTGGCTTATGTGCAACATAATTTGCAATACAATACATAACATTTCACACACTGTTCATTTTTGCTTAAAAATTACTTGAAGCATTCTAGAATCTAGTGCCATTTTATTTCAGATTTCCAACTCAAAATTTTCCAGAAAAAAATAACTGCAATTGCTATAAAGCAGTAGTTAAACATACATATGTAGTTCAGGGATCATTTGAAAAATGCTTTAAATCTCAGTAGACCATTTAATAAAATCATTTTATTATACAAATCAAAGCATACCCATAAGTTCTAGCAGTACATGTGTCTGATTTTTCAGCAAAGTTCTGTGAAATTAATCATGGTATTAACCAGTTTTAGCCTCTTGTCAGTACCTGGAATCATATTGTCTGTTCAGTTTTCCACAAAGCATCTTAACAGACCTTGCTTCAGTGATCTCTCCCAATCTTGTTGAAAGCCTGTTGTTAATATGTTCGTACTTTGTATGGAGATTTAAATATTGATGTATTTTAGAATAGATAGATTTAACATTGGGATTTATAAATGCGAAAACATTTGTGATGCTGTCTGTCCTTCGAGCCCTTGCTCAAAAGCCCAAGAATAGGATGTCTGACCAATATTCATACAGTCTTATATTATTTTCCTAGATATATGGGTATATCCCTACAGGGTATTTTGATAATACAAATACACCTTTTAAAGTATTTATTATAACCTGCCCTATATATGCTCCAAGTTTCTTGTTTGGTGCAATAATTCTATATTTACATTATGTTCTGATCTTAAGTCCTCTTGTAGCCATCTTGACACTTGTCTGAACTGACTTTGTAACATTGAAAAATGGATTGTATTTTACTAAATTAGATACCTTTTAGCATTTTACCAACTCAGACAGTTTTTCAGTATGGGAGTGATAATTATACAGTCAAATTAGTCTTTGAAAAAAAATCTTTTTCTGTAGGAAGATAATCCTTTGAAGCACTATTTTGGAACTGCCTCAGTGAATCTATTCAGAAAGAATTTGAATTAGATTTATGTATTATCACAATTAAAATGTAATGCTTGGGTTTTATGTATCCTTTGATCAAATACTCATTTTTTAAAACAACCTCTATCTTTTGGAGCTTAACTGAAAAGCAGATAGCCAGCTTTTTTTGCCTTTATTGAAATTATATTCCTTCTGTTCATGATTGTATTTGGCACTATGTAAGTTGAAGGCCAGATAGTAGAGATAGGATACACCACTGTCGATTTTTAGCAGCCTCTTCTGGTGACATACAACTTAAAATGGAGCTAAATGTAATGACTATTACATAAGGATAATTTAATTTTGTGTGTGAAAATGGTCTAGCAAATACTGTAATTTTATAGTTTTGATGAAAGTTATGAGAAGTGGATTTTGTTTAAAGGAAGAATATTTGATTTCATTATGGTGAATGCAGTGGTGATAGTATATATATATATATATATATTGTGTGTGAAAATGGTCTAGCAAATACTGTAATTTTATAGTTTTGATGAAAGTTATGAGAAGTGGATTTTGTTTAAAGGAAGAATATTTGATTTCATTATGGTGAATATATATATATATATACATTATGGTGAATATATATATATATATATATATATATATATATATATATATATATATATATATATATATATATATATATATATATATTCACCATAATGTATATATATATATATATTCACCATAATGAAATCAATATATAAATATATATATATAAATATATATATATATATATATATATATATATATATATATATATATATATATATATATATATATATATATATATATATATATATATATATATATATATATATAGTTTTTCTTGTCCATGATTCTGGTTGTACATTTTTACCTGGCAAGCACATTTGTATAATGTATTCAGTCTGCTTCGGGTATTTTAAGAAGTAATGATCACGGAGAAGTGTGTACTGTTGTGTGTAGTTCATTTTTTTCATATAGAGGTGGAATCTTAAAAGGAGAATTTATGACATTTATCTACCCAGATCAAAATTGTAAAATGCTAAAGTTCAAATAAGCCGTCTGACTTGCTGTGCGCCTTCTGTTAGAGTACCAAGCTATTTAAACAGAAAGGGAGGAAGCAATGCATGGATGAGAGGAGATTTCCTCTTTATGTCCTCCCCAGCCATGTTTGTGTAACGGAAAGTACAGCAGCTGGACCCATCATAGGACCCAAAGCAGAGAGAAATGACATGGAATTTTGCCAAATGGAATTTGCTTTGTGTATGTGGCTATGCTGAAGATGTGTGTCACTTGCCCTTAGGGATTTTTTTCTAAATTCTATGTTTAGAGTAAAGATGCATTTATGCCGTAGAGAAATCTTGTTTGGGCACTGTTAGAAATGGTGTTCAGTTCGGTTATTTCATTCCATTAGGTGGATAGAAAAGAACCAGCTGCCACAGAGCACACATATTGGTAATTTTTGTCTTAAGACTGGGGAAAATGTCTAGCAGGCGGCTTCTAGGTTTATCTCTTTTATGTGTAAAGAGATAGTTTAAAGTAACTTAAGAGCAAATGAAATGCTTAGTTGCACCAGTTTCTCCAAAACGAGCTTCCTCCATCCACTGACTCATTAGTGGGATAGGATAAACTTAGCACTTTTCCCTTCAGCAATATTCACCTACATTCAAACTGCTTTTGCATTTAGATCCTTGTTTATAACCTCGAATGAACTCAGTCAAGCAATCATTCCTAGCTTATAGTATTGTGCAGATCACAGTCAGATCAAGAATTCTTTCTATGCTTTCCCCCCTTCTTATTTTCTTTCTCCCCATTGCCAATTTTCTTTGGAGCTGCTTCGATTTGTCTTAAGTAAACTTAACTATTAAATGGAAATCATGAAAATAAAATGGGTCATTGCAACCAATCTTCATTCATAGTTTTATAATCCTGAAATAATAATCTAAACTGGATTCATCTTGTTTTTTGAGCTTCTTGACTAATGTTCATCTCAAGCAGTGAGATGCAAAAGTTGATATTCCAATTGCTAATAGACTGGCTGGATTTATCCTTCATATAGATAGTCTTTGATTGATGATCACAATTGAGCCTAAAATTTCTGTTGCTAGGCGAGACCATTGTTAAATGAATTTGCCCCATTTTACCACCTTTCTGGTAACAGTTGTTAAATGAACAACTGTTAGCAACATGGTTGTTAAGTAAATCTGGCTTCCCATTGACTTTGCTCATTAGAAGGTCTCAAAAGGTCACATGACTCCGGGATACTGCATCTGTCATAAATATGAGCCAATCGCCAAGCATCCAAGCAAATGTTTGAATTTTGAACATGTGACCATGGGATGCTGCAAGGATCGCAAATGTAAAAAAATGGTCATGAGTCACTTTTTTCAGTGCTGTTGTAACTTTGAATGATCTCTAACCCAGTGGATGTAAGTCGAGGACTACATGTACTATATCTTAATGTGGCTTGTTCAGGTTTGCCTTGGTATGTGAACATGGTCATTGGGGCTTTTTCTTGGTCTTTGAGGGATTCTGTTTAATGACATTATATTACAACTCTAGAATTCTACATGGAGTTTGAAGCAATAGTTACCCTGTCTATAAATCTTACTCTTTATTTTTGGAAATCAAATGTAATGAAGTATATTAAACTAGTATGTTTCCCCATTAACATAGTTGATGCCATACTGTATCTGAAATAGCAATTATGATTTTACTCCTAATTATATTACCAAATTATTATTTTTTGCATTGTGTTTGCTTTAGGTATGGGCCAAGCAAAGCACAGTTTATTAAGGTAGTTTTTGTATCTATAAGATGAAGACAGTGATGAATTTTTGCTGATGCATTCTACCTGCAGGGTAGATCTTGGGTCAGTTTGCTAAACCATGTTTCTCTGTATGAGACTGTTCAGACACAAACTGTATTTGTTACAGTCATAGTTCCCAGAACTAACCCAGTTGTCTTGGTTCACATGAAACATACTGTAACCTAAACTAAATGTAGTAACTGGGTTTATATAATATTAAGAGGCACAAACTAGAAAGCCATCTTTTTATGCAATGAATTGTGCAAAGCCAATCATAATCAGAACTTCATGATCTTAGTGTTACAGGATTGAAAACTACATTTTGACCAAAGCTTGCATCCCTATTTTGTTTCTATAAATGGTAGTTTTTGCAATGCTAATTAATTAAATTGCAAACTACGCTGTAATATATATCACTATTTCTTAGCAACCTGTGGCTGCTAAGTATTGTAGTTCAATGACAGTTTTCCTGTCCCTGCTGTATGGGGTGGAGATATTCACTTCAAGCAAGAGCAGAATGAGTGCAAGCAATTATTTGAATTAAGGGGGAGTTGATTTAATTCTTCATGGGTAAGATCCTCTCCCTATCATATATTACATCTTATGAGATGATATAAATTATGTCATCTGTAACATTTGCTAGTGTGAGCACCAGCTCACTTTAAAACACTGTTTAACGTTTAAAAGGCTACGTGGCTTGGGATCCATGTTTCTGTGATTTAAAATACTTAATATTTATCTTAAATTCCCTCTATGGTGGCACTCTGCAAATGAATATTTCTGCCACCATTGCGACATTTTTATTGCCAATGTCCTTTTCTATAAAGTTACTGGATTGCTATGAACTGGATGGTTTCGAATGAACAAATGTTCATTCTGTATCCTGAAGGTAGGGCCCATGGACAACAATTCAGTATTTATTGGCCAGTAAAGGCCATTGTAAACAAGTATAGCTAAATTTAGCCACAAACTGCATGAAGGCAAAAATTCAACATGTTTTCCAGAGGAGGGGAGGGAGTGGTCACCTGTGGGTATTCTCAAAGCCTGATTGGTCCAAAGACTGAGAGCAAAGCCTTAAATACTGGTGCCTTCCAATCCTGGCCCAGATTCTCTCAGTCTTTTTTGGTCCAAGCACTGTTTGAGAATTCCATAGGTAGGATTTATTGTTGTTGCAATCTGGTTTCTATTTGGCTTCATTGGGCACTTTAAAAGTTTTACTAAATTCCAAATTGTGCAGCTGCGGCCCCAAGGGACAGTTATCTGCCTCGGGCGGTTGGGGAGGGCCCTGTGGGGTGTTCTGCCTCCACCCCATGGGCCTGGAGCCTCAGCCCTATCCCCGGGGGTGCGGGGGTGCCAGCTCCTTTATCGGCGGCTGCAATGGCAGCTGCGTGGGCCGTAAAAACCTCGGACAGCAGCAGCGGCGCCACAAGGCATCTCCAAGCCGTTCGCGGAGCCGATGATCATCGGATCAGCTTCCGCGCTTCTCTTCTTTGTTCCCTGGCTGCGAGTGGCCTCAGGGGGAGGGGGTGTGAGCCTGAGTGCTGCATAGCCTCCCCTGATCTCTCTGGAAGCGGTGCGGGTGTCTGAGAGCCCGGCTGAGCCGCTGGAGGCTTGATTTGGCCGCTGGGCTGGTGCGGAGGTGTCCGGTGGCCATTTTTGTTGCTGCCACGTACGCGAGGAGCGCACTTCGATCTGCAGCTGCTCAGGCCTTATTTATCTCAGCGTGCTGAAGGCCTCGGTCCCGGTGGGGCCTATAGATCCTTGAAGCCCTCATTCCAGCATCGGACACGTGAGTAGTCATGGACGAGGGGGCTGTAATTCCCCAGGGCCAGGAGGTAGGCCCAATCGGGGTGGAGAAGGCCTAGGACAGGGGGCGGAGCAGGGAGTTCCCCCCCCCCAAGTGCTTCGACTGCTCAATGCCCATCTAGGTCCTCCACTAGGGAGGAAGCCAGAAGCACAGGGCAATTGAGAAAACTTTTGCAAGGGCCAAAAGACAGGCCAGGTCTACTGGGCCTTTATCCTGAGATAGATCCAGGTCTCCTCTGGGGCCTCTTTCAGCACACTCTTCTCCTAGGGGATTTAGCCCGTCTTCTTCTCCCTCGGTCTCTCCGGATAGGCCTCATTCCTATTCCAGGAGGAGAAGGTCTCCCTCTCCTTCCCCTTCCAGGGATCCGTTGGAGCAGATTGGCTCCTCAAGGGCCTAGCTCTGCCTTTGGTGATGTAGAGGATTTGGATAACCTCCCTGAAGGTCTTAAAAGGCTTATTTCTGCAGCCCTTTCAAGGGGCATTGCCCAGCAGGACAAGGGTTCCTTTTCTTCCAGGCATGGGGGGCTTGGCAGGGCCCAGTGTCGTGCTTCCTCTTCTTCCATGGTTAGTGAAGCTTCGTTTTTTTTTGGGGGGGGGGGAGAACCTCCAGGACATGGGCTTCTCGGATGATGAAAATGCAGGCCTTTCAGATGAGCCCTCGTCTAAGGGCCTCTTTGTTCCAGCCATGTTCAAAATCCTCTTGGACAAGGCAAGGCAGACCATCAAGGTAGGGATGGGAGATCCTTCGGTGCCCCTGCCTAGGGATCCTGACATGGCCATGTTTTCCGCCACGGCCACAAACAAGGAAGAGATTCTGGCTCCTCCCCTGTTTCTAGAGGTCTTGACCAATCAATGGGCTCGCCCCTCCAATTTCTCAGCTCCTGGGAGTAATGACCGCCGGCACTATAACGTAGAGCAAACCTTTGCTCAAGCCGTTCAGCTGCCTGCCATAGACACCCCAGTGGCCGCCCTTGTCTCCTCCTCTCTGGTGGTTTTGGTCGATGCGGTGGATAAGTTGAAGCCGGAGGATAAGCGTGCAGAGCTTACCTTGCGGAAGAATTTTAATGCCACAGCATGAGCTATCAAGTCCGCAGCCTCGGCCTCCTACTTTAACCGCGCCACTGTCATGTGGCTTAAGAAGCTCCAGGAGCGCATTCCCATCCAGGACGAGCGGCTCCACCAGGATCTCTTTAAGATCATGGCGGCCTGCCAGTTCTCTGCTGATGCAACCCTGGACACGGTCAAGTTTGCTTCCAGTGCCTTGGCCACCTCTGTCACCTCTCGTAGGCTCCTTTGGTTGCATCACTGGCAGATGGATAACAAGGCAAAGTGGGACTTGGCGGCCGCCCCTTTCAAGGGGCCCAATCTTTTCGGGGAGGCCCTCGTCCCCATCCTAGTAGAGGATAAGGACAAGAAGAAGGTTCTTCTTTCTAATGCTAAGAAGCCCGAGACTAAGTCACACGCTTACCGTAGGCAAAGAGGGGTGGGGATTACGGCTATAATCAGCGTTTTTCTTCTTTCCAGTCTGATAGGCAGTTCCCCAGGTCATCCTTTCAGGACAGGAATCGTTTCCAGAGCCAGTCCAGGCAGCCCTTTTATGGAGGAAGTGGCCGTCCCTACCGCAGGGGGAAGTTATTCGAACCCGAGTCATCCCATCGGAGGCCGCCTCTCCCTCTATGCGGATCAATGGGACGAAATCACGTCGGACGCTTGGGTCCGAGCCACAGTTCGTCATGGTCTCCGGTTAGAATTTCTCTCCACCCTCTGAACCTCTTCAGGTCGTTCCCTCCGTCTCAGAGCTGGGAGCGCCGACGCCTGATGGATCAGGCAATCGCCCACCTTCTCGACATTCGGGCGGTAGAGGCAGTTCCTCTAGGGGAACGAGGCCTGGGCCACTACTCCAATCTATTCGTGGTTCCGAAGAGCACGGGGGACTGGAGGGCGATTCTAGACCTAAAGTGCCTGAACAGGTTCCTGGTGTACAGGCGTTTCAAAATGTCCTCCCTGAAATCTACCCTTCAGGGCATCAGGAAAGGGGACTTCCTGGCCTCCGTGGACCTCACGGAGGCCTATCTTCACATACCTATTCTGCCCGCTCACTGCCGGTTCCTGAGGTTCTCGCATGGCACCCGCCATTACCAGTATAGGGCTCTTCCTTTCGGGCTGGCCTCGGCTCCCCAGACCTTCACGAAGGTTCTGGCGGCCCTGGCGGCTCACCTGTGCTCCATCCCAGTGCGGCTCCAATGTTATTTGGACGATGTCTTGGTTCAGGCGGGGTCTCTCCCTCAGGCCATCTCGGACCTTCAGCTCACCATTCGGAGCCTTCAGCGCCTGGGCTTTTCAGTGAACTCTGCCAAAAGCCATCTTTCCCCCTCCACGCGTATTCTCCACCTGGGGACGGTCATAGACTCCAGGTCGGGGGTGGTGTGTCTGTCCCAGGAACGTCAGAGCAACCTTCGTCAACTGGCAGAAAGCGTTCGCGGAAGGCGGTTCGCTTCCATCCTCTCTCTATCACAGTTATTGGGCAAGATGGTCTCTTGCATCAGGATTGTTCTGTGGGCCAGGCTTCACCTTCGGCCTCTCCAGTGGGAGCTCATCCCCTTTCAGAGGGGGCGATTGAGCAATTCTCTTCGGACCCTCCGTCTCCCGGGGGGTCCGGGTCTCTCGGGCGTGGTGGCTTTCTCCGGCCATTGAGCGTGGCTGCTGCTTCTGGGAACCGGACAGGGTGACCGTCACCACAGATGCGAGTCTGTTCGGGTGGGGGGCCCTGGTGGGTTCTCGGATAGCTCAGGGCAGGTGGACAGCCTCGGACCTCTGCCACAACATAAATTGGCTGGAGCTGAAGGCCACACGCCTGCTCTGAGTCACTTTCAGTCCTCGGTGGAGGGGCATCACGTGCTTCTCCTGACGGACAATGTGGCCACCAAGGCCCACGTCAATCGTCAAGGGGGGACCCACTCTCTGGCTGGAGGCTCTGCGGCTGGGCGCCTGGGTGGAGAGACACCTACTGTCCTTTGTGTCGGAACACATCTCCTGGCTATCCAACGTCCAGGCAGATTGGCTGAGTCGGGCGATTCTGGACAATGGCGAGTGGCAGCGGACCTGTCAGAGGTTCGGGACTCCTCTGGTGGATCTGTTTGCATCGCCCGCGAACTCCCAACTTCCTTGGTTTTTCACCCGTTTCCAATCCAGGTCGGCGGAGGGCACAGACGCCCTCAGGAGCCGGTGGCCCCCGGGCTTTCTCTATGCATTTCCTCCCATTCCCCTCGTCCCAGGGACCATCAGGAAGGTGGTAGCGGAGAGGGCCCTGGTCATTGTGGTGGCCCCCTATTGGCCCAGGAGGCCCTGGTTCGCAGACCTGGTCCAGCTCTCAGTGGCCCCTCCGTGGAGGATTCCGCGGGGAGGTGGTCTTGCTGCAGGGGGCTCTGGTTCACCCGGAGCCCCAGTGGCTCCATCTGACTGCCTGGCTCTTGAATGGCGGCTTCTAAGGGGGGCTAATCTCTCCTCCGGGGTCATTCGTATCATCGAGGCGTCTCGGCGTCCATCGATGACCCGCATTTATAATTCCACCTGGACGGCCTTTGTCCGGTGGTGCTCTCTTTTGGGCATTTCTCCCGATAGGGCCACCATTCCTAACGTCTTGGATTTCCTTCAGAAGGGCCTTGAAAGTGGGCTTTTGCAGAATACTTTGCGCCGCCAGGTGGCGGCTTTGTCTTTGATCCTAGGGGGGTGGGGTCTTCTTCCCTCTCCCATGTTCCCCTGATCAAGTGTTTTCTGAAGGGGGCGGCTAATCTCAGGCCTCCCCCCATCCACAGGTTCCCCACGTGGGATCTTCCCCTGGTGCTCAGGGCCTTGACAGGGGCCCCATTCGAACCTCTCCGGTCTGTTCATCTATGGTTCTTGTCTCTGAAGGTGGCCTTCCTGGTGGCGGTTACCTCCACCCGACGTATTTCAGAACAGGACAGGGTGGTGCTTTGCCTTGATCCTACCTTCATCCCGAAGGTGAATACTTCCTTTCATAGGGCCCAGGAGATCGTCCTGCCCGACTTTTGCCTGGGTCCGGCCACTGACAGGGAGAGGCTCTGGCATCGGTTGGACATCCGCCGCGCTCTGCGGATCTACCTCCGGCGGACTGAGGGGGTCCGTAGGTCAGAGGCCTTGTTTGTTTCGTTCCAGCCGGGGACGCTGGGTTCAGAAGGTTTTAGAGAATGAGAAAGTCAAGATCTTGTGGGACTTCAGAATTCAGACTGACAGACACTTGGCCCACAACACAACTGACATAACAATAGTTGAAAAGAAAAAAGTATGGTTCATTGACATTGCAATACCTGGAGATGCACGAATTGGAGATAAACAGCAAGAAAAAATCACAAAGTAACGGGACTTGCAAATTTAAGTTGAGCGACTGTGGAAAAAGAAATCGTGTGTTGTCCCGATTGTAATTGGAGCCCTTGGAGCAATACCTAAAGGACTACCTCACTATTTGGAAATTTTAAATTTATAAGACTTGAACATTCTGATTTTACAAAAAACCATCCTACTTGGAATAGCTTATATCCTCTGATGTTACCTTAATACTTCCTAGGTCCTTGGTTAGGACTCGAGCTGTTGAGCTACCAACCAGCCCCAAAGGCTGTGAATCTCACCAAAGATTAACATATTAATAATAATAATGATAATGATGATAATAATAATGATAATAATATCATAGTGTTTACAGTAATAAACGTTACAGTAATAAACAGCCAGTTTGGTGTAGCGATTAAGATCCCAGGATAGAACTAGAATAGAATGAATTCTAGTCCCACATTAGGCATGAAAGCCAACAGGGTGAGTTTGGGCCAATCCCTCTCTCCCTCTAAGCACAATTCACAGGGTTGTTATATGGAAAATAAGAGGAGGAATGTGTATTTTGCATGGTAGCTGCCTTGAGTTATTTAGAAAAATGAGGTTTTAAAAATCAAATAATAAATAAGATATAAAACACATAGAATAATGTGATAGTTTAAACATGTTAAAACATACCCAAGACATACCCAGGTAAATATACAAAAATACAAGAAAAGGAAAAAAATATTTACAAGAAACCTAGCTGAAAAAAGTTCTGTAATTATGTTAAAATAGAAAAAAATCCTCCAGGGAGAATGTTCCTACAACTTAAACTAGAAATTCTTTGATGCTCTTCAAGCTGATTTTCTGTATTGGTAGACTAGACTGCCTCAAGATTTAATATTAAGTTCTGGCAGGCCAACAGAAACTGTTTTTTAGCTCTATTGTGTTCAAAGATTTATCCTCAAGACACCACCTTGCATATGGAAATAATGTGGTAACGAATTAACTACATAAATGGTAGTTTGAGAAGTAAAAAGAGTTTGGCCATAATGTGCATATTTTTAGAGATTTTTTTTTTGTTTCAAAATGTTCATGCACATCCTATTTTAAACTGTTAATAAAACCATTATGTTAGATTGTCTGTTGGTGTAGGAATTTTGTGAAAGTGATTGGGACTCTGAAAAACATTTTCATCTTATAGTATTTGTGCATTTTTAAAGAGACTAATGATTTGGGCATCTACTGGCAAAATGACTGGCTGATTTGTGCCAATACCTACATATTATTCAAAAAAAATACTTTATGGACACAGGAAACAAGTAGATTAATCTTGGGTCTAATTAAACTAATGTTTTGCACCAAAAGCCAAATGCATTCAAATGCATTCTCAGGCCACAAAAGTGCATTCTGTTTTCAGTCTCTTTTATCAGATTCTCTGAAATGTCTGACTTTGACAATATAATGTGTTCATGTTCAAGCACATGTTCAGTGTGTGCGGGTGCGCGTGTATATACCATGTATGTATGTGTGTGTGGGTATGTGTGTGTATATATGTATGTATGTTTGTTTGTTTGTTTGTTTAGTGTCACAACCCCTGGTATGCCCCAATTATGGGAGGAAGCTAACTGCTTCCATTCTCTGTCCATCGGCTCGTCACAAGAGACCATCCAGACAGAAAGCCCAATATTTTACTGTTGCCTTTTGTTACATTTGTGTTGTATTTATTTCCCTTTATTTATTTACCAGCACAAATGCAACACACACACACACACACATATATATACACATACACAAACACACACACATACATACACATACCATATATTTATACTATAAATATATAGATATAGATATAGATAGATATGCACTTGAATACTACCCACAAACTAGGCATCATTTCTGAGTTTATCATTCCTTTACAAAAAACGTTGACACATCTGTTTGCCATTTTGAGCATAATAAACAATACAGGTAGACCTTGCCTTGCGACTGGTCACTTAGTGGCCATTCAAAGTTACGAGGGACCTTTCCAGGACTACTTACAACCTAGATTCAATGCTTCAGTGGCTCCCCCCCCCCAGTCACATGATTGAATCTTGGGACTCAGCAACAATCCAACATTTACTGCTGTTTGCGGTGTCCCACAGTCATGTGACTACAATTAATGGCTTTTTTAATGTACACTGACATTTCCTTCTGGTCTCCAGCAAAAAAACAAAAACAAACCCAGTGTAGATAGTGCTCAGGATGACTCCAGGGTCTAGTCACTTTCCTGTTAGAATCCAACAGAAATATTTGGTGGTGGTGATCATATGATCACAAAGGTTTGGGTAAACTCCACTTAGTAACATATGCTTCTTTAATCCCAATCTTGTTCTTTGGTGAGGAACTTGTTTGGATATCTTTCAGAGATGTGACGGCAATTCTTTGGTTGCCCAGGTGATCATCTAAAAAAAGTAACATTTTTCTTTCCAAATATAGTGTGGGTTGCTGATAGTTTTAAATGCAGAAAATTTCTCTTCAAAAGAATGATCAGATCTCTTCTTAAAACTTTGACCTCAATACATGAGGTATATTATCTATGTCTTAAAATTGACGTTCACAAATTACTAATAAAACTAATTATGCGAAAAAAGCAATCAGATTGCTGAGTTACTGAACTGAAAGGAATTTGTTCCCACTCTCTGTCTCTCCATCCTGTGAACTGATCTGGGTTCATAAAACTGGTGTAAAAAACACTCTGCACCTGAAGGGCAAGTGAGCAAAAAAGCATTAGAAAAAAACTTAGTCGGAAGAATCGGTTATTAATATGCACATTGCATTATACTCTAAAAATAGAATGCTCATAGAGAACATCTTAATTAGCTAACTTTATCTCTTATATCATATTAAAAAATGGAGAAAGTTCAGGACTCGACTCTCCATATATGTTTTTTTCAAGAGCCATCCATTTTGTCTGCGGAGATCCTACAAGTTCATCAAATGTATCATAAGCTGGTTGAACCACTGAAATCAGATTTTGGTTTGTTAATAAGTTTTAAGATTATTATACCCCAATAGGCTTGCAAGCATTTAATTGGTTAATATCTGATTTTAACTCTGTGATTTGTCTGAGCTGTAGCTACACTACAAGCGTATAACAGAATGTGGGAGTGAAGTTAAAATCTCATTTTAAGGGAAATTTGAACCTGGAATATGGATTTTGTTTTAGAAATTTGAATCCTCTTAAAAAAAATTTACAGTGCTAAAAGGAAAACAAACAATTGGCTGGAAATGTTTTATTTTGGAGACATTGCATGAGATTAATTTCAGTCTTTAACATTTACTGCCCTAGACTAGACTGCCCTTGTTTAGAAATAGCAAAGCTAGAATGTGGCTGGTTCTTTTCGTTTTGGCTTAGTGAACCCACCCATTAAAGGTTAGTAGTGTATGTAAACCAGGAAAGATATCTTTTTTTTAAAAAAAATGTTTATTTAAGAAAATGTAATATGGTTGTCCAACTCACTCTCAATGGCTCCTGGCCACTTACAAAGATAAAAACCCAATATAAAAAAATACTAAAAAGCAATACCCCCCCCCCATTCCACCCACCCACCCCCAGTGACAATAATCAAATAAGCCACTTGATGGGCTCCAAGCCACTCTAGGTTAGAGCAAAACTAGGCCTTGTGGAAGAGTGTCATACTGGGGTCAATCTTCTCTCCAAGGAGATAATGTTCCATAGGAAGAGAACTAACATGGTGAAGGCTCTTCTTCTGGGTCCCACTTGATGCATCTCCTTAACAAAGAGAATCCATAGCATTCCCTGCCATCCCAATCTGGTGGGCCAGGTACATGTGACAGGAAAAAGCAAACCTTCTAATAACCTGGTTCCAAGCCATGTAGGGCTTTAAAGGGGACAACCACTACCTTGAATTGGATGCAGAAGCAAATTGGCAACCAATGCAGCTCCCGTAGGATAGATGGCATATGTGCACATCTAGGCCTGCACAAAACCATGAGGGCTACTGCATTTTGAACCAATTGAAGCTCCTAGATATATTTCAAGGGCAGCCCCATGTATGAACCCCTTAAAATATAAACAATAAATGAACAATAAAATATACTGAACATTTATGGCTTAACATTATATGAATAATACACGACAATTACTTCTACTTTAAAAAAAAAAGGAATCTAGTAGAATTACTGAAACTTTATTATTTTGCCTTTTATGCTGGGCAAGTAGGATAGTTTTTAAAAATTCACTGAAAGTACCTGTACATTACAAATCATGACCATTAATACCTTTAATATGGATTTCACATTAACTGATTCTTAATTTTATTGGAACTGTCATGTATATGTTCCCTGGGGAATATTTTATTTCTATGGTCATTTTTAAATCTTGGATTATAATAACTAATAAATTGGTAGCATTTCATTTGTGTTTTCCCATAGACCAAAAAATACTGAAAAAGGAGAATGAGCCAAGAACAAACTCAAGCAGAGAACCTTAGATCTAGATGTGCAGGGATAGAAGTGAGCGCTCACAACTTTGCTACATTGAGTTGATGTATCAACCTCCAAATACTTTTATCCCA
The DNA here is from genome assembly GCF_051295495.1 of Thamnophis sirtalis. Taxonomy (NCBI): domain Eukaryota; kingdom Metazoa; phylum Chordata; class Lepidosauria; order Squamata; family Natricidae; genus Thamnophis; species Thamnophis sirtalis. The sequence continues at coordinate 43,767,173 of NW_028261381.1, read as the reverse complement.
GAAGGCCCCTTTCACAGAATATCTAGACAATCCTGCCTTTGATGATGTAGTTGTGCAGATTCAGTAATATTCCCAACAACTCTTTATGTATTGACCTTTGCTGAAAATTCTGGGAATTTTAAGTCCATTCCCCCTGGATTTGCTAAGGCTGGGAAACCCTGCTATAGATCACTCTGTAGGGGTATGGCTGGAATCTAGTCCATTAATAATGTCCATTTCACTGATCAATGGGAAAAGTTGTATAAAACCAATAAGTAAGAACAAAGAAATATATTCCACTTACATATTTCTCATTTAAGGCGTCGTTAGCTATCTCCTTGCCTTCCATCTCTTAAGTAATTTATTTCTGTTTGCTTCAGAACTTCTACATGGGGCAAGTTAAAAGGTGGACAATCTTTTATTTGCAGGTCAAATATGTGCTCATTAGCAAGTGTGTGTGTGTATAGTGTGGGATAAAAGTGGGATAAAAATCTAAAAAAATATATTTACAATTCAACTTTTTGATGCACAAAAAAACCTATAGTAAAAAAAGAATGTCTGGGTATGTGTGTGTATACACACATATATACACACTTTTTAAACTTTATTGTGTTTTTTGTCAGTCAAAAGGTAGAACTGTATTTTTTTTTACATTTTTATCCCATTTTTTCATATACAGCTCAGGATGACAAATATACTAATACTCCTTCCTCCTCCAATTTTCCCCACAACAGCCAGGTAGGTCAGACTGAGAGAGTATGGCTGGCCCAAAGTCACCCACATGGCTTGGATGCCTAAAGACAGTATAGCTCCTGGTTTCTAGGCCAGCATCTTAACCACTATACCAATTTTTCCAGTAGAATTGAGGGAGGGCCAGATTAGCTTGCATATAGGAACAGACTTTGATTTAAATTGGTAAGAAAAAGCGAGAGTGTTAATTCTGGCTATTCAACTGCTTATGTCATAGAATAGCATGGAATAACAGAGTTGGAAGGGACCTTGGAGGTCTTCTAGTCTAACCCCCCTGCTTGAGCAGGAGATCCTATACTGTTTCAGACAAGTCGCTGCCAGTCTCCTCTTAAAGAAAATGTCTTGAAAGAGATCCCACTTACCTGAGAATGGGGTGTCTTAACCATATGTGTTTTTTCATATTCTTAGAAAATTTCTGCTTTTACGTGTTCATTGACATTTCCTGTAAAAGCTTGTCCACATTGGACCAAAAGCCATTTTAGTGCATTAAAACTATCTATGTTTTGAGTAAATCTGAGATTATGTATCTTAGAAAATGCTCTTGTTTTTCCCCCTCAAGACATGCATCTAGTGCATTTTTAACTTCCGACAGACAGTAAATAGTATGCATGACTACTGCAACCACCACACAATATGCATGACTACCGCAACCATCATATAAAATCTTTCCCCAGCCATTTCTCTGCAGCAGCCATTAGATGATTACTTATGCCGAATTATTTGAGTCTTAAGACCAGCTACAATATTTTTCAAGGCTTTTCCTTTGACAAATTTATAAAGTTCAGTTGACAGCATGCTGCAAATGACTGCTGTCAGGCTGCTGTCTTTGTTGGTGGGTTCTGCTGAACAGTAAGTGCTGAAAATCCATATGTTTTTAAGGCAGGAGAAAGAAGTGTGAGGAGGGAAGGGAAGGGGTGGAGAGGGGAGAAGAGAGGAGAAGAATGTTATAGTATTGGAACATTCTAAATTTCTAGTCATCAAGTTTCAGAAGCCTATGTCCTATTATAGTAACAAAGTCTTAGGAAAAGCTGAGAAGTCCTAGCAGAAGAAATTCCTTCCCTTTTTCATAATTGAAATAGTCAAAATGCAAAACAAGGCACTGCTCTCGGGCATCATTAAGCCAGTCTCAAAAGAGTTTTATAAGTCCTTTTCTTTTACACTATTATAACATGGAGGAAGGATTCAGATAAGGGAAAAAAGTTGGTGGCATTTTAATTAGATGTCAAAAAAAGTTGTGCTTTTGTAGCAACGTCAGTCCTTTTGGATACCATCTGTGGGAATATTTCAAGCTAATCAGTTTTATTTTCACTTGTCTTCACAAAGTGTCGCTACCCTCTCTAAAAAAAGAAAAGAAGAGAAACCTTAACAACCATTTTTCCAGCATCTTCTGCCTATTACCAGCCCTTCAGTGCTTGCTGCTGAATTGTTAAGAGCTCAAGATAGCTTCCAAGACAGTTCCCCTTGTTCCTCTACAGAGACGGGTGAAGGCGTTGCTGACATCACAACATAACAGTTGTGATTTTCGATCATGGCTGAGGCTTCAGCCAGTACCTTAGCCAAATCCTTCAGCAGCTACCTGCCGAATATCTAAACATCTAAACCTCGAACAGTGTAAGGTTTTAGCAGCAGCTGAGCTCTTTCCCTAAGGGGCTCTGCACAGTTTCAAGAGAAGCCAAATGATGGAAACTGTATCCTCAGCAACTTTACCACACTACATGCCAGTATGATGAAGGTATGCAATTTCTGAAATATCTGGTTTAAAAAAAAATGGAGCAAACTTGGCTCTATTTATAGAGTTCTTTGTTTTTCGGCAAATTTCTTCTTTAAACCTTTCTAGAAAAAAATCTATATGTTTATCTGCATGCTTTATTTATTTCTGCAAATAGATATTCAGTTACACTGAGAATGTAAGGAAGATTACATTGTTGGGAAATGTATAGGTTTTATATATTTGTAATATATAATTATATAAATAGATAAATTGTCAGGAATATGCTGTGCCTCAATAGAGGCAGAGATTTTTTAAGGTTCTTTTTGAAAATACAAAACTGGGACAGAAATGTCTTAGTTTTACAAAAGATCTCAAGGCATTTCCCCAAAAGCTTATATGTTGTTGGGGAAAAATCTCATTTTAATGTGCTTTGTAGCCGTAAAGCAATTAACAGCTGATTGCTTTATATGTCTGTTCAGAAATAATATTTACTGAGAACAATAGGAACTATTTCCAGAAAAAAAAGCATGAAAAGAATCGACAAATAATATATTTTGTGATAGTGCTGCAAAAGCAGCCCATGGGGTGGGGTTTGAGGGGGGAGATGGGAAATAAATAGTGATTTTTGCAAAATATATTTTTTGGTTTTCAGTTTTTACCTAATAAAAATGCTATCTTAGAAAACACAGCAATATAAATAAGATACATGGGGGAAAGAAATATATTTTATTTGCAGGGCTTGAGATATTTTGCCAGATAAAATTATGCAGTGGTCCATTTGTAATAGGTCCAGTGCTATGTAACTAATACAGTTGGTTCTAATAAAATAAATAACATGTTTGTGATTTATTAACGTATTATTTTAAAACTTCAGAGAAATAGAACTTGATGTCTTGTTCCAAATGTTCCTATCCATTTCAGTGCAACCGGTAAGCACACTTAATCTTGTGTGTTTTACCTAGTCCAAACTCATTAGTATTGTGATATGCTTAAATGGTTTAAGATCTAAATATTTCCTTTTTAATTTTTAACCACTGCTATAGATTTATTAGCTAGTGATCCATAACAGATAATAGGATTTTTAATTAAAACCAGACTTTAAAATATGTTGAAAAATGTATCTTGTAATTTTTAAAATACATGTGCACAACCTCTATTTGAGATGGTGATCAATTCTGAGAGGTTGGTACCCAGAACTAAACAGAGAACACCTCTTTAAATAATATTGGTTTGTGCAAGTTCATAAAAAGTATCCATTTTTCTCATTGAAAATGATGTTTTGTTGGTCATAAATAATTAAATGTCGATGTAGCAATTGAACTAATGTGGGTAGCATTGTGTTATGTACTAGAAAAATGAATTACATTGCTCCCTGTTTGATAGCCCATGTTTTCTTTGCCTTAACATTTTATAGTTTGATTTTGGATTTTGATAATACCTGATTTAAATGCATACTAGTTTGTGGAAGGGACATATTTTGTATCAAAATTGATAATGGAAGTCAGTACAGGAGGAGATCCCAATAAATTTCAATAATAGATCATGTACATCATATCAATATGAATACTTTTATTGAAAAAGTATGAATTCATGTACAGTGTTGTAATATATTGTCATAGTGATATACAAATGAAAGCAGCATTGATAAGAAATTCAGCTGCTAAAGCTTCATGCTTTTCTCTTCCCTTTATATCTGAACATTAGCATTAGTGATTACTGTAATCTTTCTTAAACGAATTGCTTTACTTGTTCTGTTGGTTGATGAAGTTAGCTATCACGATATTATAGAAAATGATAATTTATTTGGTGTTTTGATATATGCAAATGGGTGTCTGCTTGTAGAACAGGAATTTCCCTTCCTCTCATCTCTCCTCTTGTCCCTGCACCTGCTGCTAATATTCACTCCTGTAGCTCCTCCATCCCCCACCAAGTAGATTTATGAAGGCTGCAGGGGAGGGAGAAGAGAAATTTGATCAATCAATATTGCTCTGGTGACTGAATTACACCGGGATTTGGAGACCCGGAGGATTTGGAGACCTTTGGTTTTATCCTTTATTATTGTTTGTTACTATACTTAATACAAGCAATATGAAATCAAGATTTTTTTTAAAAATTGCTTGGGATTCTAGTCTAATCTGATAAATAATTCAAGAAAAATCCAAGTGTTCTAATTTGAGAAGGCAAATTTAAGTAGGAAAGGACAGAATCCAGTAATTGCCCCCTGATAAATTGAGCTCTCTTCCTCTTGAACCATTTTTCCCAAATAATTGAAATATAATATAATTGGCTAGCACGGATGGTGTTGCCTAGTTTGGGTAATGAAACGTCCTCAATAAAACAACCAAGCTCGGAGAGCACCAAGGACCCATCATAATTGAAATATCTCCTATCTTTTGAAGTTTCCTAGAGATTGGCATCCTAGTGAAGGACAAATTGTTACCCTCTATTTCTTTTTGCAGAGGCATCAAGTCATAGAAAAACACTACATACTAGGCACCAATTACACTTTTAAGCAGTTTTCGATTTTCTCATTTAAATCAGTAGGATCAGAAGGTGTTCAGTGAAATTGCTTTGCAAGAATTAAGTTCCTCTTGTTGAGCTCCATTAGACAGTTTATAAAGCTGAATAAGCATGTTGCTTTACAAATAGGACTGCGGGAATTGCAAAGGGATGTACCACTACAAATAGATATTAAATATAGGAATATAATTTAATTACTAACTGGAATACTGTCAGTACATGAACAAAAGTTCATAATACTCTTTTAGAAAAGCAAGATTAAGAAGAAACTGCTAGAAATGTGAAATGCTGTGATAAATATAAATAGAGTGAGATCCTATCCTTGCTCATCAGTAGACAAGCATTTGGGAAACATTTGGGAATATGGAAGTGGCAATTACTGTGGTGATAGAGGGGGAAAAAACATCAGGGACATGAAACCAGCTTGTGAATAGCTTGTGATATTTTTACTTTGATATTAAAATTAACACACTTCATCCATTAAAGGGCGAAAGACTTCTTAGTCCCAATATTCAATGATGGATTGACTGACCTGCTCAGTTCAGCGAATGCTCATATTTCTAGAAGCTTGTGACAGATGGATACAATGCATGTTTGTAGTCAAGCTCAGTTCCAAATGATTTCATGTATTTCTTCATGAACTTTCATTTTTGAAACACAGGGTAGTGAATGGCCATTGCGCTATTCCAGGATTTTTTTTTCTGCAGTACTTCTCAGTCTGTCCCCCAGTCCTGTGTCTCCTGTCTTTCTGGTGCCTCCTATCCAAGTATCATTGTGACATATGATATTTAAAAGTACAATATAACTGATCTTTAAATGTTACAGTAAATACTGTTTATGTTACATTCTGAAAAGAATATTTACAGTAGCCAGTTCAGAAACGCATGGTATTGTGCTTAGAACATATTAAAACTAGGTACAATGCTATAGAATAGCAAGATCAACGTGGCTTAGAATAAAGTAATACGGAAAAGCTATGCATGATTACCTCTTTGTGATTACCTCTTCCTTTCTTCTCCGTATTGTAAAGTGTTTGTCCTAGTTAGAATCTTAAGATATTTGGTGTAGCTATTGTTGTTCCAGGAAATCTCTTTACTTGGATGACTATGGTTAAATGACATTTGGAGGATTTTTTGTTCCCTTTGTAATTTTAATATCTTGACTGGCTTTCAACTAACCATTTTAAAGAGTATTACAGATCTGCTGTATTTTCTGCTGGGTCTGTGCTTTTAAAGAGGGCATCACCAGGCAAAAGCAGCCCTTGCTCCATTTTCTTCAAAACAGACACAATACTTTCCTGGCTTAAGAAGTCACATTTTTGTTTCACCATTTCAGTTAGCTGCAAAACAGAATCTTATGGATGTGTTTAGTCTTTACATGGATGGAGGGCTGAGGAGACGCATACTTCCCCTCTTCCTTGCCTTCCCTTGCTCTAATGGAAGCTTAGAACCGAGTTGGAAATCAGATGTTACTCAGCTCTAGTTCCAGTATAGCCATCTGGACTTACTGGGAACAGCACTTCAATAGCAATTGGAGGAATTTCGATTTCCCAGCCTAGAAAGCTTTCTTTGCTCTTTCCTTCATGTTAGAAGGCTTTTGATCAATATAGACTAGAAGTGAGACAATTCAAGAATGGGTAGAAAGGAAAACCATCTCATGAACCATCTTGGTGTGTGGAGCTTGGGCAGAAGAATTTTATTGCTTAATTTTTTGGCTTGCATCCTCCCAATTTTAAATCCCAGAATAAGCTGTTAAATATTTCACAGTCTAATTCTCTCTTGCCTGCTTTCCAGCTTCCTTCATGTTTTCCTGCTCAGCATCAATATTCTATGCAATTAAGAAGCATATAGGTCCTTAAATAGCCTATAAATGGTGTGGATTTTTTTAAAAAAATATCAGCTACTCTAGTTATGTTCGTTAATAATACTAAAAACTAATAACTTGTTTGCTTAGCTGTGTTTCTCTTCCAAACTAACAGTAAACTATAGCGTGAAGGTTTGTTACAGAGAATAATTGCAAGTTGAGTATATGAAAGGAAGGAAAAAGTGCTAAAGTACAAATGTTCCTTTCTGCTTTTTCTAGAAAACGTTATTTATAGTGCAATGAATAATTCGATTTTAGCATTTTCCTGTTCTAGTTTCCATGGTTACAGCTTTGGAGTGTGGTAAGGCATATGAGAGAATGGCAAACAAACTCTTACCTAAGCTTTTCAGCTAATTAGGGAATAGGTGGGCTTTAATGGCATTAACATCCTACCAATCAAATTGTAAGGAACATTAGAGCATTGTTTTTACTAAAGGACAAGACGTTGCTTTATAAATTAGTTAAACTGGATGCTGAAACTTGCCTAAATATAATTGCAGGCTTTAAAAAAAAGATTTTTAAAATCCTGCCTCTATTATTTTTATAAATAACTCAAGGTGGTGAACATCCCTAATATTCTTAACTTCTCCTATTTACCCTTCAGAATAATAGATTAACAGAGTTGGAAGGGAACTTGGAGGTCTTCTAGTCCAACCCCCTGCTCAAACAGGAAAACCTATATCATTTCTGACAAATGGTTGTCTAATCTCTTCTTAAAAACCTCCAGTGTTGGGGCACAGCTTTTAGAGGCAAGTCGTTCCACTGATTAATTGTTCTCACTGTTAGGAAATTTCTCCTTAGTTTTATTCTCTCCTTGATTAATTTCCATCCCTTCCTTCTTCTCCTGCCTTTAGGTGCTTTGGAGAATAGGTTGGCCTCCTCATCCTTGTGGCAGCCCCTTAGATATTGAAACACTGCTATCATGTCACCCCTAGTCCTTTTTTTCATTAAACTAGACATACCCATTTTCTACAATCATTCTTTTTATGTTTTAGGCTCCAGTCATCTTCATTGCTTTTTTCTGTTCTCTGCACTCTTTTTAGAGTCTCAACATCTTTTTTATATTGCCGCGACCAAACTGGATGCGGTATCCCAAGTATGGTCTTACCGAGGCATTATAAAGTGATACCCTAACGCTTTGCATGATATTCTCATGAAACAACAAAGTAAAACAGAAACGATGATACTGTAAACTGTAAAATTGTATTGACTAGGTTTTGAGCTGTACACCTAAGTAGTTAAGACCACCTGGACAAGAAAATGAGAACTGAATCGGAGATAACATATTACAAGTGTGTTACAGTTTTTTTTTACTTTTGAAGGAAAGTAACATGATTTATTCCCATCCTCATTTATCAGAGTTTATTTATCGTGCTGTCGCAATTTGCTTTAGCCGTGGTTTGTTGAATAAGTCATTGTGTCTTGATTCTGACAACAATGGCTAAGCTATCATTCTTTTTTTTTTTTTGCCATCCATCATGACTATATCTTCATACTGCACTAAATTTTAAAAAAAAATCTGGCCAACATTCTCCTAAACAAGCTGATATTACGTTTGATACTGTCACATTTTCTTTGCTGTCATGTTTTTCCAGATTAGAAATAGAAATGAAGCAGTGACAGAATATAAGAAATACCAGTTGAACTAATCAAAGCTAAAGGACCCAAAGCCCCAAATTAGTGCTACTGCTGAATAGAATGGAATGGGATATGAACATGGAACATGGAATATAAAATAGAATTAGTGCTCAATTTACAATAGTTCATTTAGTGACTATTGAAACTTATAATGCCACTGTAAAAAGTAATTTATGACCGTTTTTCACAGTTATGACTTTTGCAGCATTTCCATGATCATATGATCAAAATTCAGATGCTTGGCAACTGGTTCACATAATCATTGATGTATCTCTGTGATCACCTTTTGCAACATTCTGACAAAGGTCATAAAATGGGTCAAAACTCATTTAACAAATGTCTCACTTAACAACAGAAATTTGGGGCTCAATTATTGTCATAATCAAGGACTACCTATAGAATGGAGTCGAGTGGAATAAAAATATAGAAATAGAATTTTTATGTTTCTAAACATTCCATCAACTTTTCCCACTCCCAGAGAGAGGATAATATTAGGATCCAGAAAAGAAGAAAACCTTCCAAATATTTTCTTGCACATTCTGTGCCGTGCACCATTTTACTTAATCTGAGGGGCATATTGAAAGAAGCTGGTGTGCTTTTTGGCTAATGCGTCTAGACGGTTTAATGTTCCCAGTGTAATGTATTCAGCTTCTGCTGCATTTTAGAACAGGGATAACAATAGTGCAGTATGTTTCTTTGCATTATGACTCACACACAGTTCCTTCTGGCGCTGTGAAATACAATTTCTCTAACTCCAATTATCAAATTGAAAATAGTACTTGCACTGAAATCAACAGTTTTTCACCCTCCTAAGCATTATGTGAGATCTGGTTTCTTCTTCTTTTTTTAAAATGCACCTAAGGAATGGGTCATTAATTATTGGAAAGACTGCTTTCTCCATCAAAATCAGGTTTTAAGGTGCTCAGGAGAGGTTTTGTATTCTGTCCAATAGTTGTGAGCAGCCTAAATGTCAGACAAGCAAGAAACAGCCATCTGAATAGCTCCTCACGGGCTCAGACTCTCATTGCGAGGGACATTCCTTCCATAAGCTAAAATCTGCATTCAAAATTAAGATGCTGGTTTTGTTCAGCATGCAGAGCTGTTTGCCAGGGCTGGTTTTTAATGTGGCAGGTGCTCATATTTCTCAGTGGTGCTTTTCGTTTTATACATTTTAACCCCATGAATCCCATTCCTTTTATTTCATGAAAGTGTCTTCTGGGTGTAAAGATGAGTTGGGATGTGGGAAAGCATTCTGGGCAACCATAGGGAAAGGCAGGATACAACAGCCTTACTTTTATTTCTTACAAATGGATGTCTGACGATTGGCCTGCTAGAAATACAGGTAGTCCTTGACTGATAACAGCTTACTTAGTGAACGTTTGATGTCGCAACAGCACTGGAAAAAAGTGACTTCAAACCCCTTTTCACAGTTATATCCTTTGCGGTATCCCTGCAGTCAGGTGATCAAAATTCAGATGCTTGGCAACTGACTCATATTTATGACGGTTGCTGTGTCCTGGGGTCATGTGATCACCTTTTGTGACTGTCTGACAAGCAAAGTCAATGCAGAAGCCAGTTTCACTTAACAACTGTGTTATTAACTTAACAACTGCATTCACTTACAACTGTGGCAAGAAAGATTGTAAATTGGGGCAAAACCCACTTAACAAATGTTTCATTTAACAACAAATTTGGGGCTCAATTGTCATAATTTCGAAGACTACCTGTAATTTAACAACTGCAGTGAATCACTTAACAACCATGGCAAGAAAGGTCATAAAGTGAGGCAAATTCACTTAACCCTTGCCTCGCTTAACACTAGAAATGTGCTTGATTGTGGTAAGCCGAGGACTACCTGTGTAAGCCATTTTGTGAATTGGCAAGTCATTACATTGCAACCATTTTCTGACAGCATTCACAGCTTGGCCTTCAACATCCAGGTATGTTGTGGTGCCCCAAATGTTGCCTCCCTTATTAGAGGCAAGGTTTGGAGTCCCTCACCAGCTTACTTGCATCCTTTGGGGAAAAGTAATAATTAGGCATTGAGTAGTAGCCCAAGGCTTCCCAAGACCTTCTGTTCATTATTCTTGAATTTTGAAGCAGCTAAAATGCATGTGTATATAATGTCGCCTTGGCCTATTTTTGCTAAAGTAATATCTTTTTTTAAAAGCATATAAACCTATGACTTAAATTCTAAAAAAGGACACAAAGACAGGTGTTTGAATACCGAGTTGCCTTCTATACTGAAGATGAGAGTGCTGTCTACTAAACTAAAAAATAATAGTCATTATGACTTTCTTAGCCATTTTGCTAAAAATTAAGAGGAAATTTCTGGAAAAAATTATGCAACAGAAAGCATTTTGCTTTCTGTTATGAAATAGATTAGCGAAGGAAAAATATGTGAAAAATAATATTGCAGAATTCTTTAGCCATTGAAAAATGAATGCTTCTTGTATATTAGAGAGATAACTGAGAAGGAAGAAAAGCTGAAGAGTGTCATTTTTGTTGATTCTATTATAAATGTCACAAAATGTTATGTCAACAAAATATTGGCTAGGCTTGTATAGCTTTTCACATGAGCATACCTTCCTTATAAGAGGACGTGGACAATAGTTCTAATTTTATAGAATTTCAGCTACTTCCTTTTCCTTCATTGTGATATGTCATTGTTTACAGTACTGTTACATTTTTAAAAAATGAAGTTTGTTCAGTTGTATATGGCCAAAGCCTTCCATCTTTCCCATTTATTTAAAAATAAATTGATCTCTGTTAAGAGAAATGCATTTTATTCTTGCAATTTTAATTCTGTCTTTGTATACAGTTATATATAACATAGTAAGTAACCCTATCCTGTTAGGAAGAAATAGGACCTGAATAAATATTTTGATGGTTTATGTAATGATTTATAGTTTGGGGTTTATAATTATTTGAGGGTTTTTTTACTGTTCTGATTAGCAAGTCTCAACCTGAATGATTTAAGACATTAAAGAGTTTTACTGCCCTCTGCTGTATGGAATACTTCTAATCTTTTATTTCTTGTTCGGCACCTGAAAATGTTTCCTTTCCTTATATTGAGTTTTCTTTACATTATGCTATAGCACTGCAAATGAAAGCTAGCATGTTATTGACCAAATGAAAGCTATCATCTACATGCCATAATATTTTTATAAGATACAATACTTTTAATTGCTGGGTAAGTTTGAAATCCAAATGTACAAAACTGCAATCCAACTGCCTTGATTTATATATACAAAGAATTGCATTTTTCTGGGCCTGAATGTATTGACAGAAATCTAAACAAGCCATGCAGGCAGTCCTTGGGTTACGATAGCAGTCGATATTAGAAACTACATTGATAAGAAAGCAATCCAGTCATAAAGCATTAGGTCACATAACCCTGATGCCTAGCAACAACAATTCCCACAGTCCTGTTGTCATTGTTAAGTGAGAACCTTATTCGATCACGACTTCTGATCTCCTGCTGGTTTCCCCATTGAATTTGCTTGTGGGAAGTTGGCAGCATCAGAAATTGTTATCATTTGACTATGGCTCATTGTGACATCACAATTGGAAGCAGAGCCCCTGGCTCACAATCCGATGATTGCAGGGATGCTGTTATATATGGAACTTCAAGGACCCATCCTAAGTCATCATTCACTCTACCATACCCAATTTAACTTTGAATAGTTGCTGAATGAATGGTTGTAACCCAAGAAATGCTTTCAGTGTAAAAATGTAATAATTATAATATTTTTTAAAGGAAAAATATGACATGGACCTGTAATTTAGAACAAAACTACAGACTGATAGCACAATAGAAAACATCCTAGTTTTAGCTAGCCTAAGTGTAATGTTTGATCCAAATTAGATTAAAGTTCCCCAACATTAGTTCACTTTTATAAGTAGTCTTTATGATTACCCATGAAACGTGATCTAACAGAATCAATTGAATTTTTAATCCAATTCACTTAAATTCTTAGTAAAATGGACAAATCCAATGGGCAGCCTTGCTCTTTGATAGTACTGGTAGCACATAATGCCTTTTTGTGAGAGGTAGTTTGATACAGAAATTATACTCTATAGACATTTCCCATGTTGGAAAAAAAATCAATTGCCATATATCTATGTCTATATATCTACACACACACACACACACACACACTGGTGTGTCTGTGTGTGTGTGTGAGAGAGAGAGAGACTATAAAGTAATCTAATTTTGTAGGTTTGAATAGAGTAAATTAGCTTTTGAGCAGTTAGAGATGTCATTGTTTTTCTCAAGATAAATGATGGCTTCTGGATTTCAGTTGCATTTACAGCAAATTGGAAGAAATCAATGTGATATTTTAAAGGAGAGAAGAAATAAAATTGAACAGTTTTGAGACATTAAAGAGTTATTTTCCTGTAGACAATTTCATCTATAAATAATTGGGATCCTCATGCTGTCAAGTAGATATTTTCCTTATTTTTGTCATGTTTTTTATTCAGTATATTTTAAATCTGTTTAAGAGTATTCATAGAATCCATCAACTTAAAACTTACTATCACGTGCAGGAAGTCAGGAGTCAAGGCGGTTTAAATTAATATACAGGTTTATTGTACTCTAACTGTGTCTCTACAAGAATCTGAACTGCTAACGGTCAAAACAAATTGGCAGTGGAAGAATGCACGGAATTCAAGGGGGGGATGGACTTAGATCTCTTGTGAGCACAAAGGGACGCCAAACTGATGATACCCTTGACTCTTCCTTCAGTCTCATCCTGGTTATCTCGTACATCTTCTTTAATCAGCAAATTGTATTAGTTACTTGTAATCATTTTCTTTTTATTATCTGCACAGCAGTTGAATTTATAGGACTTTCAGTCAACTGTTTATGCCCATTTAATTAATTGTAAAAATTTACCTTGCATAGTTGAATTTTTTTCTGCTAAAGGAATATATACATGTTTTTCCTAACATAGATGGTATATCATAAGATTATTCTCATCTTCTTAATCCCCACAAAATAAAATAGGTTTTATGATTTCTAATAGGTATGACTGCTTGAAAGGGAAGAGACAGTAAGTGATCTTTTCATGGATCATAAGAAAATTCCACAGTAGCATTTTTCTTTTCTTTTTTATACTGTTGTGGATTTTTTTTCTTGTATAGTTTTAAAAGTTTAGGATTTTGGCCAATTTCCAGAATGTAGTCTTGAAATGCTTATGGAAGTCTTGTACTCCCCCCCACCCCGATGATTAACATTTATATTCAAATTCATTAGATCAGCTCCATTTGGTCCATATAGGTAGTGAAGTGAAATCTAATATTTTGCATTTAGATTAGAACTGCTTTTTTACCTTGGTTTTTTTTTAAAGTCTCAAATCATCTTCAAGCCCTGTGTCTTACTAATTCAGTCTTTTGGTTTACACTTAATAATGTGGAAGTGAAGAATGAAGGAAGTAGCATTTGTAAGCCCTTTCTTAAAATATCTTATTTAAATTGAAACATGCAACACACGTTTTGAAGAATACCATTATCATTGGGTTATATCACAGACTCTGAATCTCAACAATAAGAACAATATTTGAAAGTTAATTCACTTACTCCTTCCAGCCCAATTTTCTGTATTAATGATATTTAAAATTAACTTCAAGTTATATATTAAGGACTGCTGTAGCAAAGTTCTGGCAATCATACAACTTCAAGTAGGAATTTTTGAATAGGTATGAAAAAATAGTTAAAATGTTTATTTTTTCACACAAAAAAATCAGCTGTTGATTTTTAAACATTTTTTAGGTATCTAAAAGGAATGGTATTGCTGATGCCAAACAGTATAATACAGCCCAGGGGTCTCCAATAGTAATAAGGACATGGGACACCTTTCAGATTCCAGATGGATCATTACAACTGACATCTTGGTTGACGACTGTGAAAAAGATCCTTGGATTATTTTATTTTATTTTCGTGGGGGACCACAATCACATATCTACAGGATACACCAGGCAAGTAGTAATGAGTTTTAATTGCTTGTGTGGCCTTCCTATTATAGAAGGAGGAAGGCTGTTTACAATGCAGATCTGAAACCATCTTCCCAAAGGTTTCAGTGCATTTCTGAACTCTTTTTTCTAGTAATTATGTTTAAAACCGCAGCCTGCAGGGCTTTTAAAATGTAAATGTATAACCAACAAATAGTTTGATATTTTAGCAATAAATAATGATTTATCTTTGTGAAATCTGTAGTACTGTTTGTCAAGGTATTACCATGACATAGATACTACTTGATATACATATAACAACTTAGCAGGACAGCCAAATCCCAAAGTTTATAATTTTTGCCGTGAGAACAGTGATGATTCCACTTTGCTTTGAAAGTTGGCACTTTAGACCTTTGTATCTTCACTATTTTTCCCTCAAAATTATTTTTAACAAAAACAATTATTTGTGATCTACTTTAATTTGCAAATTCATAGTTAAGGGCCAGAGATCCATAAATCACACTCTACATGCTGAATTATTGAGTTTAGGGTTGCTGCATTGGATGGAACCAATGATACTTGTTGGTATGTTCATCTACAAGTATTCCTTCAAATGAGGATTTGGAAAGCTTTTAAAGCCTTCTAACAAGACTTGAATACAAGTATGATCACAATCATGACTGGAATCTTAGTAGTTGAGTAAAGTAGTCGTTAAATGAGACAAGCATGTGACTGCTTCACTCAACAAACACAATCCTGGTGTCCTATTCCACCCCAGGAAATCAGACACATGGGTAAGACTTTTATCTTTTCTAAAAGCTTTTCAAACAGAACTCTTAACAGCAAAAGGTTTGAAGGAATTGAGGAACCCGATGGTGAAGTGAAGAGAATTGTTATCAATGAATTTGTTAAGCATGCAGCTCCCCTTATATAGGGGCAGTGTCACCCAAATTTAGTCCTTTGAAGGGACAGAGTTCTTTCTGGCGAATAGTCTTGCTGAGAGCCTTTATTCAATGTCTGAGATTCCTTCCTGGTAGGCAGCCCTTTCGTTCTCGAAGAACTGCCTGGCGAATGGGGGCAGAATCGCAGCTCCAGGCAGAGCTGAGATTCCTTCCCAGCAAAGAACTGCCTGCTGGGAGAGAATCTCAGCTCCGCGGCAGGGAACAGCAGATTGCAACCTTCTGTATTGGCTTCCCTATTGACTTTCTGGGGACCCAGACAGAGAAAATGGCAAATGGTAATCACATGATCGCGGGGTGTACAGCAGCAGGTTGTACACATGAACAGTTTGCCAATCACCCAGAGGTGATCATGTGACCACACAAGGGTAGCTCTATGTTTTACTGGAAGTGCTTTATGGGCTGTATTCCGAGACCATCTTAATTTCAAACAGTCGTTAAACAACCAGTTGCAAGTCAAGGATTACATGTTAAAAGAAGTTTGAATAGCATATATGCATATTTGAAGAAATACTGGCCTTCCATATGCAGATGTACAAGTCTGGACGTAATTCTCTGTTTTCATTTATATAATATATAGGTGGTATTTAATGAAATGATACTTTCTAAGTCTAATTCAAAATGTCATGTTGAAATGTCAGTTAAGTTTAATATTGCCTAGACTTGAATGTCACTTTTGATTCTTGCAAATATTTTATTGTTTGTGATTGTTAATAAAGTGAACAATTCTGAATTCATGGCTAAATCTTTTTAAGCAGCCTTTAGAAACTGATCTTTTCATGTATTACTGAAATGAGCTAATACAGATACTAATGATGGTACCCGAATTCTTCCTTTTCCTCTTCCTTTTCCTTCTCTTTTTTCAGGCTCCATATTTCCTTTAGATTTTTAAAATAACCTTTTCTAATGAGGATGACTGATACGATTAGAGTAAAGGAGGAAGGTGATACAATGAAATGTTCAGAAGCTGAAATAAAAGACAATACTGCAGTAGAACACTTCGTAAGATCGGAAAGTCAAGAGCAAATTCAAGCAGAAAAAGTTGAAAAATGTACCGATAATAAAAATGATGTACAGGTAAGAGAAATGTCTCCCATCCTATTTTTTCATCCTGGTGTGGTGTATATTGAATGGAAGGAGGTAAAACAATGTAGGCCATTGTGAACAAAAGGCAGGATAAAAATCTTTAAATCATTGTGTCTCTTAATTATATTTGTGTCATTTTTGCTGGTGTTCTTAAAATGCACGAACTGTGATTCTCTTTTGTTTGCTCCTTTGCTTTAATCTACACTTTTCTTATTATTGTACTTTTTAAATTTTTTAAGTAGGTCTGAAAATATGGGTGTACATTTTTCAGAACGGAAAGAATTGGTAGCAGTATATGTTTGTATTGATGAATCATATTAATATAATATTAGAGGTCCAAAACATGCTGAATTGATCAATGTTCACTTCAAATATGAAATAGATGTTTTTTAAAACAAAAATAAAAACAAGTTAATTTCAGTTGAATTTAAGCTTTCTACTTCAGTTGCTATTTCTAACCAAAGCAGTTTGATTTTATTAGTTTCAGCATTTCTTTAATAAAAGAATTTTGAGTGAGTAATCCAAAGAGAATTGTTCCTAAATCCCTGAATGGCTAGTTTTGATTGCTTTGATTGTGACCTTTTTTACTTTTTGCTTTTCTATATAATACCGTGTTTCCCCGAAAATAAGACAGCGCCTTATTTTCTTTTGACCCCCAAAATAAGCGCTTGGCCTTATTTTCAGGGAGGTCTTATTATGTTTGAGATGCAGGAGGTGGCGAGCATGGTCACCTGATGGCTGCTGCTGTGTTGCAATATTTCCGAGGAGGGCTTAATTTTTGGGGAGGGCTTATTTAGCACATGCGCTCAAAAGCCCAATTGGACTTATTATCCGGGGAGGTCTTATTTTGGGGAAAACAGGATAGTGCTTTACATGTTTGCTTAGTCAAACATATATTTTTGTCCTTAACCTCCTTAAGTTTTCTGGAATTCTTCATTGGTTTTAGAAAAAATATTGAGATTTCTTTCCTTTGTGGTAGGCCAGGGATCTCCAAACTTGGCAACTTTAAGACTTGTGGACTCCAACTCCAAGAAATCCTCAGCCACCATGCTTATCTGAGGAATTCTGAGAGTTGAAGTCCACAAGTCTTAAAGTTGCCAAGTTTGGAAACTCCTGTGGTAAATCAACTAGAAGATAAAGTTGATTAGGAGAATCTCCTCTAATTTTTGATCTTTTCCATATTCCGGTACAATTAAGAAGAGACTTCACCTTCTTTCCAACTGTCCTTTGTAAACAAGAAAGTCAGTGAATACTACTCTTCCCTCTTCCCTATTTTTCTTTTATTTAATTCCTGAAGAGCCTTTTGTTACATGCCATTTCAGTAAGCATAATATTTATCTTTGGAAAATAACTTTTTATTTTATGTTGACGAATTGCCACCTACCTTTTTCTGAAGAATGAGATTCTCAGAATGTAAATGGCAAAACTCAAGTTCTGCTGTTCTATTGCTCAATAGCAGTTAAACTACAAACTATCCTCTGTTTATAAGAAATCATTTCCAGTCATGATAGTGAATTAGAAATGCAAGAAGCAGAGCAAATTGCTTATTTCTGAAAGTATAGTATCGATGTAGATAGAAACAGAGCAAGACAAAATACAGGTAGTTCTTGGGTTTTGATGACTCATTGAACGACAATTCAAAGTGATAAGGGTGCTGAATAAGGCAAATTTACAAATGGACTTTAGGTCACACAATTGCAATTGGAACGACAGCCCAGCAGTTAAAATAGTTATGGTTTCCCTCTATTTCATGATCACCATTTGCAATCTTCCCTGCCAGCTATCCACAAGCAAAGTCAATGGGGAAGCTGGCAGGAAGTCACAAATTGCCCTGATAAATTGCTCTCATTCTCACTGCTTTTTCCCCCAAGGACCCCTCAGACAACAGGACAAGTTCAGCTCCAGGTGGGCATCAGCTCACTATCTTGCAGCACCCATCCTCACACATACTGTAGCATGTCGTCGTCCCCCCGCCCTGCATATACCTGCATTCATGCCACAGCACCCACCCACTTTATAGACTGCATTGTTTAGCAATGGAAATTCTTGTCCCAATTACCATTGATAAGCAAGGATATCTGTTAAGACATAGTCCCCACTTTGTTCAATAGGGCTTTCTCTTAGGTAAATATATATAGCATAGTTGTCTGTGTCTTTCTAAGTTGTTCGCTTGAAATATTTTAAAATATATCTTTGCAAATACATCTTAGTTACAAGAGCCATGGGTAATTTATGCAGTAAAAATATAATACAAAGTATTTACTAGGTCACCCTATTTGTCTAAATGTTTGGACAATGCTAATTGTAGTCAAAGTTTTTCAAAGTACAATATTATATTGTGTTAGTGTCCAGGTATTTGGCTATAATGGACTACTGCAGTGGTGGGTTGCCAATTTTTCTACTACCAGTTCGGGCGCGCTCCCCTGAGCATGCGATGCTCATGTGCTGAAACATCTGGGCAGGTGGATGGAACCCCTGCCACCACTGCTACCGGTTCGCCCAATCCGGGCTGAACCAGGAGCAACCCATCTCTGGACTACTGATCTTAGGGATCAGCTATAACAGTGTCAACTTTCCTTGATATTAACTGGTGCAAAGCAAGACTCACGTATTTGGTATAGCAGGAGTCCCAACCCCCCAGGCTGCTACCCACTACTAGACCGTGGCCTATTTGCAACCAGGCCACATGAGCAACAGGCTGCAACTCAACTCAAGCAGCAGGCTTGCACATATGCACCGCACAGCTTGACTCCCATAAGCAGTGGGCCAATGTGCATGCACAGTTCAACTTGCAGTTGAGCTATGTATGCATGTGCATGCATGCCAGTCTGCTACTTGTGCAAGTCGAGCTGTGCATGCACTTTGACCTGTTGCTCGTACAGTCCAGTTCCCCCTTCCCCCTCCCCAACTGGGCTGCCAAGCCTCAAAGGTTGGGGACCGCTGTGGTATAGTCTTGTTTCTGATTTATTGCTGAGTTTAAAATTGCTTCCAGTGTTTCTTTAGTGCAGTTATATTCATATTTTGTCCCATTCTCTCCCTATAAAATTTAATAAAAGTTCAAAGCTTCTGCTTCAGAGATTTTGATTATCTCTGCAGCTCAGCATGAGAACAAAATAGAGATGTTGGTCACCAAGGCAACATCATTTTTGATGCCTTCATCTATCAATAGTCCATAATATCTTTCATAAATCAATTCAGCTGTTTTTTCCAGAAGTTAAATTTATTAGCTTAAACTGTTTTACTGGTGCTTTAGATTCACATTGGTACATAATCAGGTCATTTTTTTAAAAGTTTCTTACTATGCGTGCCATGCCTGAGATAGTTATTAAAAAGAAAATCCCGTCTAAAGCTATGAGATGACTTCTGAATAAATAGAATTATGCTGTATTTCTATCTGACATTAGATACACTAGGAAATACTAAGAATGTACACCTGCTATCTTATTATTAAATGATATAAAGTCAACATTGGCAGTCTTCTTTGATCCCTCTTGATATGTTTCTTTAGAAGTTATGAGTTTGAATTCTACATTATTTCATGATTTTAAATATTTCAATATTTTTTTTAACTTGAGATAATAATAGCGGTACCTATATTGTACTGTATAACTTGGCATATAAGACAGTTGAATATAGCTTAATTATTTATAAATTATTTAGGGTGGGCTATAACACAATTTCCCCAAGTATTCCTAAATAAACAAACAAACAATAAATGTTCAGAGAAGACTGCCTATATTTGAGAAGCTTCAGTGTTGGAATCAGAAAGGCCTTGTGGCACTGTGGAGCATCTGTTATCAATAAATACCATTAAGTTATAAATTTGCCTTGTAACGATTATGTTGAAACCACTGCCATAAAGAAACAAATATGCCTTGCCCGGGGTATTTCTAATGTGAAAGGTGGGAGCAAGGGTGGCTTGCGTGGTTAGGATTTTGAGATGGAGTTAGCAAGCCCATGTTCGAGACCTGAGTTCTGCTGTGGGGCAGGGTTAAACTCCCGTCCCTTCGTTCCAGCTCCTGCTGGGGACATGAAAGAAGCCCCACAACTGGGTCTCCTCTGGGCAACAGTGATGTCACCGGCTAATCCTTTCAATCCGAAAATACCTCAGTGCCTCTGACATGAGTACAGGGCAAGCAATGTGAAAAGTGATTATCTTATTTGGTCCTTTCACCTCTATTGCTGTGGCACTTGGATATTTATTTTGCCCAATCCTATTTTTAACTAATGTGACAATAGAGCATTCTTGTTAGGGAAAACTCTATTTCAGAGGTAACTTTCACTTGAGATATGAAGTGCTCTGAAAGAAGCAATTGTTCTTGCTTTTCAGTTTTCTGTTGATAGAAAATTCCCTATTTGATAGGGAAAATCATTTGCAAAGTGAAAAAATTAATTCCTCCTTCAAAAGGCTATCTATTCCTTATATAATTTATACAGTGACTGTAATGTGTTCCCTTTGTTGCTTTGGGCATAGAGGCAGGTACATTATGTGTAAGATTCTTAGGAATAGAGTTATTTTTCTCCTTAATGATGTCAACACTGAATGTTTTTTTAACAGAACTATAGGCAAAAGGGACCACTTAAGTTTGTGATAACTGATGGGCACTACGGTGTCAGGCAAGATGCATTTTCATTGATTCCATTTATTTTTTGACAGTGGTTATTGCTTTGAGCCATTATCTTCGGAGCTGCATTATTTGCTGTCTTGATGAGTAAAAACTGTCTTTCCCCAGGAAACAAGTACACAGAGTAAAAGCAAGTTTTAGGATTGATTTTGAAACCTTGATTCTGATTCCTGCAGTAATTGTGAACTAGATATACAGTGTTGTGTTCAAGTGATTGACTATATCATTCTGGTGAGGCAACCCCATGACTTAAATGGCTATTTTGATGGTATCTTGATGAGATCCATTCCCGATGAGGACTTCTGAAATCCAAATGGACACTTCTGAGAACTCTGGGTGCTGAATATGCATATCTGAAAGCAGCTAAGATGGAAAAACACTGCCTTATAAAAGCAAGGGTGAAACCTGAAATTGGCTTTGTCTTATTAAGAAGCTGTGAGATTAGTTCTAGAAAACTATGGAAACCTCATTTCTGTGAGTCGAATGGGCTCCAGAAGAAGTGATTCAGCCTGCAGTCTTAACTTTTCTTTCATTCAAAAAATAATAAATTATAAATAACCCTAAAAGTCTACTGAACTCATAACACTGTCTGCCACTTCTGGGCACAGATCTTCTTTCTAAATGTCTAAGTGTTAATGTTTTTTAAAAAATTTCTTATCCTCATCAATGATGTCTGGTGTTGCAGCAGAATTTTTCCTTTTGTATCCAAGTTGATGTTTTTGTGTGATATCGATGCCTGCATGAATTCCTGAAGGGAGTTTGGTTCCCTGAGCTAATGAATCTTTCTCTTTTTTTTCAGAATTTGCTAGATTGATACTGGTGCTTTTACATGTTTTTTTTTAAAAACTTGCATTGATTTGGAAGTAGCATTATATTGCATTCTGCAGTCCCTCTCTAACGCGAAGGATATCAAATAACCATTTTTGTATTTTCAGCTTTTTATATAATATCTAATTGATATGATCTGCCCCAGGGAGTAAATGATTTTTTGTAGTCTCTCCAGGCTACTTTGCTCGTTTGAATGCTCAAAAGAATATTGAAAATGGAACCAGTACGATGAGACTGCTAAATTCATCTGCTTGTAATGGGAGAGATTTAGTCAGTAGGAACATGACCATTGTAGCAGATCACTGGCCTGATTTATACATTCAACTTAAGCCACACTATGACTATGATTTAAAATAGTTGTTTGTAAACTATGTTTATGCTCTGTAAACTGTGGTGACCCAGGGATTTGTGGTTTATTCAATAAGCCACATTTTAAAAAAAAACAATGCAGAGGAAAGCTGCCCATTAAAGCAATTGTGAAATACGGAGACCAGGCTAGGAAACCAGACGTGCGAAACATGGTTAGTGCAATCTGAATTCAATCATTCACCTTCTCCTGCCTAGAGAGAGAGAGACTGGGGCTTTTGTTTGCTCCAATAATCATAGATCGAGAACGTATTTGGCTTGATTTCCTGTAATAATTTTCATGTCTTCTGTAAAAAAAAAAGTTTTGTTTTCAGCTAAGTTTTTTGGCATAGGTGTTTTCTATCATAAGCATACTGAAAAAGTCAGCTTCTGTTTTCAGACTGAGCCTACTAACAATGCATTAGATCAAGTCAACTGTTAAAAGTGTGAGAAATAGAGAGGGGGTTGCTTTTTGTTTTCTTCTATAGTTGCAAGAGATTAACATGAAAAAATTAAATAGGAGAAAGAACGTAAAATCAGAAGAAGGATCGTTGTGAGAAATGTCACTATTTTGTAACTTATCTCATCCTTTTATTTGCCCTATAGCAAAAAGCAAAATGTATTGGAGTAAAGTGAAGTAAAACAGTGACTGACAGGCTTAAATACAGCACAGTAGAGGTAGTCCTTGACTGACAACAGTTCATTTAATGACCGTTCAAAGTTACAACAGCATTGGAAAAAAGTGACTTATGACCATTTTTCACACTTATGAATTGCAGCATCTCCCATGGTCACAGGATTTACTTTAGGATGTTTGATAACTATCTAACATTTATGATGGTTGCAATATCCCTGGATTATGTGATTCCCCTTTTGCGAACTTCTGACAAGCATAGTCAGTGGGAAAACCAGATTCATTTAACAACCGTATTACTAATTTAAGAACTGTAGTGATCCACTTAACAAATGTGACGAGAAAAGTCATAAAATGGAGCAAAACTACAAATTTCTCACTTAGCAACATACATTTTGGGCTTAATTGTGGTCATAAATTGAGGACTACCTGTAGTACAAAGAAATTCTCCAGATATGAGTATGGTGAAGGAATATTTAGAACTCCGCTGAGTCCTTGTGTGTTATCCATTTGAAGCACCTGAAAGCCTGTTGTACTTCTCTCGAGCAACTGCCTGCTTGCTTGTTTCCATAACTGGTGTGATTGGATTAAAACAGGCTTTCTGTTACCATGCTTCTACTTCCTTAGTTTTTTTGGAGACTAGATCCATCTGAAATGAGAGGAAGAGAAGGATGATAGAGCAACTAAAAGCCATGCATCTGTTTTCAGTTCAATTTTTAAAACAGAATAAAATTTAATTATTAGAGAAAGGGTCTTTGGGAGATGCCAAGAAGCATATCCAATATTTATGGGTATTTGTTGCTGACTCCAGTATTAAACCATCAGTGTTCATCCTATATAAAGCAGATGTGAATGATGTGGCACAATATAAGTATAGTCCACCCAAGTATGAAGCTGTTCTTTTTATCTAGCATAATAAGAATCATAAACAATTTTGTAGTGGTTTTAATTATTCTAATGTCTTCAGATATCTTTGATCTCATTGCCTACATGCTTGTGTGTGAGAAGGTTTTTTAAAAGCTATAACCACGTATGCTATGCTTAGGTAAGCATTTGGTATTTTTTTCTCTTTATTGTATACTGTAAAATTGCATGCCCACTCAGGAAAAAATGTTCTGTACTTCTTAGTTCTTATTTCAGTGATCTTTGTGTGAACTAAAATAGAGGTTAATACCCAGGATTACTCGGCAAGCTTGCTGGCTACTTGGAGTTTTGGTTAGCATTTCTTATTAACCAGCCTGCTTTAGTGTTATACTAACTCTTATGTGCGAACGGATCAATAAGCATGGAAGGAGAATTAACAGATATTTATAGATTATCCATCAGAATACATAGATGGAGAAACTCATGCCTAATTTTTCTACTATGGAAATGTGGCTGAAGCAATTTCTCATTCTAGATTTAACACTTTCTTGAATAAGTGAGTGGGTTTCCACATTTTTATTAAGCATCTGCTAGGAACAGTGTTATTTCACATTGTTTCTGTGGAATTCAAGAGCATATATATATAAAGATCCCATATGATTTTCCTTGCAAGCACTCTTGAGTAAGAAGGGCAACAATTATAAAGTGCTTATAAATATTACAGTCAATGCTTCAGTCTCTTCCCCTAGGATCAGGAAAAGTTATAATTGAGTGGAAGACAGGAATTTTATAGTTCACAAAATGATAGTTTTGATGTGACACTTCAGGACATTTTTCACACTGTGGTAGAACAGTTCTAAATCTCTAATTTTTCCTCATGGTGTAGCCTTAGCAGTTAATTTAATCTATCCAAAGATGTATTAGTTCAACACTTATAAGCATAACAGCACTCCCTAAAGATGAAGGTTATCATTGAATAATATATTGAAAAGAGATAAGAATAGTGTCTATTTTCCACAAAGTTGTAAAAGGTAAAAAAGACAAGGAACAGCCTTTTCATTTAGAAACTGGACATTACCAGTGGTGGTTGTCATAGATGAGCAAATATTTTAAAATTTCAATTTCGTATTATTTTATCAGCCTCCTTACCTGTCAAAACTGAACAAGTAAAGAAGCAGGAGCCTTTTCTCTGTGCCTGGTGCATGTTCAGTCTCACAAACCATAAGGGTTTCTGAAGTCTGCTAATTTTTCAGTGTCCAGGCAAAACTGTTGCCAAGGATTTGACAACGTGGGATGGACACACACACACACACACACACACACACACACACACACCACAAGTCCAATCCCAGTAGTTAGGTCTTGGATGTTCTTGCATTTCCTCATGGGATGGATCATCCTGTAACTAACGGCCACCATGAAATTGCTTTCGTTCTACTGTGCACAACAAATCCCTTACACAGCCAGTATATGACGTTTAATGCAAATTCTCTTCTGTTGTGCTCACCATTCAGCGGCCAGCGCAATCTTTTGGACAGACAGGAAAAAGGTCAAAGGTACAGTAGAAATGTGTGCTGTGCTGGCATGCTAAGGTAGTCTTTATGCTTGATGGAAGCCTGGCTGTTTATTGAAAATTAGTTTTGTTCTTTCTTTTGTTGGCAACCAAAGTGTATTTTTCTGTTTTTTGGATTTATGATTTGCCTAACTGTTTGCTTTTGCTTGGCCTTTATATTTTTGGTGGCTTGATGTTGCTAGACAGAGAAAATAGTGCTGCTTTTTGCTTCAACCCTCTTTTTTTCATTAACTGTAGTTTGCTTTTTGCTGATATTGTGGTGACTTCAAAGCTTAAATGGGCATCAGAGTTTTATTTTTATTTTTTTGCTTTTTGGTGGGGATGCTTTTGCCCCCAAATAATAAATTACTGTGTGTTGAAAGTCATTGACATCCTTAAGTAAGCAGTTTTGTTTTGTAGCTGACCGCAAGATAACTAAAGAAAATAACTGTGAACTGTAGTTTTTAATTATAAATACTTTTCTTTAGTCAAGTACAAAATTAAAGCTAGTTCGGAGCCTGGCTGTGTGTGAAGAATCTCCTCCACCTCCCACAGCTGAAATTTCGCAGGACATCCAGGTAAAAATAAAATAGTTCTGAGATTTCTTACTTTCATTTTTGTGATGTAAAAATGTTTGGGAATGATTTGAAAGGAGGAGGTGGGGAATGCAAGAAGTATTATTTGGAGCATGCTAATGAATCTGTATGAGTGTCAACAAACTGATGATTAAACTTTAAATATTTGACTTAACAACTGTAAAATATGTAGTTGAGTACACATCTGCATTCATGTGCTATCCCATGTGACTACCCGAAGATAATGAAAAAAAGAAGTCTTCTCATTTGGCTTCCTGATTGTCTTTTACATTCAGTTGTGTGGTTTAAAAGATAATATACTTTGGAATATTTAAATCTGGGATTGGTATCAAAATGTAACACTACAACTTAAAAAAAAGCAATTGTCTTATACAGTACAGTTCAGCAGCTTTAGAATTGAAGCAATGGTATCAATCAGATTGAATTTCCTCTTTGTTGTAGTGAACATTCCCTTGGCACTAATATGTACGGCATAACATTGTGAACCTATACAATATTTCACAAAAATCAAACTATAGTTTGCATGATATCTAAAGAAGAGTCCCACATATAAATCTGTTCAGATTGTGGCTGTTATCTGAGGAAATACGATGGTATCAGAGATCTTAGTTTTAGTTTTATTAAATGCAAATTTGCATCTTTTTCTTGTACCAAGTTGTATTAAGCCACTGGGTATAAACTGATTATTTTAACAGGCTTCCAAAACTTGAAAGTGTTAAGTCTTGTGTATATTCTTTTTATTCTGATAGCTTCACTATCAGAATTAATTTATTTTTTCTATTCAGTATGAAATTAGAATGCTGATAGTTGGCAGAGTAATATAGAAAACTGGATGTATGCTTTTACAATGTGTATTTGTTTATTTTAACACCATGTTTATGAATAATATATAGGATTTATTTAAAAGAACAGTAGTTTTAGTATTTTAAGTGCTGGGTCAGATAAATAATTACAGATGTTAGAAAATTATTTTAAATGAAGTATAATAGAAAAGATTAGAGTCAACTTTGTTAAACTTGTTGAGATTCGTCTGATTATTTAAGAGAGATTAATTTTGACAGAGTAAGATGTTCTCAGAATCCATCTGAATAATAGGACTTTTGAAACCACATTTTATTTGGCAGAATAATAATTTTGGTTTCCAGGATTAATTTTTCATATTCCTACTAGAAATAATTTTAAGACTAAATTCTGAGTGACATATCATCCAGTTCAGTGCATTGAATGATCAACAGATAGGGCTTTTATTTTCCTTATCAATAAAATGAAATATAGCTATATTGGAATGCAGTTGTGCTTTATTTATTTTAATCAGCATGCTTCACAGTACTTATGCAGAAAATGTATACTCATATATTTTTTGAATGTCAAGGTTTTATTTTTACTTCAGTAAAGCAATACTACTTATATAGAACTACCTTTTCTTATGCTATTCATTTATATCAGCCTTCCGCAACCAGGTCTCCTGCAACTGAGGTGGATTTCAAGTTCCAGAATTGCCAGCAGTGGCCATCCTGGCCAAGAATTCTGGAAGTTAGTCTTCTTCATGGGAAGTTTCCATGTTTGTTGCAACTGATAATCAGTCGTATAGAATGATTTGATTTCTAAACATTTTTCATGTTTTCATATGTTTCTATATTGTTTTTTAACTTTTTTTATTGGATCATTTTAGCTATTAGAAGTTCCCAGGGTCAAATAGGCAGATTTATCTAGTTCCTTCTAGTGGCAAAGATCTTACTATATTTCCTCTTAAAAATGATGTGGTCCCTCCAAATGTACATCCCTAATTGATGGCACCTGTAATATATTCTGCCTTCCTGTCCTGCTGGGTCAAGTAGATGTAATAGGGAAGAGGCTGTCTTTGAAATAGCCTGATCCCAAGCTATGTAGGTATTTAAAGGTGATAACCAGCATCTTAAATTGTATCTGGAAGCAGATTAGTAACCAGGGTGGCTCCTGCAATATAGTTCTCTCCACTTTGGACTGATAGACAGTATATAGATTTGCTCTGTGGACATTCATCTTTTTAGCATAACTATGATTGACCACATGTTAAATGAGATAAGCTTGCTCTTTAGACTCTTGATGTCATTCTGGTGTCTTATCCTTTTGCCAATTAGAAGTCCTAAAATCACTTATTTGATAGCGAGGATATGCTTTCATCTATTTCCTTACAAATGAGATATTCTACCTTAAAATATTTATAAAAATCATGTTCTGTTCTGTAAAATTTAGTATTTACTTTTACTAGAGCAATCCAGACTATGAAAAATTTGGATGATCATTTTACGTTCCCGTTTCTGCTCTTCTAGAAAAACCAAGTACAGGGAATCTTTTGCTGTTTGTATGCAGCTATGATGCATTCTTGTAAAATATTTTTACAACTGTGTTACTAGTTACTAATAGACTAGAAATTTTAGATCATGAAATTCCAACGAATCTTAATTTTTGTGTAATTTTAAGTATTTTTTAAAAATATTAGAAAGTAATATATTGAAAATAGTTCTCTGATAAATCTTTTCTCTTGTATTTATATTGGACCGGCCAGAATTTGAGTGGAAAACAAAGCTACATGTATCAGTCTCAATCCATTTTTCATCAGTTTTGCATTATTCTGTAGTTTTTTAAAACAAGAATTACATTGGCTGTGTGATTTCTGGATTTTAGTTTCTAAATTTTAAGGTGATATACTACAGCACAAAATCTTAGGAAGTACATCATTAAAAAGGCAACTAAGGCAATTTGGAAATGGAAATGTGGACAATGAAATGTTTTGACATCACATGGAAGAAATTTAGGGGGAGGGGTGTTGTCAAATTTGAGGCATTCGTCCATTATCTTTTTACAAAATTTTGGAAAATCACTTAGTGTGATGGACTTAATAGCAGTTTCTTAATAGTTTGCTAAATTTCAGGAAGTATAATAGTTGAAGAGACTAATATATAAAGTCTTCCAACTTGCTGTGTATTTGACTCTGTAAATTTAAAGGAACAAAAATGATTACTAAGTAGAAAGTTGTGAGAAAGTAAAACTGTTCACCCTGTAATCTGTAAGCATAGTATTGTTTTCAGACACTCAACTGACTTAGTTGGTTTATAATCATGATTTATCTCTTGTTATTTCTTGTTCACACGTGATAACCATCATTTAAATAAAGCAAAACAAACCTTACCTAAATCTCATCCTATCTAAATGTAAGGAGGAAGGCAAAATGTGTGGGCCTGTATATTCAAAACATCAACTATGGTTCTTAAGGTTTACCTGTCTTTACTAGGTATCGAAGCAATAAGTTAATAAATAATGAGTGATTGTACCCCATTCTTTATTCTGATTAATATTTTTGTAGATATTTTTAGATATTAATATTTTGTAGAGATAGTTCCACAATAAATGTGTGATCCTTGCATAGAGAATTCCCGGCTTATGGACTGAATTACTTCCATAAACCTGACTGGGAACTAAATAATTTCTATAACGTACTAATTATGGCTTTCCCAAATGTTATATGGCTAGCTTATGCATCATAACATTTGTAATTTTGTTATGATCAGTCTTAAAATGCTCTTCACTGTTGGTTTTGGTATAATTAAATTTCATGTTTGTATGTAAGATTCAAAAAACTTTATCTGATGGGTTTTCAACTTGAATGTATTATCTCTGGTGGTAGCACTGAATCTTAATCGAATGACGCTGGAAACTGAAGATATTTTATTATTCTGTTAACATATACATCAACAGGTTTCATTTGTTACAATTGAGGTTGTAATCACGTTTTCTTAAATCTGATATCAACTGGAACAAAAATAAAAGTTGGCTCTTTGGTGCCAAAGATCTACCTGGAAAAGCTCTGGGATAAATAAAAGCATTAAAATATTATAAGGGTATAACCAATTATTGCAAGAAAAAATATATGTTAATCATACAATGAAATACATTTTCAATCTGATATAGCATTTTCCTTAAACTACTTCTATTTCATTTTTACGTAAAAACAAAGAAGCTAAAGAACAGAACTGCAAGTGAGTGCTTGCTTTTTTATAGCATGTACTGACTCTACTCCAAATTAAGGGATTACAGGGTCATAAAAAGGGACGTTATCTTAGTATTGTATTTATTTTTTCAATGGCAGAATCATTTTCAATTCGAGAAAGTGTGGATCTTTGCCATTCAGGCAACTCCTCCACTTCTTTAACTTAACTGAAATGTTATGCATGTTTCCCTTAAAAGAGATTGATTCTATCTTGTACAAGGTTGCTAACAATATCAAAACATCAGATAATTGGAAGAGGTTAACTAGCATTTATATATATAAATGATTGTTACTGAAGAAAAAAAAATCACTGCCTTGGAAACTTAAATTACTTTTCTTACATGTGAGGATTTCAGTCATATAAGACGCATATTCCCATTGAGTTAGATTTTATAAGATTTGAACACAAAATAGGGTATCTATTCAGAGCATACAAATCTAACTCAACGAAACTGTACTTGTGTTAGAATTAAATTATTTAAATTGATTTTGTTTTGTGAGATACTGCAACCTAAACAACATAGCATAGATATTTCAAAGTTATTTGCATATTACTACTAAGCCTTGTTTAGTGTTGGAATTGGAATATTCTCTGGAGTTGGACCAAACCCAAGGAAACCATCTGGTTCCTAGACATCTTCTTTGCCAGAGATAAAGGCTTCTGTGAAATTTAGATTTACTTTTCATGAAAGCTGGTTTATTGTTTATGAATAAAGATTAAAAACAAGGTCTGGTTATTAGGTATGGCTAGATCAAATTAACTGGCCCTTTTATGTGTGTGTGCATGCGTTTTTGAGTCAGTTTTGATGGTCAATACCTGGTTTAGTCCCTGCAGTTTTCTTGGCAATGTTTCTCAGAAATAATTTGCCATTAACTCCTTCCAAGGGCAGAGAGAGAGTGACTGGCCCAAGGTCACACAGCTGACTTTGTGGCTCCTGGTTTCTAGCCTGATGTCTTAACCACTATACCAAACTGGCTCTCAGTTGGCTTATAATCATGGTTTACTTCTTATTCATACATGATAACTATCATTTAAATCAAATCAAATAAAACAAAATTAATCTTACCTAAATTTCCTTCCAGCTAAATGCAAAGATGTGTGGGAGCCTGTACATTCAAAACATCAATTGTGGTTCTTAAGGTTTACCTGCCTCCCATTAAGCCGTTGTTTAATATTGCATGGAAGCTGGCTTTCTTTGAAAATTTAGCTTTATAGGAAATAGAAGCAATATTGTTTCTTGAATCATTTGTCCTTTTCCCAGGCATATGAACTTAAGGGAGTTGCATTTTAAGAGGCTCAAAATCAGTTATTTCAGATTGGCCTTTTGGTTTACAGCCAAATGTTAGCATTTTCGTTGTTGTTACGTCTGTAGACTTATTTAAACAGACACTGTTTTTTTTACAGGATACCTTTCTTAGGGGAAAAAATTGTTAATTTTCCTTTTCAACAGGAAAAAAATCAGATCCAGCTAACACAGTTATTTGAAAAGGAAGAGAAACCCTCGAAAGATGAAGCTGAAAAGGAGAAGTCTGATAAATTACCCAGGAAAATGTTATCAAGAGGTTTGCTATACATTATTCTCTTCTTAAATTACATGATTTGGGCTGTAGGTTTAAAAAACCTGCAGGTTGCTAGTATTTACCATAATGCCTCTTCTTTCTATATTGGTAAGTTTATTCTCTGAAGAATCTCCCAGAGATGCCTAATTAGTGCTGAAAGTATATAATCCCCTTATCCTCCTGGCAAATAAAGAGTTGGTTTAGCTGAGCAGTTAGGCTATCTTAGACGCAGTTTTCTCTGGGAATTGCATGCTCAGAAGTAATTGGAGTGTGCTACAATTTAAAAAGGAAGACATATGAATTCCGAACACTGGCATATCATGTATATGAGATTTCTAATGTGAGACATGAGCTATTTTTGAAATGTGATCTTTTGGGAGATAGAAATGTCAACATTAATGAATTTCACACATTGGCTTAAGTGATTCTTTTCTTTCAGTAAGTAGATTAGCGTTCATATGTTTCCCTTCAAACTTCCTTCCAAGGTGGAGTGAGCAGCCTGCGGCTCAGGACAATGTACAGCTCATACTCCATCTTTGCAACCTTGGGAATATTGTTGAAAACCAAGAGACCTCTTTTCCACTACAATGAAATGCAAAACACATGAATATTGCAGAATAAACCTTACGATGGGCCTGGCATAATGGAAAAAAATAGACCCATTCTCCTTGCCTTTCCATTTGTTTACAGTCCTTCACCATCTGAAGGGTTATTGAGAGATCTGTGGGTTAGGGAAACAAAGTAAGGGAGATTTTCTCCCCTCACATTTTCTGTTAATAGAGAAGCAATCGACTATCCATGCCAGTGTGCCATTAAACTTTCAGACTTTGTCATCCTAGCTGCTATTCTGTAAACAGCAGTCTTAAAATATTAATGGCTTGGTTTTATTGAAAGAATTAATGCGTTCTCTTAACTGTGGATTTATTTTTATTTTAGATTCTAGTCAAGAATATACAGATTCAACTGGTATAGATCTACACGAGTTTTTAGTTAATACATTGAAAAACAACCCCAGGTAAACAAGTGGCCATGATATGATGTTCATGTTGAAATGGATGTATATATTACAGAATTTCTCATTCATTTTCCTTTGGTCTATTTGTAAATTTTGCTCTATTGTTGGATACTTTATTGAAAAACATTTAAAGTCATATTTTTCTGCACATTCTTTTTCAAATTGTAATGGAGCCCCTAATATTATTTTTATTCTATCTTTTGATGCATTCACAAAGCTCTCTTGGCTGTTCCTATATAGGAACACTGTTAAATGCAGGAATGGTTTCAGAATTTTTTTAAATTTAGGTCTAACTTTATGCAAGCATGAGCTACAGTAGCCATATTTAGAAATCACACCAAATTATGGTTTAGCACAACAAGAACAAACTCACAAGAGTAGATAGTGATTCTTTGCTTCTTGTGAGGTTGTGAGGAAAGAATCTGGGATTCAATTTTACATTAACTGCAGCTTGCACCAGAAATTATGGTCAAAACTATGTTCTCGATTGTGGCAAAGAGCTTTAAACAGAAGTGTATGATATTAGTTTGTTTTTTTCTAACCTCTTAGGTAAAATCAGTTGCCATGACTGCATTCAAAGGCAGCAATTGTGGTTGGCTGCAAACTTGCCTGGAGGCATGTTATTTTTTTCCTTTGAAGCAGTGCAGCTAGAAATCATTGCCTGCCTGTGGTTTGTTGATATGGTAACATGGTAGGTTGATGACTCATCCAAAGACAGCAGTATATGTCTTGCAAAAATAAGAAGCTAGAGGTGGAATTCAGAACAAACTACAGCTGTAGATTCAGTTTCTTGCTTGTCTAGGCAGAAACTACTATGTTGCATTCAGATTAGATAGCAACCACACAAAATAAACCACAGTACCTGGGGACAAACCACCATACACAACTGAACTTAAGCAATTCTCTGGAATTCTATCCATTTAAGAGCATGCAATTTATCAGGTAGTAAGTCTCAAATTACAGCATCTTAATTCTTCTCAATAAGTAAACTTGAGTTCAGGAAGAGACGTTACCCACAACTTCCAAGATTACTCCTAATCTGTCCTTTATCTTCTCCAAGAAGACCAATGGTGGGAGTTGTTCTCTAATATTTCTAGATAGCATGAAATTCCTCGTTCCTGGCTAGTAAGATACACAAGAATCCTTGCTTTCCTTTTGGAGGTGTTTTGACTGATTTTATACCTTAAAAAAAAAAACCTTGGTATATTCAGAAAACCTTTTTTTGCCTTTTTTTTTTCAAGTAAAGTTCTATTTTTTTCTGTTATTTGTTTCCATGTTTTTGTCGCCATGAAATTTAGAATGGGATTCTAGGCATTTTGAAGAGTTTACCATATTTTTCGGAGTATAAGACGCTCCAAGGTTTTGAAGAGGCAAATTAAAAAAAAAAGTTTTTGCACTCTGCAAACCTCCCCCAAATGGCCTTTTTTTTGCTAAAATGGGCCCATTTTTTTTAAAAGGCATAATAGCCTTTAGGGGGCTTGCCGAGTGCTCCTGGGGGATGGGCCCCCACCAAACAAGCAAAAAATGGGCCCGGTTTTTGTCAAAAAAATTGCATGCATAGCCTTTAGGAGGCTTATAGAGTACTCCTGGGGGCTTGGGGGGGGGGAAATTGAGTCGTGGCCTGTTTTTCACTCATTTCTGCCTTTCCCAGCCCCCAGGAGCTCTCTGAAAGCCTTCTACGGGCTCTGTATGTCCATTTTGGTGAAGGGGGAGGGGTTTCGGGAGGCAAAAAATGCTGTATTCAGTTTATAAGACACAGCCAGATTTTCAGTCTCTTTTCTGAGGGAAAAAGGTGCAACTTATACTCTGAAAAATACAGTATATGATACAGCTACCTACTGTATATGAGTCGTGGTGGTGCATTAGAATGCAATATTACATGCCAACTTTGCATTCTACTGCCAGGAATTTAATTCTGACCAGCTCAAGGTTGACCCAGCCTTCTGATCCTTCCGTGGTCAGTAAAATGAGGACCCAGATTGTTGGGAGCACTAGGCTGATTCTGTAAATCGGGCTGTAAAGCACTATGAAGTGGTATATAAGTCCTAAGTGCTATTGCTACCTTAGAGGAAGACTACTATGAATTTAACTCAGTAGTGGCCACCTTCCTGAAAGAGAAGAGATGGAAAAAAAGTTTTAGACAAAGCCCTATGGAATACCCAGCTTCTCCATCTTATCAACTTAGAGTTTCTGAAAGCAATCCCAGCATATCTGCCCCATGTAATAAATATGTGCATGTGATGCAGGTGCATCTATTTATGCATGTATAGTATGCTCATCAGAACCCATATGCCAAAACGTCTAGGGCCAAGACAAACACAGACACACATTAAATGATTTAATAATGGCTAATTAAAATTATTTCCCTGTAAAATAATTGCACAGCAACCAAACAGGACAGATACAGACTTCAACAGATAGTTAGGATTGCATAATAAGCAATTGAAACCTATTGTATTCTATTTTACAAAGTTACACTCCATCTGCTTATAGCAAATTTTCTGTTTCTCACACACAACTATCCTTACCCATTCAGATTTTCATGCTTTGCGATCAGTGCAATTACCATTTGATTTGATTGATTGATTGATTGATTTGTATCCCACTTTTATTATTTTTACAAATAACTCAAGACGGGGAGCATATCCAATATACCTTCCTCCTATTTTACACCTTTGCTCATTACTTACAGAGGGGAAAAAAACACATTTCTCCCCAAATACTTTTTGCCTATTTCCTTTGTGTTATAAAATGATGAACTTTTTTGTGGTTAAAATTTACCTTTTTCAGATCTTTTGCATAGACTTCTTATTCTACTGCCAGGGTTTAATTAACCTTTCATTAATCCAAACAGAAAATGAGTTATATTAATTTTTCCTTTGGATATATCTCTCTCCCGCCCTCTCCTTCCCTCTCTCCCTAATATGTAGTATTTAAATATAAAATGGCAATCATGTTACATAGCAACAGTACTCATTGTTAGAAGAGTCAGTGAAAGCTATCTGTATAAATTTTGTTTAATAAGTGTTCCTTTATACAAGATTAGGATTACAGTTGACAGATTTGAGTTAATTACTGGGGCCTTCTTTTATCCCCACAATATTCTGGTGAATTTAGAGTATTTGTACGACTGGCCCAAAGTAGCAAAAATATTCAGAACTGAGCAGTCATTAAAGTCCTGGTGGGTGGGTGGGGGATGTGATAGTTTATTTGAACTCGCTCAAGACAAAACAACACAGATTATTCCTGCGAGCCACCTAAACTATCTGAAATCAAAGGAGGTGCTAAGTGCTGTCCAACCATTAAAAGCATCCTTACTATATTGTTACACTTGGCATAATTATTTTATTATGGAGAATATACTTGTTTAATATGTTTACAGACTCTGAAAGTCTGCCCAACTTGACACTTTCCCTGCTAACGAATGTTATATTTTGCCTTCCAGGGACAGAATGATGCTGCTGAAATTAGAACAGGAAATCTTAGATTTCATTGGGAATAATGAGTAAGTGTCATTGGACGACAGGTAATTATAGGAGATGAGCTGAGGCTTATGTCAGCCTAAAACATACTTGCTTCTTTTCAGAATCCCACGAAAAAAATTCCCCCCAATGACCTCGTACCATAGAATGTTATTGCACAGAGTAGCTGCTTATTTTGGACTGGAGCACAACGTGGATCAGAGTGGGAAATCAGTGATCGTGAATAAAACTAGCAGTACCAGAATGTAAGTTGCTGTTCTTTTTTTTTTATTATTATTCATTATTTAAAGAGTTGAATCGAATTTCATCAGCGATGGAAGTTTGAGCTTATGATCAAAGCAGGACAATTACAATATCTCTGCGTGAAAATTTATCCTTAATTCTGTAAGCATCACAACGATTACGGAGTTTTCTTCTGAATTTGGAGAAGGGGGGGAAGCCTATCCATTATGTCTCTAAAAATATATCCTGTTTTCATTCTGTAAAAAAAAAAATGTTTCTGAATTACAGTAATTTCCTTCTAGAAAATGACACATATTTCTTTGAGGAAAAACTTCGGCAGATGAACTGGATGTCGCAGTAAAGTCATGAGTTTTGCCTCTGTCTCTTTTTTTAATTAGTTAAATTGGACTTTGCAGAAAAGCAGAATCTGGTAATTACTGACTAGTTGGAGTGATTCCATTTCAGTACTCCTTTAATTGTATTGTATTTCAATATCCATCCCATCCTTCCCCCGCTGCTTAGTTGGAGAAATGAACTAGGAGACCAAAAGTTCTATTTAAAATTTAATGTAACAAGATGCAATGGATAACTGCATCTATTTGTTATAACCCTCTGCATGAGGTGGTTTGGAAACAGCATTGTGGCAGCTGTTGATGAAGTTTTTGGAGAGCAAGCTATATTTAGAATACTTTTCAAGGCAAAGACAATCTCAGCTGGAATCTGGAAGGCCCAAGTATAATTAGCAGGCATTTCCTTGAACCAATAGACAATGTAAATTATTTAAAGGTTTTCAGTGTTCTTATTTTATATCTCAGGGGATTTAAAATAAGAAATTAGCTAGAAAACCTTGGCAATCTAAAACCCAACTTACCTTTTCCTCATAGGGAGATTCCCCGCTCCAGTGCCGGTCTGTGCTGTTAATGACATCATCAACCCAGTGCACACTGGGAGGACTCAGTGGAGTGGAGTGGTGATAGCAGGGCAGTAAATTCAGGGACCTTTAAGAAAAAAATGAGGTAAGACAGTCTAAAGGTTTTCCGAAGTGCCTGCTAATTACATTGTGTCATCCAATAATTCTTAGGTAGCGTTTGAGAATTATTTCATCCTTTTATAATGCAATTCGGGAATTAAAAAGAAACTCGATCCTGCTTTTTTGCAAATCTCCCAAGTAAGAAGTGTCTGAGGACATATAATTTTGTATGTTTTTATGGACCACAATCATAATTATTTTTAACACCTTAAAAAAAGGGTTTACAAAAGTTTCTTGGTATCCGGGAAGTTGGATGTTTAAAAGCTAAAAGTATCTCATGATCCCATTAAAAGTAGGAATCTACAACTGTAGGCATGTACGGCTTTGTTCTGAAACCTTTCTTTCCCGTAAAATATTCATTTCTTAGCTTCCGTGTCTTTCAATTATAGCCTAAAATTAAAGAATCCACGGTTGGGGGGGGGAATTAAATGTGATAATAAAAGTAAGACAGAATTAGCCCAGATTATCACCTTTTGCTTCATTATGAAACATTCGTTTTCATGAAGATGAAAATACAAAGAAATTGTTTAGATCACAAGATTCAAGTATCAGTAAGACAAAAATCGCATCCTTTGAGAGGCTCCTCAAAAGATCAAATCCACCTTAGCAATTCCAATATCTTCAAAAAAAGCAGTATTGATCTAATGAAATCTCAGAAACAAGATTTAGAAATTAGTCTTAGAAATTTGTCTCTAAATTTGGGAAGTTTACAACAAAACGCTTGGAGTACTTCTAGGCTTTGCTGGTGAAGTACAACACAAACACTGGACAAGTTATAAATTGCATGATTAAATGGATAAATGGCAGCTATAATTTGCTATTGCAAGTCAGCATGATGTCCTGCTTTATGACTGCTTGGTTTGCAACAAAGTTGCCAGTCCCAGTTAACTGTTGTTAAGTGAGTTAAGTTAAATGAAAAGAACAACTGATACATAACAAGGGGAAATTTAGTGGAAGAAAAATGCTACATTTATAGTGAATACCATGTTCAGAGAAACTAGCAAAAGAGGTTTTTACTAATGAGGTATCCCT
Organism: Thamnophis sirtalis; assembly: GCF_051295495.1. Lineage (NCBI taxonomy): Eukaryota > Metazoa > Chordata > Lepidosauria > Squamata > Natricidae > Thamnophis > Thamnophis sirtalis. Next base: position 43,728,898 of record NW_028261381.1, on the reverse strand, counting down.
CCAAGGTCACTAATTAATAATTTTCTGTAAATAGTTGGAAATGTAACAATCAAGTTGGCTTATTCTTTGTGTTTACTGATATTATAAAATTTGGCAATTGACTTAAAATGAAACAAATTCTAAAATTTGAATTCCGTTTCATTCTGTCATCTTTTTATTAAATATAATTAAACCTGATATTTCTTCAAAATATTTTGAAGTAACTTTATATATGCTAACTGCTGATAGGTTAACTCTGTGCTTTGCATCAGGATTTGTATATAATTCCTTCGGCAGAAAAATGACAAATCAAGTTTCTATTTATATTTAAAAAAGACATTTGGATCAAAATTTAATTTGATATAAAAACAATTTTTGGACTATAATTCAACTCACAGCCATTTACCATGTCCAAATTTTGATTTTGCTTAACACTTTAACATTAACTCAGGTGATTTGTTAATTGGAAATAGACAATATTTAACTATAACTTACATTTACATTAACTTGATTTTAATATTGATCTGTATAAAATTACACAAGATATTTGCATATATAGAATTCAATTAATGTTTTGAGAATTTGCAACTGATTTACTTAAGCTTATGATGCTTATACATACCTTCTCTCTTCAGTTTATGACTCTTTTTTCATTTTTTTGCTTTTTTCTCCCTTATAAAATTACCAAAGTATAATAGTAAAAATAAAAAGAATGAAAAAATCCATTTGGCAAACATTTGAATTGCACATAGCTACAAAGCATTCCAGCTACTCTGAGGGTCAGAATAGGGCTTTGGTTTTATTCTAGTTAGATTATTATAACCATATTTTTGACTATTTTTTATATCCTACTTTTATATTTTGCCACTGAAGGTGGCATGGGATGCACAGTACCATTTTTATTATGGTAGGTTTTATTCTGTCATTATCCTCAAGATGAAGATTTCTCTCACTCTCTCTTGCAATAACCATAACCCAAATCTTAAATAAAATGTTCAAATATACATATAAGTAGTCCTTGTCTTATGATCAGTTGCTTAGCAACCATTTGAAGTTATGACTGATCCAAAAGCTACTTACGATCCACTTCTAAGGTCCATCCCTCAGCCACATGAACACATTTTGGACGCTCAGTACCTGGTCTGCATTTACAGCTGTTTGAAGCACCCCCTAGTTATGTGACTGATTTATGATGATTTTGCCAGAAACTGGTGCTTACTTACAATAAAAACTGGCCCATAGCAAACATTTGGCTTGCATAACAACTGCCACATTTGCTTATCAACCCACAATGTTCATTTAACAACCTCAGCATTTCACTTAATGAGCATTGCAAAAGTGAAATTGGGTTGGTCATGTGATGACCTTTTCTATGACTAGCACAACTTATAATCTTAATTGCCAAGCTCAATTATGGTCATAAATCGAGGACTATACCTGTGTGAATGAGGGATGTAGCAGCTCTACATCAGATTCTCCGCATAGATTTCCAATGTACAAACAAAATTAAAACCTACAAGATATTCTGATAACCTTTATAGCACGAAATGACCTGTTGTCCACATGTATCTTACCTCAAACTAAGGACCACAAAAAATTTCCTTCATATTTATAATTATTTATTTTATTTTAATCTTTTTCCCCAAAAGACCTGACCAGAAGTTTTGCGAACATATAAAAGATGAAAAAGGTGAAGATTTTCAAAAACGGTACATCCTTAAACGAGAGAATTCTAGTCTAGACAAAGATGATAATCAGGTAAATATGGAACATTACAGTATCTTGACTGCATGCTTATATTGCGCAATGGAAATCGGCAATTAACAACTTATTTAATTTAGATGCGAATACGATTAAAAGATGACAGAAGAAGCAAATCTATAGAAGAGCGAGAAGAAGAGTACCAGAGAGCTAGAGAACGAATATTTGCACAAGATGTAGGTATTAAGGAATGTCCACAGTATCTTTGACTATGTGTAAGAACAATAAAGTTAAAGTGTGTAATTAAAGTGCTCAAAATATTTGGAAAAAAATGTGTCTGCATTCCATTCATGATCGCATTAAGATAACGTTTATAAAGTAGTGGGTAGAGCAACAAATTGGTTCTCTAGGCTGAGGATGATGATGATGATGATGATATAGAGATATAGTAGCACTACCTCTTATTTCCTCCTATGAGGTGCTATTTAATTAAACCATTTCCCATTTTATGGAGAGATTGCTCATAACAATTATGTCTAGTCATGGATGTTGAAAAGTTTGGGCATCTGTTTATACAGGTGATAGTCATATACTTGTTTTAATCATTCATATTGTGGTAATTTGGCATCCTCTAAGAACAGTAGCCAAGGCTCACAGATGGTAGGTTGGCAGGTTTTAAATTAACTTTTTGAAACCTGGGCTGGAGAGTGCACCGCAAAATGCACAGACTTCTTTGCCCAGCTTCTTTTTCTCCTAGGTTGCAAATAAAAGATAGTGAAACAAAGAGTAATAAATCCTGCTGTGGTTTCCTCTGTTCCCCTTCTGTAACAGAGGACTGTGATGCCCATACGCACATTATGCTGACTAGCAGTTCCATTTTGTTTTTCTGCTTCCCATTTGTTGATTTAAAACCAAATGTGAATGATTACATTTGCCTGGCTAAAGGATTCAGTGAGCATTCTTTAAAAATTGCTTGCAACCGGTTACCCATTGTTGTTTCTATATAGATATTTAGACATTTATTGAAGTATGGATTGATGATAGAATCATTTAATGGTGGTGATTTTTATTCTGCACTGTTTCCTCCCTAGTCGCTGTGTTCCCAAGAGAATTATATTATTGACAAAAGGTAAGCATAATCAGTATCTGTTTTGGAAAAAACACCATGTTTTTTTCTAAATGCAAATGAGAAGGTACTAAGTTGCAATTCTATTGAACACGCCAACAGAATTCAAGAGGATGAAGCCAACAGTACCCAGCAAAGACGACAGATATTTAGGTATTGAATAAATTAGTTTTTATATCCCAAAGCATTCTGCACGTGTTTCCTTTCCTTTCTTTCCTTGTTGCTTTGGCAAAGAGTCTTCCATCTTTAAAAACTAAAGTTTATGGATTACAGAATCAACAAGGATGCTTCAGGAAGGTCGGCAAACAGTCTCCAGAGCAGTACAGACAACGAGCTAAAGTACTCGGAACCCCGTCCATGGAGCAGCACAGATTCGGACAGCTCACTTCGCAGTTTGAAGCCCCCTGTGACCAAAGCCAGCAGCTTCAGTGGCATCTCTGTTCTCACAAGAGGCGATAGTACAGGAAGCAGCAAAAGCACTGGCAGGCTATCCAAAACAGGTACCACTGGAAAACCCAAGTCTAGGAATAGCTAGGTAGCCTGCAAAAAGCATCCCCCCGCCCACCCACCATTGTTACTGTTTTGGGAAGCTGCTTCTTTGGCCCAGGGTTATAATCTCTTAAGTGTTAGATACACCTTTGGTAGTATTTTGAATAGACCAGAAAGAGTTGTGGCTATTCCTGATCCTACCAATGTTTTGAATTGTTTATAAATAAAACATCTCTTAATGGGTTGCATGGCTTGTTGGAGGTTGTTGATCTTCTGCATTTGGACCACTGTTAACCCAGCCAGCTTCATAGGCTAATAGACCAGGACCAGAAGTTGAAACAGCTATAAGCAGTAGATGGTAGCGGTGTAGGAAATGCAGTGTTTCTCTCATGCTTGCCATTTCAAGGAATTAAACTTTTGTTGCAGTTACTGAGCCTATAACATTGCAAGAGGTATGTGTCTGGTATATTTTAGGAAGTTGCTTTATTAATTAATATTGAGAGCTTCTCCTAAGTGAATCGCCTAAAATGATTTTGAGATAACCAGTGAAATCAGATTATTAAAATTCTGTAAAAGATTCCTTGATCTGAATAGCAATGGAGGATTACTTTCAGGAGAGGCATACAAGAACAGGTTCAACAGTATATTTTAGATTTGATTTATGTAGGTTTATAGCTCCATACCTGTGAGTTAGTTCAGCATGCCTTTCCTGTTGTAGCAATAGCAATAATCTTATATAGCACTTTACAGTGCTTTACAGCCCTCTCTAAGCAGTTTACGGAGTCAGCATATTGACCCCAACAATCTGGGTCCTCATTTTACCCACCTCAGAAGGATGGAAGACTGAGTCAATCTTGAGCCTGGTGAGATTTGAACTGCCCAATTGCAGTCAGCCGAAGTAGCCTGCAGTGCTGCATTCTAACCATTGCGCCACCTCAGCTCTTAGCCCCATATGTTTTGTGATTGATCAGAGATTACTTCAAAATACAATACCATTCTCTGCCTATTGACAATATGTCTGAAGCCTAAGTAGGCAGTATCAGAGTAGATAATCTATAGTCTAACTCAATAAAAGGAAATCTTTATTTTTGATGTCTATTTTTAGGCTGCGTCAGCTTCAACACAACTCCAAATCTCTCTTGAAACTTTATCAAGTTTGCTTTGCTAAGAATTTTTTTTGTTATTAGGCATGATTTTTAAGGGTTAATTTTGCTGGCAAAGGTATGCATGATGAAATTTTCAATCGTATTAATACAAGCAAATTAACACTTTTATGGATACCAAAGATGTCCTTGTGATGGTGATCCAGATGAGAGTTGGAACCTGACTTGTTCTGCTCATAAAATGACCTTCAGCCTCTTTTTCAGTCGTTTTCTTGTAATGGTATAAATCAGGGGTGTCCAAAGTTGGTAACTTTAAGACTTGTGAACTTCAATTCCATAATTCCCCATGCTGACTGGGACCTTCTGAGAGTTGAAATCTACAATCTTAATGTGGCCAAATTTGGAGAATAAATGATCTGAAGTACATTTAAAAACATTAAATTATCAAGATTCAAGGTCACATTACTGATCTTTCACCCCAAAGAATTTCAATTCCTGATTTCGTCAAACATGGTTCTTTAATAAGATTTTTAAGCTTTCCTTAACTTTTTTTGGTCTCCTGAACCTGGGAGAACCGAAACACGGCAATAAAATTCCACTTGGGACCTCACTTGACAGTGCAGACAGATTGCCAAATACTTTTTTATTTGGCTTGTCAGGTGGGCACTTGTAAGACTGCCTAACTTTTTCGGGCTCATACTTGGCCTTAATTACTGACAAGAAATTAAGAATGGCCTAATTGACCCTGAATTTGGACATGATGAGGTGTCGTAAGCATTAAATCTGTGTCCTTTCTTTTTGACATGTACTGCTACAGTCAACTTCCAAAGTCTGTTTCAGGATATTTCAATCACCAGCCAAGTTGCACAACACAGTTTAAATAGGGAGAATATCTATGGTGTCTCCAGGAAAGAAGTATATTAAGGATATAGAACAAAGAAAAAAACAAGGAAGCATGTTAATTTATTTTTAGATATCTGCTTCATTTTATAACCCAATAGGTCCAATTTGGCATTTTTTCATAATTATTGAAAATAAGTGTGGGGGGGGGGGGACACTGGTGAGACACAGCAGGGGTTTTAAAGAAGCTCAACAGTTTCACAGCAATTTTGGGCTCTGGGCAGAAAACCTCCTCTTCTGAATTATGAATATCCCCTCCATTGCTTTGGGAGAAGAGAGGAAGAATATTAGCTGGACTTCACTTATGCCTAGCATTCAAAGTGCTTAAGAAATTTCTGGGAGCAAATACAGTACTCTAAATTTGCTCCTGAAGGAATTTGTAGCAGGATTCTTCTAGGTCCTTATTCTTAAAATAGAGATCTCTTTTTTTGTGTGCCCAAGTGATATGATAAGGATATCTTGTGAACATATACATTTGATATTAATGAAAAAGAGCTTTGATAGTGGAAGGTTTTTTAAAAGAATACAAAGAAAATTGTACTATAATGGGAGTACAATCAGTACAGCAATCGTACCTATTTCATTTTGGTTTGAAGCCATTTATTAATATTTAATTTTTAAGATATAAGGCCATACTTCCTAACAACTCTTGGCAGTGTTATAGTCTGGTTCACAGACACAGTTTGATGAAAAACGGGGCTGTAATTCTTTTCAGATTTAACAGATACATTTTAAATACCGTAGTAATTTTATACTTTGACAATGCTAAAAACCAGCGCAATTGGAATTACTTCTTTAGAAATAAGAACTCCAAAATATTTTCATAGTATTGGCTGGATTAGAATACTACCAAAACTAAAACTGCACTGATACTCCCAACAACTTAATTAATCCTGTCTTATATTTCAAGACAGATTTGCTTTTTATTGATTTGAATATCGATGAAAAAATAGAAATAAGGTGTTTTATTTGTTATGTGAAGACAGAAAGCAAAATGCAATCCAAATCTATTTCTTACTTTTAAAAAAATTAAAAATCCTTGCTGTTTCATCAGAGAAACATAATTTTCGTTTCCTACGAACTATTACATTTAAAGTTTAAGTCCATTTTGGAATAAATCTGTACATATTCTTACCAGTAAAACCAGTAAAATTTACCTCCAGCGCTGGAATCATTAAGATTATTTTTTTGGGCAACACTAGCAAGTAAAAATTCTGTAGACCCAAATTTTCATTAGCTTTGTCTGTATTGGGCTTTATAGATGGGTCCTTTGAATACCACTTTACACTTTAGTTGCCGCCAACATCTCAACCTGATATTTCATTGAATAGATATTTGTTGTAATTGTTGATAGTAATAAAGACTGTTGCCATCCTGCTTTATTCCCATTTGCATGGCTCGAAGGCAAAATCCAGGCAGTGGTCATTAGTTCCTCCCTCATTGTGTGGCATTTGGAGTAATTGGGAATCTAACCTGGAGAAGCTGCAATGGGGTTTGGGGAAGTAAGTTGTAGTTCAGGCTGGGAGTTACATGGATAACTTTAGATAACAACCTGCCTATATAAATGTGAATGCTATTATTCTGTCTCTAGGTAAAATCCATTTCTCATTACTCCTTTCCTAGGTTCAGAGTCTTCTAGTAGTGTAGGGTCATCCACGGGTTCTCTTTCTCACACCCAGCAACCTCTTCCAGTCACAGCTCTCAGCCAGCCTTCTCATGGCACATCTGCCGTCTATCCAACTATCAGCACTAGTAGTTCTCTTTCCTTTGATGGTGGCATAAGTGGGCAAGTGGCGCCTTCTAGCGGTAGCTTCTTTTTGCTTCCCTTGGAAGCGGCAGGCATACCACCTGGAAGTATTCTGATCAACCCTCAAACAGGTTGGTATCCAGTTGTGGGTGTCAGTTTGTCTGTCTTTCTCTCTCCCTTTGTGTCTCTGTCTCAAATAACTAATTTGTCAATAATGTTTTAGAAATGTGTGGTGTTTCCATGAACCGTTTGCCCTTCCCTCTGCTTCCCAATATACTTTATCTTTTTCTTTTGGAAGATGTATGTATTTTAATCCTCCCCAGAGTAGAAATGCAATGATGTTTTGGAGAGAGAAAAAAAATCTATAAACTGTGTTTTCAGTGGAATTTTTTGTTTTAATTTCTTTTGTACCCAATGTTTAAAATTGCACATTTAGTAGAATTAGAAAGTATTATATTTGGCTTACAATTTATATGGCTCTCTTTTCTTCCTGCACTCTTTTCTTTTCTTCTTGTACTTTTTTCTTCTTGTTGTTTACATTATGCTGCAGATTCATCCGCTGAAAGAAGCAATGTGTAAATAAGACAGCTTATAATATAATTGTGCTGCAGATAAATAAATCAACAAAAAAATAATTAATTAAGCAAATCAGATAAGACTTAGACTTGTTGGATATTCTCATAACGTATAACCTGTAATATAGTAAAATACTAGCTAATTTATATTCTGCTAGCAAGCTGCCTTTGCTATATTACTTCTGTGGTGTTTTTTTTTTTTTTTTTTACAATTGTCCTGTAGGTCAGCCATTCATTAATCCAGATGGCACTCCAGTTGTGTATAATCCTCCAATGCCTCAACAACCAATCAGAAACCAAGTGCCTGGACCTCCTCAGCCGCCACCACCTCCCATACCACCTCAGCAACAGCCAGCAACCAATCACATCCTCTCACAGGTGCTAAATTCAAATACAAATGTTTGGTCAGTAACTGATTAAACAAATAGCTGCTTGTTTTTTTTTATCATGTACGGGTTAAGTGTTGGTTTAAAAAGTTACATTTTCTTAAAACCATTGAGTGTGTTTAGGTTATTGTAAGCGCGTCATCTTACATTGTTGTCAACTTCTCCCACTCATAACTGAATCAGTTTGATTGATTTATTCACTGTAATCTGAGCCTTATTTGTACAATTTGTATTGAAGACCTTGTGTTTTTTTAAAAAAAATACCTTTATTTTACACAAAATAAATATTCCTACTTTCATTTCCTCTTACTCAGTTGTTAACACTGTATGTTCAACTATTGCTCCTTCAGCCTATCCGACCTCTTCAGCCTTCTTCACAGCCTGTTCAGTTCTCCACAGTCACTTATCCACCCCCGCTCCTGCCAGTCTCATCTACCCAGCAATATACTGTGGTATATTATCTTCTACTCATCTTTTCTCTGCATGACAGATTCTCTGCTAGGCTAGAAGAATATATGAAGTCTGCATGTGAAATGTAAATATTGACTGGCTGTAGCCTCAAAAGGTAATCCCATTATTGGCAGGCGCACCGAGAGAGAGTTGAGAGGAAAGAATAAGACTGGTCTGCCTAGTGGTTTACCTGAAATATTAGAAGAAGAAGAAAACAATTCTGGTTCCCTGATATAAAAAATGTGCTTGCTGATAATACCCTTTGCAGCCTGTCAGTATTCAGTACACCTTTGAATTTATTTCATATAAATACCCTTCTTTCTTTTCCCTTCTATATCTTTCTCTTCTAAGGTATCTCATTTTCCATGACAATGAAAGCTTTCTGTCAGGGCTTTAATGTTTGATGAGGGCCAGAAATTGTGTGGGTGTTTGTTTTTTTTAGTTTTGCAGCCTAGCTGCATTCCTCAGATTTATAGACATCTAATCCATGTCTCAAGGTAGGTTCTCCATAAATCAATATCCTTGGTTGCCATTTTTGCTGTTTGCTTGATATTTTAACAGAAGCTTGGTAGGCAAATACAGCTTTTAACTTAAATTGATTTTAATGGCGCTTTAGACAAATTCCCAGTAATGAAGCTATTATTCAAGGCAGGTGTTCCGTTAGCCTTACAGGGCTATGTTTTTCCATACCAGTCACTGGGAAATAGAATAGGAAAGAGTTCTGAACTCTGTATCATGATTATGGTTGTCCAATAAGATGCGGATTGACCTTTGGGGCAAACATAATTTTGTATTGCTATCTTAAGTCTTTGTTCCACTGTAGTACGACTATTTTTAGATTCTTAGCTCTGTAATTCTCTCCTGTGCTCAATAGCAGGGTTGTGTGTTTACTTCCAAGGTAGTTTTTTTGGCAAGATAGCTTAATAGTGCTCCATAATTAAATTCTGTGATTTCTTGCTTTGCCTTGGTGTTAAAAAACTCCTACATTCATTATCTTAAGGATGCCTTTTGTTACTCTTTTACTTATTTCAGCAAGACAACCTAGGACCCCAACTTAGCCATATGAGTCTCTCCCGACAGCCATCTGGAGAAGCTGCTGATCCTCATGCCAACATGTTCCAGTCTACAGTGGTCCTCCCACCACCACAGCAATCTGGTTTTATCATAGCAACAGCACCACCGCCACCACCCCCACCACCCCCACCACCGCCGCTGCCACCTGGCCAACCTACTCCTAACTACAGTGGATCCAGCCACCCTGTTAACCAGCAAGTTCTTCAGCAACAGGGATATATGCAGCAACCAATGCCACAGGTAGCAAGATTTTTCAAATATTGTCAGCATGTTCTATTACATGCTTGTAAAACTCAGTGTAGAACTGGTGTTCCTGAAATTTTGTTTGCTTCTAGCACATGTATGGTTTGGATTTTTTGTTTATTGCAACACTCAGACCAGTTTACAATGATTTAAAAATACATGAAATAAAGGATAATTGGATGCACTTGAAATCAAAACCAAATTAAAAACAGTTATGGTTTTTTACCCATGTTACTTAGTAGTAAATAAGTAATTCTTATGGAGCATATCTGTAGCCTGAAAGATACGAAGTGGAAGACTGTTTCTGAAGTATCCAGGACTTGAGTGTCTGGCAAAGTGGGCATCTTCAGAAGACCATATCGTATTGATCTGAGTAGCTGGTCAGGTTTATAATATGAGAGACAGCCTGGCAGAAAATCAGGCCTAAGCCCTTTAGAGTTCTAAGGTCAGGACAGGCTTCTTAACTTGTGCCCAGGAGCAATTAGTAGCCAGGGTATGTATTTTAGTACCAACATCATATGATTCCTGTACCTTGCACTGGTCTGTCCTACTGTATAGAAATCTATAGAAACAATCACAGAATAAATTACTTTAGACAGGCTGTATAACTTTGCTGTCAATATGTATTGCTTCTTCATTTAGTTATAGAAATTTAAAACTAACAAATTAGAACTTGACACACATTCTTCTCTTAAGAGAGCTACATGTTTGTGACAATAATTAAATAATGATTTCATGGCAGATCCACTGTCAGTTTTATGTATTTGCAGTATTTTTTTTTTAGAAAGAAGTACTTTGTTATTAGAAATTATGAGGTTTATTTAAGATTTTTTTGTGTGGCTAATAATATTTTTAATATCTCACTGACAAATTGTGTGGTGCATTTATCTTTTCTACTATAATGCATATGAAGCCAGTTTAATTTTTTTTTCAATTCAATTGTATTTTCAATTTGAAAATGCATTTTCAATTGGTTTTCAATTCAGTTGTATAGAATGTGACGGATGTGTATTTGTGTTTTACTTTTATAGTTATAATGTGCACTGAAGATGGCATTTAATGTCATTGTACAAGGTGCAGTGACAATAAAGTAAACTAAACTAAACATTTTGGGGAGGTGGCTTTTTTTAGCTTTTAAAGAGCATCCTTGCCAATTATCTTTTGCTAAGCTTGGGTTTATTCTTTTCCAAGGGGTTTGTGGTTCTTTTGACCTGCCTACATTCAGCACTATAGGAGATGTCTGATTTAGAAACATATGCATGGGTCTCCGTACATAAAGCCAACATTTCTTTTTTTTTCCCCCAGATGCCAGCCTGTTACTGTGCTCCAGGCCAATATCCACACTCCAGTCAACAATATCGGCCAGTTACTTCAGTTCATTACAACACACAGCAAAACCAGCCACTGCCACAACCTGCTCAACAGACAGGTTTGTGATGCTTTCTCCCCTTCTTACTTCTTGTACCTTTGGAGCTTTCAAGTGACTAGGCAAGGCAGAAAGAAATAACGTGAGGTATTTTACAGAGAAAAAAAATAATGTTTGTGTTTTGAAGTGACCAAAATTCTTCCTATTGGTAGGAATGCATATTTTAAATTGGCCGAGTTCAGTCAATCCTAAGAGGCAGAATTCAAAAGGATAATTATTTTCTTAGAAAAACAAACAAACAAAAATCAGAATATCCTTTGATCACCCTTATTTGTAAATAATTTCCAACAAAAGGCCAGAGTGAAATATTTTTTCTTATCAAAGAACTAAAATCTTAATTTAGCATTTTGTTCTCTTCATCAATTTTATAAACAAAATTTACCTGATCTTGAATGAATGAGATATACCTTACGTTCTTGATGATGTGTTTTTTGGAGATTTTTTTAAAATTGTTTGTTAGGAGGTTGGTGGCTGGACTTTGTCTTCTCTATAAATCATACAAAGCTAAACATTTTGCTTATTGCCTCTCGTGTGTTTTCTGCTTTTATATGAATCATTAATGCTGTTACAGATGGACTTTTATAGCTAAGGTGGTTTGTATTCCAGCATGATTTAGTTTTTGTATGCCCGAATCTATACTGAGCTGTACATAATAAATGGGGAGGGGGGGGGAATCTGAGTTAATGAAACTCATGATTTCTGGTATAATATTTCTGAAGCTAAATGTTTTGCCTTGCCTCAGAAATTAAGCTTTAAAGAGGCTAGGTGAGAGATATCTCTCCAGATGTTTGAGCTACAGCTTCTGTTCTTTCCTTATTGTCTTGGATGATGTCAATTGCAATACAGAACATCTGGCATCAGTTTGCCTTTCCCTCTTTTATAAATATTCTTCTGAAGATATTATTAACTCTTCCTATGTTTCTCCTAGACAGATAAATTAGAATATATACTTTATATGCTTTTGCTCAAAGATATGGGTTAAAGCATTAAACTTTTATCCAGAAAGAAATTTTGTTACCTTGATTTATCTCTTTAAATGTGATCAGGTCTTGTACCTGCATTCACCAACATGGACATTTGCTTTTCATTATCGTTAACCAGCAGGATGACTGTTGGAAAACATACCGTAATTGGTTCTTTTACAATTCCACACTAAAACGGAAGAAGGATCCCTTGCTCTTTGCTGAGTCTGTTAAATCATTGCAGCAATTATCTGGACTTGAGACCTGGAAAGCACTGTATAAATTTCAATAAAAATGAATTTTATTAATTTTGTTTTCTCAGAAGAAATGAATCTGAAATAATTCAGCTTGCGTGTTTTAAAACAAATCCATTTTTAGAGCATTTCCATGGTGATAAGATGTTTTAACACATTTATGAAATTATAAAATTAAAACTAAAGTAAAATCATGCCTTTGAAATCTGTCATACATTTCAATAGTAACCCTGACACTAATATCAAGGTAACTAAATGCAGTTGCAGCCATTAATTTACAATGAATGACATAAATTATTTGATTGTCTACATAGCTTGCTTTTGTTTGGTATTGTTGCAGAATTTATCTTCGGAAATGTTTAGCGTGATTACCTCTTTTGTGTGTGTGACAGTGTCTTGTGGTTTCAGGTGCTTTTTGTTTGTTTAATTTGAACAAATTATAGATTTGGGTCTATAGTTTGTATTCTGTCCCCATCAGTCATGAAGTACTTGTAGCTAACAAGAATGTATATATAAAGATATTAAAATTCCTGTATGGTTTCTGATACATTTTTTCATGCAGCCCTGGATATTGCTCTTGATGAAACACAAATATATAGTAGGTTACCGGACTTAAGTATTTACCACTTGGTTCAATATTCTGTATTGCCTGTTACATGAATCATGCAGATATTACTAATCTGTACCTGCTGACGGGAAATGTTTTATCCAAGAGGTTGGAATGAGATTGTTTTCAAGAAGCAAATGCTGGAATAATGGCAACATTTGGTGAAAAGTTAATTCTTGTATCTTGCGCCTTAAGCACAAATCAGGAACATTCGGGAATTTTATTTATGTTATTATTTGTTTGTTTGTTTTTCATATTTCTTAACCACCCATTTCCCTCAGATGTCTATTCAGTTTTCTCAGTTTTCATCTATCTTAATTATGAATCCAGATTATTCCTAGGTAAATATAGATGGAAACTGAGCAAAGGAGATCTGGTTTGAATTGGGTTAAGCATTAGATTTTCAGGGCAGTGGGAAGGGCAGTTCTGAATTATGAAATATACAGAACCAATTGGAAAAGATGCTGATTGAAATATGTAAGTCTGTTAAAAAAATTTTTTTAAAAAAAATCACATTAGAACTGTAGGTATTGAACATTTGTTGTAAGAAGGATAAACAAGTGTTACATCACAAGATTGAAAAATGCATTATAATCAGTCCGGTCAGTGATTATAAAAACACCTGTATTTCAAGCACAATTCTATGTTTGTCTCTGCAACAAACAGCCGATGTAGAATAAATTGGTTTTATTGTGAGCTGTTGGATTCGGGGCCGTAACACTGTCTGAGAGGGTTACATATCTCACAGTGAACCGGTCTCTTTTTCAGCTGCTTCCTGGCTTCCTTTGTAAAGGGATTGCAGGTGTATCTGTCTGCAGTTGTGACTTTCTTATCAAGGATTGCATTCTGGTTTTTTTCCCCTTTGAAAAAAATAGACTGATCAGCATCCTCGGTCCTCGGATACTCTGAGAAAGTATCAGGAAAGTAATGTCCAGGGCAGGGATATTTTAGACAACGGTTTGTCTTTATATGGTCTGTTTTATTTGTCCTGCGTTCATTTGTTTTTTAGACTCCTGTCACAATTGAGATTTTAATTGCATTAACAGAGGCCGTGCCTCTTTCTAACTAATAAATGTATAATGTATGGGTTTGGATACTGGAAAGTTTTATTACTTGAGGAAACTCACAATCCAGAACTACTGTTCACTCTTTGTAATCTCTGAGCATCAGTTTTTAACCATTCTTTAATAGCCTGGCTGCAAAATATAACCATCTGTCTCAGCAGATGCTCTTTCTCTTTCTTTTCCTGCTGAATGCTGTGTTTCTTTCTTGCCACTTGGTATGCTGAGGAGGATGAGTGCAGCTAAAAATAGCAAGGTGCTTTGGAACCCAGGGTGAAATATGTTAGCAGTCAATTTATATTGTCTTAGTTCTTCTCTCAGCATGGAAAATTGATTTTTACTTTACCAGTACAAAAGTGCCAGAAGACTCAAAATAGCTTTCGCAGCTACACTGCAGTCCGTGAGAAACAGAAATAGCACAACTAGCAGAACTCTGCAACTTCGGTGTACGCATCCATTACATGTTATTTGCAATTTGTGCCCAAGAATAATCATGTTTTATTTTGCATAGTCTGTTGCAGAGGTCCCTAACCCCCAGTCTGGGACCGGCAGCGGTCCACAGCATGCCAGCAACCAGTCCGTGCAAACAAGCGTAACCCCATCTACAGAATGCAGGCAGCACACAAAACCATGCCCCCTCTGATCCGGGAGAAAAACCTTTCTCCATGGAACCTGCCCCTGGTGCTCAAAAAGTTGGGGGCCACTGGTGCATTAAATTGCCAAGTGCATTCCAATATATAGTTTATTTAAAAAGAGAGACAGGAAAAATCTGATTTTAAGAAGTGGATGACCTTTATTGATTACAAAAATCTTATGCAAGATCATACTGGCTTTAGTAACTGGAATAGGACACCATCAGGAAGAACACAGCTGCAGGCTATACTGGGAAGTGAAAAAGTTGCTTGTAAAACAAGATACAACATTGATGTTATCCATTCAGTTGTATCCTACTCTTGGCATAGGGTTTGGCTTTTTTAACTTCTTTATGTTTTTAGTATGTTTGCTATATTTATACTCATGATTGTAAGCCACTCAGAGTTACCTTGTGGTAAAATGACCAATCAATACATTGAATAAACAAACAAATAAATTTTGTGGGATACAACATTTACAGAATTAATTGATCTCCATTGTTCATAGCAAATATTCTTCTCACATAAAAAGTGCCCTTTTATTTATAGAAACACAAGGAGGGAGGAAGGAGAGGTGTGAAAAGAAGAGATAATTTGATAGAAGAGGAATTAGGGATTATAAAAAAGGCTAAATACCCTAGGTCAGTCCCAGTCCCTTATTCTGGAGCTAAAGGTTGCTGATTAAAAACCTTTCAAAACATTATTCTTGTGTTGAACATTTCTGGTGATGAGAATGAAAACTAAGACACCAGCTCTGCTCTCTTCCATTACCATCTTTGTTCCTTTTGGCAAAATGAAAGTAAATGTTGGGTAGTAGATTTTTTTTTAAAAAGGGAAACATCCCCCCTCCCCAAAAAGCTTAACCTAATGTCAACGTGTCTTTATTCTCCCTCTCCTTGGCTTTTGCACCCTTTCTAATCCCTTTATTACAATTAGGATTGTTATTAACTTTGACTGACTGCCAGAAAATTCAAGAGAAGGGAAGGAATGCTCTTTCTCTTCACAAGAGAGTTTTATGGTTTCAACCTATACTTGGTTTAATCTTCATAATATATTATGTTTTGTTCCTTTACATGAACTGTAATAGGTTGGTTGGTTGACTAGCAAGTGATCTGTGAATAATTTTCTAGTTGTTGTATGGAAAAAGTGAAGCCTTTTTTTCTAAAAAAAATTCCACCCAATAATAAAACAATGGTCTTCCAACTTAGCAGCTGTATTTTGTTTTCTTTTGACTTGGATGAAGAACTCATTCTCAGTATAAAACAGGTTCTTGAGTTTGTTCATCTTCTCGTTGTCTTAAGTTGTTATATGTCAACCTTGGCAGCTTTCTGATGTGTGGATTTCTACTCCCAGAATTCCCCAGCCTGCTAAGCTATCTGAAAGCTGCCAAGATTAAGAAACACTGGTTAAACAATTCAGAAAATCAAATCTGTTCAGTTCTGCCTCAAGAAATGTGACATAAATGTGATGGTTTCTTAAACTGGAGATTGCCTTTTAAATAATGTCAGTGAGAATTTGAAGATTTTCAGATTTGTTGAATAGGCTTCCCACTGCAATTCTGAAAAACAATTAGAAGAAGGTGGGGTGAGCCTAAACTGTAAAATGTATTCATACTTCTTGTATGTTTAGGGCCATTTCTAGTCATAGAAAAATGATTTATCTGTAATCAGACAAAAACATAAATGCACATATGCACAAACACTGTTATATTGTGCCATGAGTCAGAATTAACAACTTATGGTTTAATGAAGCTAAAGTTGATAGTTATTTCTATTTATCAGACATAATTAGAACATAAAGTTGCATGTTGACTGCTGTTCAACAAATAAGTTTAGTTTTGATCCAGCTGTCTGTATGAAAATAAAATACAAATGCATTTAGCTGAGAAATGTTGTGGTTATTATTTGTTGGAAATTTTGGCAGCCCTTTACACTCTGGTTTGACCACCTGCTTTTTGTTAGCAGTTGCTGCCACAATCTGTCTTCCAGAGATCTTCACATGGCATCTTCTCCCCTGGCTCTAGTGTGTGAGATAGGACTGTCACAACCAGTGCTGCCTTACTGTCAATTAAGAGATACACATTTCTAAAAAGGAAATAAGCTTTATATTTGATCTCATATTTATGTACTTTATAGGAATACAGTATAACTAGTGAGTACAGGTCATTCTCACTAGAGATAATCTCATCTGAAAGAAGCAAAATGAAAGTTTAATATTAATTAATAGATAAATAGATAGATAAATCTATAAATAGATAGAAGATAGTTACCTTGAACAGGGTTGCCAACCTAAAAGAAAATCCACAAGACAGTACAAATGAGTAGACTAAAAAATGAAATATAGGAAGAGATGTTCCAAGCAAACTCCAAGATGGCACTAGTTATCTTAAATGGGGAAAAATAACTTTAATAAAATAGAGTTAAATTCAATTTATTTCTTCACAAAACAGGATTCTACAGATAAAATGTAACACAATGTTCCTAGCTAAATTTTGTTATCTGTTTTCTAGAGATAGCTGTGGCTACATGATGTATAGCATCTTTCTATCATGAAATGTTGTTTATATGTCTGCATCAGGCTGGTAGGCAGATTAGCTGGTTATGAATGTGACCTTGTAAATTGTCATTCACAATGAATCACAGCTAGGATTTTGATCATTATCACACAAATATTACTGAGTCATATATTATCTCTGTTATTGTATGTGGCTTTTTTTGAAGTACCATGGAATCCAAAACTGTTGTAGTCATTATATTTAAGGAATATTTGGTCATATTTTTTTTATGTTACTCTGTCAATCCTTGTCTTAAATATTTGTATACTTGCAGGTTACCAAGTTATGCCTAACCAGCAGCAAAACTACCAGGGTTTAGTTGGTGTCCAGCAGTCGCAAAATCAAAATCTAGTTGGAGGCCAACCCAACAACATTGGAAATCATATTCAAGGAGTACTTGTTCCATATCCTCCTCTGCCATCTTATCAAGTAAGCTGTGATATCATTAAAATATAAGTAGTTTAGCCAAATACAGTACTCAGAACCTTTTTGCCTTTTTTTCATTCTGAAATTGAAAGAGATTATTCTATCCAGATTTGTGACTGTCCATGTGCAATCTGTAGTGGGTCGTCATAGCTGCTGGATTCTTATACTTTTGTGGATAGTAGACTTTAGTACTCTTTGGTTGCCTTGTATACTTCTTTTGCATGAATAATCTGCCATTGTGTATGTTTCTTCTTACTATTGGTGATCCTGGCATACTCTAATTCTTAGGTCTCCATGGCTCCAGTTTCCCAAGGACTATCCCAACAAACATATCAGCAGCCAGTGGTTATTCCCAGTCAGTCAAACCAAGGACTCCCCACATCAGGAATGCCTGTTTACTATAGTGTCATTCCATCTGGACAACAGAATAATTTAAGGTGAGTGTAATTTTAGATTAGATCTTAGTGATAGGTTGCTTTTTAGTAAAAGATTGTAGTCAAAGAAGCCACAAGGAAAAACAGAATCAATAACCCATTTGAGTTTAATTTGAGTAACGTGGCATGATTTAATCCTGGGGTTTTTTAATGCATGTGTAGACTAAATCATCGTTTCATGTCAATGTTTCTTCAGAAAAGATATCTTTAGGAAAAAGAACATAAGTTTTAATGCCTGCTTAATTTTTAGAAATATAGAATGGGATGGAGTGGCTTTTTAGTTTTCAGAAACATTTTCTCCCTATATAAATGTTTAAACATAGAGGAAGCTCTTTTGGATGTTAAATTCCATATTTTGCATCTGATTTGAGTTCTCATGCTTCATGTAATACTATTGATCCATTTCCAGCAATGTGTGTTGTGCTTCTTCCTTCCCTTCTGGAATAAGCAACTATGAACCCGTTCTTCCCTTCCCTGTATAAGGCATGCATGGAAGCTGAAAGCGATATCACCCAAAGAAATAAAAACATGTTGA